>NC_090266.1:296708157-297028782 GCF_040414725.1 Anabrus simplex
CTTTCTGCACGACACCCCATTCTCCGTATTTCAGCAGGAAAAAAATTGACCACATTTTCCTTCACGAACGCGTGCCTTCTTGGTGTCATAGGATGTCAGACTGTTGCCCTGGCCCACCCGATCACCGGACTTATCGCGAATCCAAAATGTGTGGGATATGGTGAAACGACGGGTGCGGTGCTCTGAACCAATGCCAACCACCAAAGCTGAATTGTGGAACCAGGTGAATTTAGCATGGATGGCTATACCCAAGGACGCCATTCGCGCCTTATACCCGTTAATGCCATCACGCATGGAACAAATTATCAGTGCCAATGAAGGACCCAGTGCAACATGACACGTGCTGAATCTAGGTGACTGAAGTCCTAATCGTTTCTGGAGAACATACTAATGAATATGTCCTGTGAATACGAACTTCCTATCTGTAGTCTTTCAAGGTGTTCTGTTTTTTAAGTACATGAGTGTCTTACAAGAAATACGTACTACTCGTTTGAAATTCGTAATCCAGCTTCTTCATATGCAAATTCACACGTACCTGAAGTATTTAAAAATGTTTGGCTTAAAACAGCAAACAACAAAAACAACAACTACTACAGCAATAAAAGAGCGACAAGCAATTCCATGGAAAAAAAAGTACAAGAAATAGTACTAATTTCAAAATTCTAAACCGTAAATCCTGCATCCTATTTATGTAAATTATAGGTTTTCATTACGTTGTGGTGATCACTAATATGTAGCCTATAATTTATATTTAGCATCTCATAGCCTATATCATAAAATTGTAACATAAGAATATGATATCCAGTAGCCTCATGTATTACGAAGCACATGGACAGGAAGTGTTGAGAAAGAGTAAATAATTTTGTCAATAGCCTACTGGAGTTAGATAAAAGAACTGGAAGGTGTTCGAATGTGAAATGGTCCTGTTTTCCGAAGAAATGAACTATAGGCCTATCGGGATTCCAGGTTTGTTTGGAACGTTCATAGAGTCTCCACACAATAACAGGCTTTTTAGTGATCAGTTTTCTTTATGTTGCACCGACACAGATAGACCTTACGCGACGATGGGATAAGAAAGGGCTAGGAGTCGGAAGGAAGCGGCCGTGACCTTAATTATAGTACTCCGCCAGCATTTGCCTGGTGTGAAAATAGGAAACCACGGAAAACCATCTTCAGAGCTACCGATAGTGGCGTTCGAACCCATTATCTCCCGAATGCAAGCTCACAGCTGCTCGCCCGAAACCACGCGGCCAGCTCGCTCGGTATGTGATCAGTTTGAAAGAGAATGTAGGAAGGATGTGAAGATTCTTGCTTTCCAAAGAAATGTATTGATTAAGCTCGTTCCCAGTCTCGTCGTCATTATATCTCTGTGTGTAGCACAGTATTTGCCCTTCCTCAACGAACGTAACGGGTAGGATTTCGAAATGGATACTTAACTGGAGTGACATCCTGTAACCCAATGTATTGCATAAACAAGAAAAACATAAATAAGTAGGCCACCGAGCTTTCCAGCAGCGAGTGCTGTCAATTCTTTGCTTATTTGAGGTACACGAAATTATTTAAAACAAGCATTTAAACCCGTTCTTCGCACGGGAATTTGCAATATATTACATATTATATTGAGGAATTTATTCGAAGTAACTTGCCTATGCTGGCAGTATGTAGTGTTTACAGCGCACTATGTCTTCTGGTATGGGCTAGAATAAATTTGTTAATTTCATTGACCTGTCTCAGTCTTATCCTTGCCTTTGACAATATGACAATGCTAGTAATGCCATTCTTTATGTAGACAGTTCCCGTTGTGAATGGCGTGAATATGTCGCTCATAGGGTCAGATGGTGCACGCATTTCAGTGGGCTTGGCAGACTGACATGCAATAGCAAATTCTGTCTCAGTGAGGAAAGCAACGGGAAACTACCTCACTCCTCATTTCCCTAGTATGCCTCTTCAGTGACACCTAGGTCATCTATGACAGCTAATGGTGGACCTGTTTAGGATCCATCAAGCCTTCCGGTTGAATACCCACCGTACATACACACATCACATACATACGTATACGTGCGAAGTAAATGGTTCTATTCACATGTTATTTGCGACATGTTAAAATTATATTGTCATACGAAAACGCGTTACAGTAACGTGAAATATGATAAAGCTGAACAAAGTCGCGAGAGAATGATGACGAGTTCCTAATGTATTGTACCGTACAGTTCCTGGTCCGAAGTTGTGCGAAATTCTCCATTGTTCTCAGGTTGCAAATTGTATCTCTGACCACTGGTGTGGCACTCTGATGATACCTCCCTTAATATCTGCCCTATCAAAAAGAGTAAAATGGCTTTTTTTTGTTTTTCCCGTTCCCCACCTTGAAGTTATATTCACGCCATGTCCCGCGGGACGTGGACTAAAAATCCAATTTTTCGTCATCATCTGCGTTATTATCCATCGTACGGTAAATACGTACATGGCATAATGGAACGAAAATAAAAATTCATATCCTTAAACGTATGTTGTATACAGTCCTTTGATAGACGAAATATTAATTAAAATATTTGAGAATAATTTTCCTATAAATACCAAACTCCATGTGATTACCATGACATCATATGCACCTGATGACACAATCCTGAGTGAGTAGAATCCAAATACATAGTTTGGTTGAAATAAGTCAAGCAGCTTTCCACTTTCAGGAATATACAAGCAGATAGATGACAGACAAACAGACAACAAAGGGTAAAGTTGTACATCATGTTACCTCGGTGTTCAGCTATATTGGGTGGGGGTAATTTTAAAGCCAAGAGAAATATGCTGCATCCTCTGATTTTCTCCTGTTCTGGATCCTTCAAATAACTGTAGGTCTGCGAGGGTGTCGGTCACTGGCTACAGAGCGTGTAGCCTGTAGGAAATATTAATATTCTCCGCCATTTGAAGAGTAAGCGAAATCATGTATATAACCAAAGTTATTTAAAATGAGGGCGTTTCACATATAGGCTACAACATATGATAAATAGTGTAAGAGAAAACTGAAAAATTCTGGTTTTCCTTTAAACTCCAGTCTATTTAGTGATTTTTAAATCATATGCATATTGAATCCTGCTCCTGCATGAGTAGACTTTAAATATGAAATTTTGTCGAGCTATAATAATTAGTGTAAGCGAGAATGAAAAAACCGGTTCTGGTCTTCGTATAAACCCCAGTCTATTCACTGATTTTTAAATGATATGAATATCGAAACCTGCGCTTGGATGAGTAGACACTGGTCGAGAGATAATCGATAGTGTAAAAGAAAAATTGAAAATGCTCTTTTGGTCTTCCTGTAAACCCCAGAATATTCAGTGATTTTTAAATGGTGTGCTTATCGAAATTCGCTCCTGGATGAGTAGACTCTCAATTTGAAGTTTGGTCGAGATATAATCAATAGTGTGTGAGAAAATTGAATAAAAACTCCTCTCTATTGAGTGATTTTTAAATGAGATGCGTATTGATATCTGCGCCAGGATGTGTAGACTCTAAATTATGTAGTTTGGTCGAGATATAGTCAATAGTGTAAGATAAACTTGAATAGAAACTTTTCTAGTTTTTCTTTTAAACCCCAGTCTGTTCAGTGATTTTTAAATTATATGTATGCGGAAATCTGCTCCTGGGTGAGTAGACTCTAGATATGAAGTTTGGTCGAGAACTATTCATCCACTTACCCGTGATGGTGGAACAAATGGACAAACAGACACTAAAGCTAAAAACTACTGATACGAACCTGAATTGACCTGAAACGAATAAAGTTATCAAAAATTGGTGAAATACATGGCATTACAGACAACGGACCCCCTAGAATTTTATCTATAAGATTAAGTTTTAGTTTATTAAAACATCTTGTCTGCTGGAACTAAACGACACAAGATGCCCAAGTTGTACGTATTCAATAATTACGTGCGTTGTACGTATCATTCATCATCATCATCATCATCATCATCATCAGGACAAGGAGACAACGAAACCACCAAGTGGAAGAAGAATAATGGCAATGAAGTTACAAATCAGTGTGGTGTTCTACCAGAACGTTTTAGGCATATTCCAGAATTCAAAAAGAAATTATCTGCCCTTGTGACAACAGCCAGGTCCATTTTACAGAAAGCAATTCATTTATATTTACAGTGAATATCCTTTGAATATTATTATCAAGCCACAACTTAACCCAGTGACAAACTAGACAATTTAATTTACTGAATAGAGAAACTATTTAATGTTACACACTACGAAAAATAAAAATTGTAGTCCCCTGTAGCAACGGGGTCATTTGTCTTGATATTGGATATATGGAAACGGGCCAGCTAGATACGAACATGATACCAGTTTCAGGCCAATAGGATATCCATACGGCCCTCCCGACCTGATTTGTCACTAAAATCACCTCATGCATGAGAAGCGCATAAAGGCTTTATAAATTGCAGTTACCTCACAACATGCATGGTAGTGGTGGCAAAATGAAAGATTATATGCTCGATGAATTGGCATAGAACCTACTTGACGGACAATAATGCTGGAGGAACGCCGCATCATTCAGATATCCCGGCCAGACGCCCGCACATCAGCAGCAAAAATTCGAGCTACTTTGGCACGACATGTTACGCGACAAACAATTGGTAACCATTGATGTGCACATGGCTTAAGATTCTGTGTCCCTGGAGCGAGTTTTGCACTCACCACACAACACAGACATGTAAAGCTGTCCTGGCGTCGGTGAAAGTCACATTGAGCCGACGAATGGCATATCTTGTCTTGGCAGCAATGATCGTCGCAATCGTGTCCGATTGCGTACGGGAGAGAGAGGCGTTGCCAGTCTTAATGTCGAGAGGCACACGGGACCAATCCCGGGCATAATCGTCCAAATAGCTATTGGCTTTCATGCGAAATCGCCATTAGTCGTTGTTGGTGGCACAATGACTGCTCGACAGTATCTGAACAGGGTTGTCTATTTAGCTGTTGTTCTTCTCATGACCACTGTTGCAAATGGGATGTTCAGCAAAAAAATACTCACTCTCGCACTGCATGCATATCCAGGGATGCTCTCCAAAACATAACAATTTGACAGTGGCCCGCCAGGTCCTCGGACCTAATTCCTATTTAACATGTGTTGGACATGATGGGTAGAGTCTACACAAATCCCCTGCCTCACTCCGAACTGAGGATGAACTGACCATCGTGGCGCAGCAAGCATGCGCCGCTAATCCGCATGACGTGATCCAAGGGTATATTGATGTAGGTAAGATGCAACAATATATTGCATCTCCGGGTTGGGCACACCCTGTACTGACCTCTGTCCAAATGTGCTCACTGAACCACCAGAACATGTTATCATTACATCACTACTTCTCACCCTTCCACCATGCATACTTGGGGCGTTGTGGGCACACCTCATTATGGTGTTGCGATTTCCATTTGCCCTGGTGTGTATTGCATAAACTGTGGATTTCCTATTTCCTATTGTTTCTTACTTGCTCAGTAACAATTAGTTTACCTACCCTTGACAGCACGTTTGCAGATGTAGACAAATTCATGTCTAACACTGTAAATGGATCCCCGAATAATCGGACATAGCCCGAGATCTGTTAACGTATATTGTGACCATTTCAATTTCATCTTGAATTTATAATTAACTGGAAATTTATTTTATATTTTTACAGTCAATTTATCATATATTTCGTGTACCATACAGTACGTAAAAAAACGACAGTATGCTACTTTCAACACAATCGATAAGCACTTTAGCTGATATGTTATGCGGAAGATATGATGTGCACCTTATATGTGGCTTACAGAAGTGTTTAAGCGTCAACTTCTACCAGTACGCTAAATTATGGAACTCAATGGCGCAGTTAGCTAGACGTGTCCTTCTGTTCCCAGGATAGTGTGTTTAATACCGGCCGGCGTCGGTAGCATTTGAGAGTCCTGAAATGTGATAAGTCTATGTAATTCGCTTCTGTATTAGTTGTAGTAGTTTTGAAATATTTTCTTACTTCATTCTTAACCAGGTACAGGTAGATTTGAAGTGAGCGTACGTGTATTGGGTTCCATTAGACAAGAAATACGGTAGTTTGTCTTCTAAAATGTCACCACCCCAGTGTAATCTCTAAAAACAAGAATTTAATAAGTCATTGTCCTCCCGGATAAATGAGAATTTAAAGGATCATTTATGAATTTCATGAAACATTGTGGGATATATTCTAGGACGGAGTAGTTATGCTTCATTCACTACATTGCCACGCGAATTATGTCATCTTCCAGTAATGTGTATTTCAGACGCCTATGGTAGATTAAAAATTAATAATAATAATAATAATAATAATAATAATAATAATAATAATAATAATAATGAAGTAATTAGAGATCTGGTTAAATGGAGACAAAGTTCTTGAGTGATAAATGAAAGTAGATTTGCTCATGTGGAACAAAACGAAGTTGTGCTCAGCTGTAGAAATACTTACCTGGAAAATGGTATGCATGCGGGTAAATGTTTAATTTTTGGAAACATTAGTAATATGATACAATGTCCGGCCCCGCGGTGTAGGGGGCAATGCGTCTGCCAGACACCCAGTGGCCTCGGTTTCGATTCCCGGCCGGGTCAGGGGTTTTTAATTGTAATGATTAATAACCCTAGCCTGGGGACTGTGTGTTTGTGTCGTCCTTAATGTTCCTTTCTTCACATGCAAAACTCTATACATCCGCCATTACACTTTACACGCAGGTTCATATCATATGGTGCCAGCAGGGGCAAAAGATCCACAATGGTCGACGCCCCGAACAAATAGCATTTATTTTTTTAACAAAAGTGATACAATGCGTTCCGATGAAAGGGGAGCTCGCGTTGAAAAGTTTTACAGCATTTGAATATTAATAATAATAATGATAATAATAATAATAATAATAAAAATAATAATAATAATAATAATAATAATAATAATAATAATAATAATAATAATAATAATAAATTCTCGACACTCAATGACCACGTGGTAAACTGGAGTCAACTTTAACCCAGGTATTGTGCATAGCTACTACCTATTCTTTTGAATGATATAAATGATTTTGGAATATATCGTCGTTGTAATGTCAGAGGAAGATGCAATTAAATGATAATTCATGTTCAATCACAAGTCATACGTCAGTTGTTGGCAGTATATATTTTAATAGGTCATCAGTGGATGAAATCCACCCCTCTTTTCCCCATAAAATTTAGGACTAAAAATAAAGCCTACAGTTCGAATATGACCTTGTAAATAAATGTCGAGTACCCTGAGTGCATGGAATGAATGTGGCTGTAGTCAGAAATATTTTTCAGTGTCATTTATTTGAAATGTGGTTCATAATCTGACTTCGTGTTCATCACGGAGTGCCAGATTATTCCGGCGTTGTCAGTGCTTTTGTTCTTTTACTGTGGATTGTTTGTTTATTTCTTAAAACAAAGATTAGCGACAAGATCAAACCATTTATTTAGTGAATTATTTCGAACTGAATAAGATCGAAAAATGTTCTAAAAATGAGCAAGTACCAACAGAGGAAATTATTTTAATGTAAATGTTTACGAGGATATTTAAAGTCATAGTCGACTCAATTATGCAGATATTAATGTTTTAAGGATGCTTATGACTCAAATATTAATTCGAGGTTGTTAATCAGAAACCTGAGTCAGCTGAGAGACTACAGTCATTTAAAGTACAATTATTATGATGCTTAAATGATGTCAAATATGCCTGAAATATCATGTGTTTCTCTGAAATATAGTGTACAAAATAGGTATATGGAGAGCATGGTCATCGACCACGTGTACAAAGTTTGACAGTTAATTATTTTCGAAGCAATGCTGCTGGTATTATGTTTAAAGATGTTGAAATGACAAATTATGGGATAATTTATTAGTATGCATCAATTATTCAAGGATAAAAACGATATTATTCCATTTATTTACTTATTTATTTATTTACTTATTTATTCATTTTTGCGCAGCAACAATATATGGCTAATTTTATTATTTACTTTTTCTTGCACAATATTCCAGATACATCATCGTCATAAAAAATTCAGCAATTTAATTTTGTAAAAACATTAATTTTTGGAACTTGTAAATCCTTGAGTCATTCAAGCAACGTCTAGGAAGAGAGGATTTTTGTTAAATTATGGTTTTTGTTTTGTGCATATTGTAAAATAAATGTCAAGCTTGTTATAATGCTAATGGCCATAGTCGTGTTGAAACACCGGATCCCGTGAGATCTCCGAAGTTAAGCAACATTGGGCGTGGTCAAGAGTTGGATGGGTTGCCACGCGCTTTTGGTGGGGGGTAAGGGAATGGAGGAGCGGAAAGGAATTGGCCACTCTACCGCACGTAAACTCCGGCTCAGGAACACCTCTGCGGAGGTTCGGACCTGCCTTCGGGCAGAATAACCCTTACCTTACCTTACCTTACCTTACCTTACCTTACGTGGTATAATTTGTTTTCTTTTGTCTGGTCGTCAACCCTTGTCTTTTAAATGCCTCTAGATTTGGGCAACTAGCAAACGAACGGTCCACCTTGATATCTCTCCTATGCTCGCTGAGTGAGACTTGGTAAATGGAGGCAATACTAAAGTCACAAAAATATCGATACTCCGATAATACTAGAAATAAATATCGATACCAGTACTATCGTCCGATATTGACAGTATTGTACAGGCAGTTTCAAACCTGGATATAACGGAAGATCAGTAACAAATTAACGATAAATGAAGCCTTCAAAACTCTGTTAATATTCGTGGATGCATTGTGTGAACATCACTCACGGTGTAATACCAACACATAATAAAGTTATAAATAAACTAGCAGAATGTTATCCGGCGTTGACAGACCGGTAGTTGGTGATGTCACCGACCTGTTTCTACTCAAAGTTACCGCGTGGGCTTTCATTTTATTAAGCCACTGGTGACGAAGTGAGTTTAGTTAACAACTCTGCAAATTAGTTCCCAATGGCCTCTTTGTATATTGTATAAATTATCGGAGATAATCATTTTGAATGTTGCATTGTATCGTGTTTACTCTCATATAGTGATGACAGTCCTAACAGCTCTTGGCCAGCAGTTGAATAGGAACGTGTGCTTTGAAATGAAAAGCGTTATTTTCTGGAGAACCATTAAAGTTAAAAGAAAGAAAATGTGTATTACTTCTTCCTTTCTTTCAAAACTGAATTTCAAGTCATATTTTGTAATTTATTTTTGATAGCACTAACAATTGGTCTGTAAAGAGGATAAAACATGCTAAATGCTTGAAGACACTAACTGAAGTAAAACTTATGGGACACCGGGCGAGTTAGCCGTGCGCGTAGAGGCGCGCGGCTGTGAGCTTGCATCCGGGAGAGAGTGGGTTCGAATCCCACTGTCGGTAGCCCTGAAGATGGTTTTCCGTGGTTTCCCATTTTCACACCAGGCAAATGCTGGGGCTGTACCTTAATTAAGGCCAAGGCCGCTTCCTTCCAGCTCCTAGGCCTTTCCTATCCCATCGTCGCCACAAGACCTACCTGTGTCGGTGCGACGTAAAGCCCCTAGCAAAAAAAATTATGGGAAATAATAATTCTGAATGTTGCCTGGTTTCATTTTTACTTTCACATTGTGATGACAGTCCCTTAATACTTGTATACTAAAATAACACCAAATTAAGTAATATCATACTTTAGCTTTACTGAGTACGTGTTGAAAAAATTACTCATATTGTAATTGAATAAAACATACCTGAGGTAAATGTAATTCAGCCCAATTACTTTTTTGTACTTTACCATCGGCGCGCGCACGCGCGCGCGCGCGAATGTGTATGTGTATGTGTGTGTGTGTGTGTGTGTGTGTGTGTGTGTGTGTGTGTGTGTGTGTGTGTGTGTGTGTGTGTGTGTGTGTGACATTCACAAATTCTGAGGCGAATGAATGAAAGTCAGTGATGATAGGGACCGGAAATCAAGACGATCCAGCACACTTGCTTCGTGATGCCATACATTTTGATGACACAAAGTACTGTGACTCGTTACAAGTGATGTTGCTCAAAAGTACCATTAAGTTTTCGGTTCTTAAATGTCGTAGTAATGACGTCTGGGATATTCCTGCATTGTTGACACCACACTTCGGGACTGCGAGTGCAGTTATGAAACATTCTCCAGGATGGTACGCAACTCACCTCAGTATAGATCTAATGTTATGCTACGAGCGTGATGCTGTTTGATGAGCCGATACCTGTTCAGAGCTAGTGTACATGATAATCGATTGAGAAAGAATTTGCAATATCCATTACACAACGACAGGGGTTTTACACATCCACATTTTGTGATAGTACAATACCTGTAAATATTACTGTGAAAATGGCCACGAAAAGATTTCCAATATCAGATGATTTTGACAGTGAAATATCTGGATTTAAGTAAAGAATATCGAGCAACTAGTAGAAAGTGTATTGCTGATTCAAAGATGTTTTTTTACTTTATCTCCTGCAATTAAATAATGCGGAAATCCTGAAAATTCTCACGCATGGAAGGAACTGTTCAGGTATACTGTATTCCAAATATAGAAGTTACGAGTCGAGATTCAGACATTTCTGTCGAGTAGTCTTGAAAATAATTTAGGATTTACCGCCATATGCCACGTAAAAATGCCTTGTCAGTTTCTGAATTCAAATTGTAGTCTAGTGAGAAACTTGTGCCTTGTTTCAAATATACATGAATAAATTCATGGGACTCGTATTTTTCCTTTCTTAATTTTGTTCGTCTGAGTGTGAAAGTAGATTTTTCTTTATGAAACAAGTCATGCAAACGCAAGTTAAATTATTTTTGAAATTATTACGAGAATATGTTAGATATTTAAGACTGTGTTGTAACGGTTCAAATCCCGTTACAAGATGATATCTGTATTTTTATTATTGTATGATTTTATCTATATTTTATTATTATTATTATTATTATTATTATTATTATTATTATTATTATGTTATCTGTGATATTGTTACTATTATTGTAATTATCAGTCTTATTTAATTCGATTTTGCAATTGCCTGTTGCTTGCAAGATTGTACTTAGATGTATGCATATATACGTATGTGGAGAATACCACTCAATACCTGTACAGTGAGAATTGTTGTATATATCAGAGATTGGGTGTGACGTTGGGACATTGTGCAAGATTAGTGGCGATTCTGCCAAGTCATCGCCGCGCCATGGCTACGGCATTGTATTTATTTAGATATGCGCTCACGGAGTCGGTCGCCGCGGGGCTATTTCACCACTGTATGTAATATCTGTCGCGTTGTGGGAGTATGTCATTGTTATTTCTGGAGATTACGTAGTTGTGTCAACCAACGTCTATATAAGGTGGATGCATATTGTAGCGTCAGTCATTACTTATACGGATGCAGTACAGTGAAGTAGTCTACTAGATCAAGAGGCCTTAGTTGGTCAGTTAACCAGTGTGAACGAGAGATGGTGAAGACTCAGTGAGCCATTATTGGTCATTGAGAGAGTGAGACCAAATGGTTGGTCCGTCACTTAGTGGAAGACGCGGACGCAAGGCTTACCAAGGAGTCAGAGAGGGCAACCCTGGACCTGCCAAGAGGTCATACCATATTGACTTACAAAGAAGTCAGATGATATGGAGAAGAAGCAGTCTCAAGGATGTATCACCACGTTAGGCGTGACACATCTACAGTAAACACCAGATCAAAGGAATACGTCGTAATTACACTAAAAGTGTTGAAGGTACAGTCAAGTGAATCAGTGAGGGAAATATTTCGTATAAATTGTTAAATGTCCGGTCAAGAATAATTCAAATTCATGCCTAGTTTCTTTCAGTTGCAATGTCATAATTTCATATTCTCATCTGTTTTATCGCAACAAGACTCACTATTTTTGATATATTTTTTAAAGAATATATATTGTTCTATCAAACGAATTCATAGTTTCATTTCATTGACAGTAAAATACCTTAACCTCAAAATTAATGGGGAAACCGAACGCCAATCTCCTTTTCCCAGAACTTATATGGTATGTTGTCAAAAGTAAGCTTATTACAGCACACCTTAGAGATAGTCAAGAGTCTCATTCTATTATTGCTGTACTGAGTGGCAGCTGGCGCCCTTCAAATAATGTATGTGTAAGTAAGCAGGTAACAAGTAAGTGTGAGTACAAGGTTCAACAAGTGTGTATTTTATTTAATGAATGTTAATTTTCATAATTTCCATTTTAAATGCAGATATTCAGATTTTTCAATATAAAAGCAGTTTTATATATAATATATATGTTTCAAAAGTTAGTCAGCTAGGTAGGAAAGTCACAAAGTCACAGTGTGGTATTAATAATTTCCCTTAACCTTGAAAAAGATGTTAACTCGAAGACAAACTTCTTTAATACCAGTCTATAAGAGGTTCCAACTCGCTGTCGAGTGAGTTTCCTACGTCGCAGAGTCCACAGTTTGCAAATCAAGGATCATTCGCGAAGTCGGTATCTTTATTCATACGAGCCATCATCATTATCACAAATATTATTCTCATCATTATTTCACGTTTAACTTACGTGTTGCCAAAATTCCACAACATTTCTCAAAAGATAAGCGTTTTTCTGCTAGAAATGGCTTTAAGTGAAATTTAAATTTGTGTTTTTAGGGTCATTCTCTCTAGTCTCATGGCTTTCAAACCTCGAACAAATGACAGAGAAACATACAGATACTCATGCTCAGTGACACAGGCTGAGAAATTTACCTCTGGGTTTTGTTACACAAAACGCAAGCCTTACTGAAGATTGCCTTTATTGAACAGAGAAGTGAATGTCGTATCTGATGAAACCAAATGAATTACGTGGTAAGAGAACTATTTTGTCAATTGCCTGACCTCTATTACCCTATAACTGCCATGAATTTCCAACATATTTCATACTACTAACCGAATGTCATTCATAAGCCCTAATGCAATGTCAAAAATCAACTTTCTCTAAATTTCAGGGCACAGGAAGGCAATACACTCAAGCTCTCGAGCAAGTCATGAATTTGGTAGAAAATTGTAGTATGTCGCTTGTCTGTCGGAAATCAAATGATGTAAATTTTGTTTGAAGATTCCAACACTTGCGTAATTATGTTATTAATCGTGTTGTAGTGTTTCTTTTTGGAACATGAATTGTGTAATTGAGATAAAAAATGGTGTTATCAAATAATACTGCCTTGAGGAATTTCCCTCTTAATGATTACAGGGTCAGATAAAGCTTCGCCTACTCTAATTCTCTGAGATCAATATTTTAGAAATATAGCAACCCATTCAGTTACTTTTTGTCTAGTCCAATTGCACTCATTTTTACAAGTAGTCTCCCATGATCCACCCTATCAAATGCTTTAGACAGGTCTCCACAACATAGGACACTTGTACTGGTGCTAGTTGATTCATGCTTTATAAAGAGCTATCGGGAGCACTCTCAACTTCAATCACGACATAATAATTCTAAGGTATGTGCAACTTAGTTAACAGTCCGTCTCAAATAGTAAGCTGTTACCGTTGAATTCGCCCTTATGAAATAAAAATATTTTGACCTGGCGCAAGTTATAACTAACGCAGTGAAATTTTCTGCGGACGGCAACGCATTGAGGGACTGGGATAACGCAGACTCCGAATAGCCGCTTAGTTGAACAATAGGAGAGCATTAATCAGAAAGGAACCTACACAGAAACCAAAGTTAAACCAACTGCCCTCTCCAATGAAAGTAAATGGATAAAGGTACTTCATATAAAAGAACCACTGACAAGTGGTTGAATATATAGATGTCAAAGTGGCGACTATATTATTCTTTTCCATTTTAAGTGAAATGCCGCGTTTAATTTCGAGAACATTTTCAAACAAGAATATTATCCAGTAATAAACGTTTTAGAATTATTTCTTTATCTGAAAATACACAATGTTAAACCACACTCAAAATTTCCACCAATTGTTAAAATCATTTTGAGGGTTGCTTCTTTTTTGCTTATTGCCATCCAAATCCTAATAACCTCTCGATGCCAGCATACTTCCCATTCGGCACAGGCTATGGTAATAGTTACATGACGGGGAAGTATCCCAGTAACTTAGGTTAAATACAAATGTGGAAAACACTAAATATAATGACAACAGATGTTATGTAGAGAAAAAGGTTTTCCTGTGCTTAGTTTGAAATAAGCATTAGTATGTAACGTCTAGTTTTAGCTTTCTAAATCTTCTCTTATGCTAGTGCTATAGGGCACAAGGGCGTTGTACGTGTTCAGTAATTGCCTAAATGGAATGTATCATTCAATATCCTCCAGATAACGAGATAGCCAAATGCAAGATAAGCGGTAACCTAGCTGTTAGTTGATCAACTAGTCAGTTAGAGCTCTTTGTATAATCCTCGAAAATTCAAAAGGAGAATTCTTATAAAAATTATATACATGATCAGGATAACAAGTTATCCTAGTGACATACAATGCGTAGCGTATTTCTATATAAGGACATGTTTATTTAAACTATAG
Source organism: Anabrus simplex (assembly GCF_040414725.1). NCBI lineage: Eukaryota > Metazoa > Arthropoda > Insecta > Orthoptera > Tettigoniidae > Anabrus > Anabrus simplex. Next base: position 296,722,671 of record NC_090266.1, read on the forward strand.
ATTAGTAATGAAAGAAATATTCAAATTGTTTTTACTTGCTCAGTAATCAGTTCACCTACCATCGAAAACAGGTTTTCAGGTGTAGATGAGGTGGGACCTACCGTCGGAATCAGATTCCCGAATCATCTTACGACCTGAGATCTGTTCACTTTAATTTCAACGTACCGTACTTAATTTTACGTTTTGAATTAAAATTTAATAGAATGTTTTATCTTCATGTCACCCAAAAATTATTATTTATTTTGCATGGTCAGTGTTCATTGGCTGTAGCAAATGGAACATCATCCAAGTAATCAGTTTGGAAGAAAGTATTGCTATTCCCTGCTATTCATTTTGAACGATACAAATGTGTCGTTGAGTTTGAAGTAACTATAAAGAGTTTGTACAACGGGCAACGTATTTCATTTACATCCGGACATACCACTAACATAACGGCACAACCAAGTCGGTGACAGGCCTTTGTTAAGCAGAAACAAGCATCACAGTTTATCACAGCTTGCATACCTTCATCACAGATAGATTTTTGTTCTGAATTCGCATGGTGTTCCATATTCTGGATGGATTCACATACATTTTTTTCTTTCTACCATTAGACTTTGCATATTGGGTGGCTTGTCAGGTAATTTGAAGGATGCCACATTAATTGCGACATTTCTGTATTCTATGACCATCCGGAAAATACAGTTGAGAAGGCGCTTCAAAAATGTTGTTGTGGAGACCTTTTAACGTAACATACATTAAAGCTAATCCCGTAATTTCTTGGTATTGGCTGGTTTTTGGAAAGCATAAATTTAAGAGCATACCTCATAAATCCCTGATGCGGTTTGAATTTTATTTGCTGTTTCTTTACGTCGCACCGACACAGATATATTTATGGCGACGATTGGATAGGAAAGGCCTATGAGTGGGAAGGAAGTGGCCGTGGCCTTAATTAATGTACAGCCCCAGCATTTGCCTGGTGTGAAGATGGGAAACCACGGAAAACCACCTTCAGGGCTGCCGGCAGTGGGGTTTGAACCCACTATCTCCCGGATGCAAGCTCACAGCTGTGCACCCCTAACCGCACGGCCAACTCGCCCGGTGTTTTGAACTTTCGAGGCCTTTTCCAGACATTGAAACCACTCTGAATCCAGCAGCAAACTGTGTTGCAAGCCAGCTTCAGTCAAATCTGGGCCACATAAGTCCCGCCCACACGTTTATATATATGAATCTTGTTGCACCTACAATACGCAGTGAAAGCATTCTAAGTTGAAAATTTTTAATTTCATTACCAGAACATCATTTCACATCGAATTCAGCTCTATACAAATGCCTTTATTTTATGGAATTCAATCTGAAACTCGTGCATGTTAATATCTGTACGTATGACTTGGCTGAATGGACCGATATATTGTCAACTCTTCACGAGTGCAATGTGCGGCATGTCATATGAACTAAGCAAAAAAAAAAAATGTTGAAACATGTTTATAAATCAGTGTGCAGAGGAGTTGAAGGGTTTTTCAGGAAGGGGGTGGATATTTCATTCAAGATGATGTTGTTGTTTTTTTTGCTAGTTGCTTTACGTCGCGCCGACACAGATAGGTCTTATGGCGACGATGGGACAGGGAAGGGCTAGGAGTGGGAAGGAAGCGGCCGTGGCCTTAATTAAGGTACAGCCCCAGCATTTGCCTGGTGTGAAAATGGGAAACCACGGAAAACCATCTTCAGGGCTGCCGACAGTGGGGTTCGAACCTACTATCTCCCGAATACTGGATACTGGCCGCATTTAAGCGACTGCAGCTATCGAGCTCGGTCAAGATGATGTCAACAGATTATAACTCCAATAAGTAATCATAATGGAATACATTAGGATGATACTTGAAAGTTGTATAACTCGAGAATTAAGCATTTCCACATCTTTAAATGTAATCTATGTTTTTTTTTCTCTAGATATCAGAAATTCACTCTGAAGATTGGTTCCGGATTATTGCTACAACCTGTATATTCTTACCTTCATTATGACAGGAAAATAAGGAAACACATTTGGGAACAGACATACATTTATCACCGTTGTATTCTCAAATTAAACAGCACTGTACTTGTACTCTCTTATGAACCACGTGATCCTTAACCGAGCCTTTTGTGTTCAGCATGTTGCCAGGAATTTAAACGCACTAAGGAATGGAACATCATTCGTCATATCTTTCCCAAGCAACTTCATTACTGTCACGCGAAACCACTCCATTTGCAACGCAACCAACATAACGTAAGGTTTGATGGATTAGAGTCTCACGATTCTGAGCTTTATCCAACCGTACGAGTGCAAAATATCTCCTGCTACGTCATGTATTTATGGTCTAGGGAAACAATATTGTCGAACGACAATGCAACTGCCATGCAGATTTATCGTAACGAGTACCCCTAAAGAGAGGAAATATAACTGACTTAGTAGCGCAATTGATTAGAACGATGGCTGCAATTCTTAAGGTTGTGGGATCGAATCAGTTGGAGTTAATAGACATTAAATATTTTAAATGCAAGACCGTGAAACGATTTAATGAAATATTAATGAACCCATTTTTGGTGCAAAATTCTGGAACATCGACATCTCTAAAAGTTCTCCAAAGATTGAGACGGCCTTAGACACATATTATTATTATTATTATTATTATTATTATTATTATTATTATTATTATTATTATTATTATTATTATTATTATTATTATTATTATTATTATTTCTCTTAAGTGTGTTACGTCGCAAATGGTAGTATATAGCCCATATGTCAGGTTGTTTTACATGAAGTATCGATCAGGGAACATTATTTTTACATTAACCAACGCCAGCAGATGTTTCCAGTATATTCACTAGTGTAATTAAAGTATCCTTGCATGTGTGCATTGACTCACTTGAATTCTAGTTTTACTGTGACCAGATAGACACAACATGGTAATGAATATATACTCTAATTTTCTTTTACAAGTTTGAAATTGGTCCAAACGCAACTGGGATGTCCAGGAACATAACAAGTGAAGTTAACACAATGAACGAAAAAGTCAATAAAGTGAAAGATCCACCGATTTGCACAAAGGCTAAATGCTCGTGAGGTTCATAAACACATACGGAATCCGAACCTTGAACCGAGGAATTGTGATCGTTTGGCGGCGACTCTCGTTGACTATTCCTTCTTAAAATGTGGTTAAACCATGAGTGCTGAGAAGCATTGTACCCACTTGGATGAATTGCATCATCAATTACGCGTTAAGCAGACGACATTTGTCAATAGACGTGGAGTTAAGCCACTTCATCACAACGTGTGGCTCATTTGAAGTAGGTAAGTGTGAAAAACTTCACAGTGCGAATGATGACACTTTTTCCACTCCCCGTCTAACTACACCTCTCGGTAACCAACTACCACCTTTATGAACATTTGCCAACCGTTTGGTTGATAAGCAGCTCAACGTTTAAGTAGTCGTCAAAGACGACCTAGAGATATTTCTTACGTCCAGACAGTTATACATCTACGAAACCATCATGAATGAACTTGCACCTCGTTGGGAGAAGTGTATCGTATTTAATGGTATCTGCTTTGATTAATATACGTTGATCCTCATAGAGTGTCCTTTTTTCAATAAAATGTTGGAAATTTCATGTGCAACAACCTGATTGATTTTTATTATGTAATTTACCAGTAGCCTATTATAGAAAATAAACCAGTCGATCATAACATAAATACGAAAATGAGGCATTTATGACCTGAACATCACCACCAACAGCCTCGATATGAGATAGGTATTGAAATTCTGAAGTTACAACATTAAATATGCATGGATTCTGTATGGAATTTGCAACACAATATCGCTACAGTTGCTGAAGTCTCACCTACAAAGGACCTGCCAGTGATCAGCCCTGTAAACCACGAATTAAAATGTATCAAACAAGTCTAGCAATCTCATTTACTATTGATATGATGCAACTATCCTTGTCAGATAAACCTAAAATATGTATTTTAAAATATATGAAGTTTTTGTTCTCTACCTCAGGAGAGAGTTTCATGAGCCACAGCTTTATTACACTTGTTACAAGACGTTCATACAATGTTATAAACGAAACTATTAGTTCCCCAGTGGTAGGCTGCACTTGCGGTCACAGTGCTGATGCACAGGCGGAGGCCATCCATTTTGCATTGAACTTAAGACTGGAATTTATGTGTAGTCAAATACAATCACACGCACAAAGTGAGATAACGTATAGGCATGTACTGAGAAGAAAAAGGATATGTTTTATTATGATGTAATATGTATCAAAATCCAAAATCCAAATAACCCCAGGCAGAAACCTTTTCCTGTGCGACCACCAGTCCCTCGATGCTACACTCCTCCTTCCCCACCCCTCCTCAAAGCCTCACAGCAGGACATCCTACCGCCCTACCTACATATGGCGCCGTGCCGACTGGCCTGCAATGTGTCGTGCCCTGGAATGCCTTCCCTGGAGTCTGCTCGAAATAGCTGATATCGAATCGGCTTTTGACCTGCTGTACGACTGGCTGCAAGCTGCAATTAAAGACTTCGTACCTGCACAGCGGGATACTACTAGCAAACATCAACACTGGATATCACAAGAGACCAGACTGATACTATTTAATAAGAAGAAAGCTTGGCGCCTGTGGAAAGACTTCCCTAACCCACACACTCACAATACCTTCGTTAAAATCAGCCGCCACGCGAGGTTTATGGTCAGAATAGACTACAAAGCACACGTAGACACTGTCACTGAAAACGTCCGCAGCAATCCCAAGCGCTACTGGAGTCTCATCAACACACGGAGAAGGACGGAGCGGATTCCTGTCAGCGTGAACCACAACGATGCAACAGCAGATGGCGCCGATCGCAATGAACTGTTCAACAGGTATTTCTTCTCCAACTTCTCTCCTCCCTTACAAAACCAACCGCTCCCTCCCGTTGGTACAGCTTCAAACAGAACCCTATCAAGCATAACTACCACGCCAAGTGAAGTTCATAACCTTCTTCAAACTCTTCATACCAACAAAGCTACCGGTGCCGACACTATAGGTCCTCTTTTCCTAAAAAATACTGCCAGCACTCTTTGCGTCCCTCTCTCTAAATTATTTAACAGATGTTTTGCCGCGGGCTATTTTCCTATTACCTGGAAACAGGCAAATATTGTTCCACTTCTCAAATCAGGCAACAAATTTAATGTTTCATCTTACCGACCAATCTCTATTCTCCCCACACTATCCTTTATCTTTGAAAAAATTATACACCAGCGTCTCCTCGCATTCACTTTGCCGTATATCTCAACCACGCAACATGGTTTTCTACCAGGTGGCTCTTGTCTAACAAACCTGGCCACTCTGCATAGCTTTGCATCACACGCCATTGCAGCTAAATCACAGCTGGACATCTGCTACGTAGACATTTCGAAAGCTTTCGATTCTGTTGACCATACTCTGTTGCTCCATAAACTCTCGGAACGATTTAATATACATGGCAGTCTTCTGACCCTTCTTGCTGGCTTCCTACATAACCGTTGGCAGAGAGTGGTAATATCAGGCACTTCATCCTCATGGTTACCAGTCACCTCCGGTGTCCCACAGGGCAGTACTGTTGGCCCCTTGCTGTTTTCTTTGTTTATGGACGATCTGCCGTCCGAACTCAACGAAACAGCGAATACCCTACTCTTTGCTGACGACTGCAAGATATCTAGGGAGATTAGGAATCCAGAAGATGCAGCTCTGCTACAGTCCTCACTTAATGCCCTCTCGAACTGGTGCCGTACTTGGAAACGTATCCCCAATCCACAAAAATGCAGCCACATGACCATAACACTGCGTAAATCTCCTCTACCGACATCATATTACCTACTCGACAAGCCCATCACCGTGGTTAAGCAACAGCGTGACCTAGGTGTAATATTCGATACAAAATTACAATTTAAGACCCATATAGAAACATATACAACCAAGGCTATGAAATTACTAGGTATTCTCTATCGCTTCACAGAAATTTCTGACCCCATTGCTCTTCGTCACTTCTTCCTCACGATCGTTCGACCTCTCTTAAACTACTGCTCTCCGATTTGGACAACAGCCGCCCCCTCCAATACTAAGCAGTTAGACAAAGCAGTGTCCTTCTTTGCTGCAATTGTAAGGAAAAGAAACCCCAAGCTCAGAAATCTGTCTACGCAGCAGGTATTAATGGCAATTAATGTGTCACCGCTGCACATCAGGCGACAGGTAGCTGACCTGAGTTTCCTCCACGAGATCTTAAATGGACATTACCGCTCGGAACATCTTGTTTCTCTCTTCTCTCTCCGCGTTCCTTCCCGCTCCACCAGAACCAAAGACCTTCTCCACATTCCCCACACTCAGCACTCAATACTTCAACGATCTTTCCTAATCCGCCTCCCAACACTCTTTAACAATATTAATAGGAGACAAGAGCTTGATATAGCATCAAATAAAAGTGAATTCGAGAGGTGTGTAAATAGTATCTTAAAGATAAGTTGATGTGAAGGGATTATACCGCCATCTTGACCCACGACGACTTGGCTATGAACATGGACATTCTATGGTTTTCGATTTGGACAGTTATTAGTAGGATGTGTACCTGATCTTGTTATATTTTGTTATGTTTATTATATTTTATTATGAAAGTTTACGTTTGTTAAATAGTCTGTTGACAGTGCAAGTGAAATTTGCTCAGTGTAGCTGTATCTTGTGCTTCGTGAATAAATAAATAAAAATATATCTGTTAATTCTTCCTGCTAATGACAAGGAATTCCTTAACATATTTTACTAATGACGTTTTATACGGTACATAGAATAGAAATCAGTATTACTAAGCTAAATCGAAATTAGCATTTCCCACAATTTGCAAAGACGTTAGCCGGCAAGAAGTAATCTTCAGAGATAATTGACACTAATTTTGCCTTTTCAACTGGCAAACGATATTCCTGGGATAAGAAGCTGTGCTTTAAATGTATTGAAATATAGATGACTTTATTTAAACCAGCCACCGTATTATTCTTAGTATAGAATGCAGGTATTCTTACTATCAACCCAAAGTGCTCCACATTCTGCTTCATATTTATCTACATAATCCTATACGAACTTCAGTGATTTTAGCCGTATTACCTTCTCTAATTGTATGATGTAATTAAAATATACGATTTCCCTTCTATACCAACTATTCAACGCTGGTGGCGCTAGCTGCTTAGAGGAATATATGATATTATTTTTCAGGTAGAGAGTGAGTGTTAATTCTCGTGCACATTATATTCACAGATGTTAAACAATTAAAATGGGTTTTCATCACTCTTTGTCTCTCGCCATAACATTGTCAGTTTAGTATTTTATCGAGTGCTAATGGCATGTCAGAGAGATTTGCTATTTCAATATTCACAACAGGATGCATTTGACTGCTGGAAATAGAAACCTTGGACTCCGGATGCTATGATGTTGATTGATGTCCTACTGTTGCAGAGTAGATACTGCATGTTTGGTCCACTGGGAAATTCATAGTTTGTAAAGATACGCTACGAGAAATTCTCTGTAAGGTTCTATTTCATTCAGTGAATGAAAAATAAAACTCTAATTTGGATTTCAAGGATACACGACGCCGGAAATGAATATTTCCTGAAAATGAGAACCTACAACCTGTTTTCCAGTTAGTGACCGGGTCAGGGATGGAATGAATGAAGCCCACATCTTGCGGCGAGGATAGAAATTGTGCCGGTTGCCGAGGCCTGTGATTAAATTTTCTCCTATAGGAAATATTCACTTTGCCTCCGTGACTCAGGCGGCCGCGCGCTGGCCGCACACCTCTGGATATCGTGGTTCAAATCCTGGTCAATCCATATGAGATTTGTGCTGGAAAAAGCGGAGACAGGACAGGGGCAAGGATTAATAACTGAAAAATGAAATGATATTGGAGAGTGTTGCCGGAATGAATGATGACAGAGAAAACCTGTCATGCCTCCGCTTTGTCCAGCACAAATCTCACATGGAGTGACCGGGATTTGAACCACGGTATCCAGCGGTGAGAGGCCGGCGCGCTGCCGTCTGATCCACGGAGGCCAAGTGAATATTTCCTATACTAAAAAATCACCCGATCATTTAAGCAATGAAGGATAGGGGGTGAAATAATTGTTGATGAGTATGTTCCAATTCAAACGTTAACAACAAAGCAATTATCTGCTATTGTTACTGTTTCTTAAAATCCTGCCTTATAACAGTGTGCAATCATATCGTAAGTAACACAATATTTGGTGAGCGACTGCATTCCACGAACACGAGTCACCCCCGTGGAAGTTAGGAACAGTGACCACTAGGCAATGGTACACTTAAGAAAATGGTAATTGCAACACCATGAAGGCATTGGTCGTTTGTGTTGATTTTCAAGATATGGAAGGATGTCATGTTTTAGACCCATTGGATTGTTGCTACAGGCCTTCCCACGTGATTGGTCGCGGAGGAATCAACTCCACTATAGGCCTACGGACTCTGGTGTAGCGTAGTTGACTTGCAGTCTGTGCAGTGAAGTGTTCCCCGTCAAACATGCCTCGACAACAGAGGAAAGCACGCTATCAACAACTGTCGCCGTTTCAGAGGGCTCGGATAATTGGGCTGTGTGAGGCTGGATTATCGCTAAGGACTGTCGCTGCACGTGTTGGCCGACAGGCATCTACGGTACAATGTGTATGGTAGCAGTGGTCAAATGAAGGTACCGCCACTCGAAGACCTGGCACAGGCCCAGCGTGGCAGACAACTGTGAAAGAGGATCGCCGCATCATTCGGATGGCCCGGATGGAACCCCATGTAACAGCAGCGCAAATTCGAGCAGCTGTGGCACCCCACGTTACACAACAAACAGTTGGTAATCGCCTGCGTGCAGCTGGCTTACGAGCCCGTGTCCCTGCAGAAGGTGTTCCATTGAGCCCACAACAGCGACATGTAAGGCTGGCCTGGTGTCGAGAAAGATCGACGTGGGTCGACGAATGGCATAGGGTCGTCTTTGGTTATGAATCGCGCTTCTGTCTTGCCCGCAGTGATCGCCGGAATCGTGTGCGCCGACGTACCGTGGAGAGGGGCCGCCCAGATCTTATTGTCGAGTGGCACACAGGGCCAACATCAAGCATTATCGTCTGGGGAGCTATTGGCTTTAATGTGAAATCACAATTAGTGCTTGTTGAGGGCACTATGACTACTCGACAGTACGCTGATAGGGTACTCAATCCAGTGGTTGTCCCTATGATGGCGAACATTGCTAATGGGATGTTTCAGCAGGACAATGCCCGGGTTCACACTGCACGCATCTTCAGAGAAGCTCTCCACGACATCACAACCTTAGAATGGCCCGCCAGATCCCCGGACCTCACTCCTATTGAGGGTGAGTGGGACATGATGGGTCGACAACTGGCCAATCGTCCTCAGCTACCCACAACTCTGGAAAATCTGACCCGTGCAGTGCAGCAAACATGGGCCACAATACCTCAGGAAGCGATCCTGGCCCTTATTGACTCCATGCCTCGACGAATTCATGAATGTATTGCAGCTCGTGGTGGGCACATCCTGTATTGATTGTTGTCCAAACTTGCGGTCAGAGGGACCTGAAAGTATAATCATCGAATCACAATCGAACATTCGTCCTGCATGTTCAATTGCTGCAATGTAGCACCACTCCTTCTGGGTGTTGCAATTTCCATTATCTTCAGTGTATTACAAAAACACACACACACATTATCAACAGATAATCAGGCTGTTCAACATACACGGTTAGTGTCTCGTTAAAATAGGCCAATGGCACAAACCCTCCGACATACACGGTTTAATTTTGACTAGCTCATATACCCGTACCTCGGTACGGAATTCTACATTATATACGGAATTCTAATGTACACGTTGTGAGCAAGATTGTATTAAATTGCGTAGTCCCTAACGTTACCCTAGAAACGCGACGGGGAAGTCACCAAACATCGTTTCTTATATGAGACTGAGTTAAGGAATTTTCACTCTAATGGTAGACCCACTTGCATACCATCAGTCACAATCAGGTTGGGGAGTTTTCATTATAATGGCATACACTCACTCTCCACTGCCTTTTTACAACCTCAGAAAGACTGTCTTAGTGTTTTTCCCAACTGAAGTGAACATACATTACAATGACTTCAGTAGGAATGGCGCGATTAAAAGCAATGCTTTCATATGAAATACTCGATCAAATGAAACACCACATATTTTCTCACTTTTAACGAACAGGACTACACTGCCGATCTAACAGTCCAAAGTTCCAGAGCTGGAATGACCAAGCCGCGGACAGCCTTGATTCGTGAACACTCTTCGTCTATTTTCGGCGGGTAGGGGGCGAATAATGGCGAGTCCCATGGCAGAAACAATGCTCTTTTACTAATTTGTTTCCTGGGATTACCCGATGAGTCGGAAAATCTCAATTCACTACAGTGGCGGCGGAAATATCTATCAGACTTGGAGGCAAATTTTTCCTCCAAGCCAGAGGTGAAACCCCTCTTGACTGCTAATTTGGAATAAAAGGCACGTAGAATTTAATAAAAATGAAGGGGAGGAACCTTTTCTTAAGAAACGGCACATTTCAAGGTTGAATTTTGAGTTATTTATTGAATTGTAGTGCTGTAATTTGGAATAGGCCTAAATTGTTATTCTAGACCAGGCCATACTACTACTACTACTACTACTACTACTACTACTACTACTACTACTACTACTACTACTACTACTACTACTAAGTCAGCCTCTACCTTATGTATGCACACTGCTCATTCAAAACAGTGCGTCAGAGTACTAATCGAATAACTGGAATACTATAAAGAACCAGTGTGTTACGTACCACCTGTATCAGAAAATGTATGAACCAGAGGAATAGCATGCTAAAGAAGAAATTTTCTAACTCCCCGGCTATTTCCCACCAATATTCAGCCAGGCTATTATACTCGGTACGCAGCCGTAATCCCATCTATCGGAGTTGAGAGGCAGCATACAAGACAAAGAACATCACTACAAACAATGGTCAATGTAATTTTATTGATCAACTAGCTGATGTACCCATGCTTCGGTACGGAATTCTACACTGTATGCTGAATTCTAGGTTAGGTAGTGTACACGTTGTAAGCAAGATTGTCTTAAATTGTATAGCTCTTAACGTAACCCTAGAAACGCGACGGGAGGTCACCAAACTTCTTTTCTCATATGAAGACTGAGGGAATTTTCACTGTAATGGTAGACCCAATTTCGTATCATCAGTCACAATCAGGTTGGGAAGTCTACATTATAATGCTTTTAACATCCACAGAAAGACTGTCTTAGTGGTTTTCTCAACATAAATGAACATACAACGGCGCGAGTAAAAGCAATGCTTTCATATTACGAAATACTCGTTCAAATGAAACACCACACATTTTCTCACTTTTAACGAAGAGGACTACGCTGCCTATCTAACAGTCCAAAGTCCCAGACCTGGAATGACCAAACCGAAGACAGCCGTGATCCATAAACACTCTTCGGCTTTCTTCGGCGGGGAGAGGGTCGAATAATGGAGGTCCAGGGCAAAATCTATGCCAATTACTATTCTGTTTCCTAGGAGTACCCGATGAGTCGGACAATATCAATTCACTACACTGGCGGCGGAAAAATCTATCTGAATTGAAGGCAAATGTTTCCTCCAAGCCAGAAGAGAAACCCCCTCTTCACTGCTAGTTTGGAATAAATTGAATGCAGAATTTAATACAAGTGAAGAGAAAGATGCTTTTCCTAAGAAACGGCTCTTTTCAGAGTTGAATTTTGAGTTATTTAGTGAATATTGTGGTGCTTTAATTTGGAAAAGGCCTAAATTTTTACTCTAGACCAGGCCATAATACTACTACTACGACGAAGTGAGGCTCTGCCTTAAATATGCACACTGCTCATTCAAAACAGCGCCAGAGTAGGGATCGAATAGCTGAAATACTATGATGATCCAGTGTGTTACGTACCAGCTGTATCATAAAATGTATGAACCAGAGGAATGGCATGCTAAAGAAGAGAGTTTTCTAACTCCCCGGCTACTTCCCGCCAATATTCAGTCAGGATGTTATACTCGGTACGCAGCAGTAATCCTATCTATCGGAGTTGAGAGCCAGCATCAGATACAAAGAACATCACAATAAACAATGGTCAATGTAATGTTATTGTTGATCAATGTTATGCACTTTCAATATTATAGGCCTTCACATTTCGTTTTCTTCCGACTCTGAAATACCACTCTTACCGTAGTCGGTACGGTAAAACTGAATAAAAGATAAATGATCGGAAATTGCATTCTCCATTACATTTTTATATAGTACTTTTCGATAGGACCAATAACATTTGTATTTAAAAATTACATTTTAGGCACCTTCCCCCAAAACTACAATTTCATCAAGGATGAATAAAATTGTTTATAGCTTAGACTGTAGTTTCTTATTCCCCGACTCCATATACCGATTTTCATTAAATTCTGTTCACCAATTTTCTCGTGGCTCGGCGTTGATATCGACTGCAACAAAAATAAATATTCATGAATATCTGTGTTATCATAGCCGGTACGGTAATAATGCATAAAATATAAATGGTCGGAAATTTAATTCTCTATAACTTTGCTTATGTAGTATTTATCCATACGACAACTAATAATACTGTATAAATATTTGAGAATTATATTTAGGCCTTCCCCTAAACTACCATTTCACTCAGCGTAAATAAAATTACTTATAGCTCAAATTGTAGTGGTTCATTGTCCGACTTTGCATACCAATTTTCAATGAAATAGGACCACTAATAACGTAAATATCTAAATATTAAATTTTAGTCCTTCCCCTAAACTACCATTCCTATCAGCGTGAATAAAATTATTTATAGCTTAGATTGTAGCGACTTATTCCCCGATTTTCTATACCGATTTTCATTAAATTCTCTTTGGCCGTTTTCTAGTGATGCGTGTACAGACAGACAGACGGACAGACAGACAGATAGACAGACAGACATTACGGAAAAGTGAAAAGTGCATTTTCTGGTTACTGTGGACATGACCGATACAGAAATACCATTCTTTTCAAATATATATTGCACCCTGGTGGGGGTATGATAAGCGTCATGCAATTGAAACTATGAGGAATTAATGAGGAATATATATTTCATTTTCAGAATAAATAGTATCCTACTGTACAGACAGTAAGAACAGGCCAGGCCGAGATGGCAGGTTTCACCATACCACAGACTCTTGTCTCCAGTGAGATTAACAAACACAATGGGGGGACAGAATTAGGTTTCTCAGAATTTGTCACAACAAGGAAAGAGAGAGGCTAGCTTGTTGCCAAAGTTTTCCTAGCCCGGGGCAGTCTTGGTAGTAGCAACAGCGCAGGGAGCCGTGTGCAAAATTCTGAGAAATGATGGCGAGGTATCTCCATGTAACTAGCCGGAGTGGGACACGGGGTTGGCACTAGAAGAAAAAAATATGAGCCTTCCCGGTCACGTGGGTAAGGTGGACCAATGGAAAAATTCACTTGACCAAAGCAAGGTGACAACTTCGTATTGTAAGAAGCACTAGCGAGGCTAACTCCGTGGATTAAACTTATAGAAAAAAGTGAAGTATCGATTCAGAATAAAGTGGAATTTAGGAGCCTTACTATACCATAAAACTTATATAAAGTTAATAATTGCGGGAGATTGCATGGTGTAATTCTGAGAATTCATGGACGCTATTCGTTGATTGGCTGAAAGCAAAGGACGCCACAATAGAGCGCGAAACCCCGAGCCGGGTTACGGCAGCTAAATTCGCGAATATATCCATTACCAGCGAACGATAATAGTTGAGAATTGGTATAGAGCATTTGAGAACATAATTACATCATTGGATCATATATTTAAGCCACCGGCCAAACCGCAAACTGTCGTATGAAGATATCGGGACTGTGCGTTCCAAGATGACCTCCGTTGAACTCGGAAGAGAGGGGATACAAGTATAAATATGAGGTCGTACACTAGGACGGGAGTACTTTTGACAAAGTGTTCGGGCGGATACCACGCCCGTGGTACGTGACTACTTTTGACAGTGTGTTCGAGCAGTGACTACGCCAGGGGTGCGAGTGTATACTTACTCAAAGTAGAGTTCGAAGTATTATATTGTTACATAGTGCAGTGATTCATGACGTGATGTAGCTCATATTACGGACTTGAGCAGTCTACTAGTATGAAGTGTTTTAAATAGACAGGACTCAGTAAAGCATAACTTACGGAGTGTGAGATTCTACCAACAGATTAGGAAGTGCGTTACATGAGAACGGTCACGAGTGTTTATGTCACCTAGTAAACAGTCGATTCTAAACTGATACCTGGTCAGCTACACGAACGTGAGACGGGAAATTCAAGTGCGCGCACGGGCCGTTGTAAAGGGGATCCCGAGGTATCCCATGTTCCTAGTGTCCGGGAAAGGAATGAAGAATGTAAATCTACATTAAGTGGGCTAGATACAAGGCCGAGAGTGTAAAATTTGTGAATAGAATTTAGGGTGGAAATTATTCCAAAGTGCAACAGCTAATTTATTTGTTTTTATTCAAAATGTGTAAAGTTGAAAAGGGTCAAGGATTAATTCTTCAAGCTGGCATGAACACCAGCGGAATGCATTGCTAAAAACCGGAGGGGCTATGGCTTCTCGTCCGGTTTTAGCAGACTACAATGGCAGAGTTGAGTACCTTTTAATGTATTAATAGATAGCTATCGTTAGGGGGAGGAAATCATATTTTATCATGGTAACTTGATTGTGAAACGAGCCGTTACGGCTCGTATAAATTCAAAGATAGATAGACAAAGGGACAAATTAATATGTAGAGTAGATCAAGCACTCACCATAATTTTGATTATTAAATAGAGTATAGTAGGGTTGAGTTGTTCATTCAAGTGCTTGAGTTGTTTGCTATAATATGGAGCACGTTTCACATAAAGATAATGTAAATATTCATTTAGAAGTGCTTCCAAAGTGGGTTTCCGTTATCGGAACTTTTATAGATATTCAGGCATGTTGTTAAGATAATCCAGAGGTAGGATTGCCAAGTGATTAAATTGTTGTCGGACGGAGTGAAGTCCATTGATATGTGTGTAAACATCGCGAAGTTCGCCAGTGGACAAAATAATAATAGTCTGTACAAGGGTCGAAGTAGGACATTAGAATTTGGTAATGTGTAAAGGCGTGTTTAATAATAATCTTTGAGAATAAAGGCACGGGCCTAGTTGGATAGTATGATTGCAAATTAAAGTAATTTAAATGTGGAGATCACCTGTGCCGTGAATAATTATAATTTGTGCAGTGAATCGGGTTTTAACACTAAATGTTTGATTTAACGTTTTTTTTGGACTCCATAATAATCATAAATAGTTTTGGTAGAAACGAGATAGGCACTGTTATAATATGGTCACGCTATGTTTGAGATCCAGAGGGATTTGTGCCAAAGGTTGAGATTTGGAGTTTTGTGGGACAGAAATCCGGCCCGAAATGAAAGTGAATTGTACTGGTGTTGATGAAGAAATAGATGGATCTTAAGGCCCACATAGAGGTTGTATGTATATACCGGTGTATTGAGTGGAAGAATAGAGTCCACACACCGAGGGTTAATTTGTGAAAATGTTTTGAAGAGTTCCAATGGATAAATGGACTTCAAAATGGAAAAAGGAAGGAATAATTTAACACTTGCAGAGATTGGAGGTATTTGCCCAACTGCGAGATGTTATGGGATTTGAGAATTGTCTTAGGAGCATATGGCCTCCATGAATTAACGGCAGTACGAAAATAAGGTGGCGGATTCGAACACTAGTATGTCCTGACCGATGTGAATTCGGATCTTGGTGATTTCTGTTTGGGAGAGAACGTATGTGACCAAATTATAAAGATGGGGAATAAAAATAAGATTCTCGAAAGAAGTAATAATAATAATAATAATATTCCAAGTAAATCATATCTGGATTGATTAGTGCCAAAATAAATAGGAATTGTAAAAGGGGTTATGCGTTAAACAGATTAAGAGTGGACTACCGTGTAACAGGCGAAAATAATATTTTTTTAAAATAATAATAATAATAATAATAATAAAAATAAAAATAGGTACTTTTTATTTTTGGAAGAATTTACTTTTTTAAAAAAATTTGAACATAATTATGATGTTGGGAGTTGAAATGAAAAATTTGAGATTTTTAACTAATAATAATAATAATAATGAGAATATTTGAAGAAGGAGAAGAAGAATAATCAATGAAGGTACTTTTATTTATTTCAGATGAAAATAAAATAAAATCGCGAAAAGTTGAAATATTAGTCCGAGGATGATTACGGGTTACGAAAATCATGATCTCCACAAAACATGATAATAATAATAATAATAATAATAATAATAATAATAATATTTAATAAAATATTTTTTTTTTATTTTTCTTATTATTTCGGATGCTGATGATGGATGATACTAGGGAAGTCAGCTGGCGAATTAACGAAATAATGTCAATTGGTTGTAAATAATAAGTTAAGTTAATATGTGTAAATGAAGGCAAATCCCTACATCTGGACCATTAGGTTAGAGTCCCTTTGTCGTATTCCTTCAACTAACGATTAGCATATCTTGGTTAGGAACCCGGGGAGAGTTTGTAGTTTCCCGGGTTGGTCTCATCTCAATTAAAGTAGAGGCGATAACATGGTCCATGTGATCGCGCCTACTTAGCCAACAGGTTATTGGTCCATGATCAAATAATGGTCATGGTGTTAACGAAGGTAAATCTGATACCTTCAGATATCAACGGTTCTACCACCAAAATGGAAGGGTGGTCAAAAGTGACAAATATTATGTAATCATTTTTCAGGAATAATTTGCCAAATTACCGGCAAATCAAGGGTCAACAGATTTTGATTGTGTGTAAAAATTTATTTGTTTACTTAAATAAATGCTCCTTTAGCATTTGCAAGGAAACAGTTCCAGGTTCTTGTTCTTGTAGAATAGTAAACCCTTGGTGACCGTTTAAATATCCGTCCCCATTCCTAGGACGGAGCCTTCATAAATTCCCTTTGATCTGAATATATATAATTTGTGTGTTTCATGATGAGCCTTAAAGTTAGAGATTAGAGTGTCCCGTTCAACCCTGTTGTACTGATTGGATGGCGCCCTTACATTTAGTTTGAGATCTTATATCTCAAAACATTATATTTTTATTGAGTAGTAGTTGCGATGGATTCGGACCGTAACACTCCCTGAGATAAATGCTGGTTGGGACTCAGGTTTTGAGCGGGTACAATATATATATATATATATATATATATATATATTGAACCCTTGAACTTACCATTCCATCGTTGGTCGGCCACGGCTGCTATAGTAGAACAATTTTGAACTCTTAAATCTTGGGTCGTTGCGGGAATAAATTCGGTCACGATCTTAACCAAACGATGGGGTTCAGAAGAAAGCCTAACTACTTGAAATGAGGAGCAAAAATGTGCTTACTAACTTTTATTTAAACTGAAAGAGCACGATAACATCGTTAATTTAATATGCATTCTTGCCACAAAACATAAAAACATTTAATTATTGATTTTGAAAAGTTCCTAACACAGTCACATTACATAACGTCACTTCGTTTCTTCCAATGTCGAAGAGTTGCTTCAGAGAAGCTAATATGTTAGTGGACAGCGAAACTGAAAAACTGAAAAAGGGAAGACCTGAAAACCGGGCACCTATCATTCCAAACGAGAACTGAGAGTTAATCCACACGATCCGTGGAAAATCTGACTTTCAACAAGTAGAACGCCTAATCTTCTCTTAATTAAGGTTATCCACCAGTCAAATACCCTTCACGGATACGGAACATCCGCCGAATGGACCCTTAATCGAACCAAACTGACTATCAGTTGCTTTGGATAGGTTGCGAAATATTATGGGAAAGCATGGTGTTCACTACAAGTTAATGGCATCATTCACAATTGAAATAAAATTCCACCATGTATTTGTCATTCATGACACCCTTAAGTGATAAGGTACTCCCGATGCTAAACGTGCATCACCCAAACAACTGTTCGGAAGGAACCAACAACAACATGATCCGGGAGGATCTTACGTTAAGTCGTTCTAAAGGAACAAAACTGCGAAATGCAGGAAACACTTACTAATCATGCATTTGGAAGAAATGCCAAACACTGAAGTTAATCAAAAAGTGAAAAGTCACTTGAAAATATTATTATTGAACCGATTTTCAGGTTAGAAATGGGTTTATTATGCTTAATAAATTTACCAGTCCACGCTAAAATTTACTACAATTTTAAGGAATTCTTTCCCTTGAAAAACAATGCTACCAGTACAGATCTCTCTATTTACTGTCTGTCCCAACACACTACTGGTAAAGTGATTACTTACTTACTCTAACTATGAATAAGAATGAAAATACGACAAGGTGAAAATAATATAAATTACTGGCTGACGAATCGAAACCGCATTCGCAACTCAAGTCTCATTCTAAAACACTGAGTGTCAATATGCACACTATCAATGAAAACGGACGTCAAGACGAGGAAACAATAAAGTCCGTAAAAATAAATTAACTTCTAGAAGTCATACAGCTTAACACGCACGAAGAAACACAGTAAAAATATTTAATCTAGATCGGGTCGATGTCCCACACTTGGACAGCCCTCGTTTGTCAACAGCAGTCCCGTTATCTCAATGAGAGCTTCGCATAGACCCTCTACAATAAATCATATCGCACTGTAATGGCTACCTTCAACCAGGCCACTTCACAAAAGAAACAAAAGAAAAAAATTCTAAACTGAGATTTGAGTGTGTACAGCTACCATCCCAGACCTATCGTCGGGCTCACTTGAAATCTGTACACCCTAAACCTAATCAGTATATACATGATGCCTTCCAAGTCCTATCGTCGGGCGTGACCTAGGACGTCTCATCATCAATGACTCCAAGAATAAACACGTGACGTCCTAAATCTATCGTCGGGCGTCAAAGTGGGTCGTACTACGTCTCCCTTAACATATCAGGCGAAATGCAATTCTCAAACAACTCTGATATTTAACACTAGATTTCGTCAAACAAATATGCACGACGGAACCCACGTCTCTATTATCAAATGAATGCAAGTCGAAATACAGCAAGTGTCTACCTCTCGAAAAATACAGTAAGTGTCTACCTCATTATAATATGTGAACTCAAAAAAATAAATAAACGTGACGAACGGTTCTCCACCTCGAACACAATCTCAGCCTGTGCACTGAAGTATTAGGGAAGCAAATTAAAATTCCCCACACACGTGTACCCTTTTAGTGGACGCCTTCAAAATAATAATCATCACCATCGCATTCGAAATTCTCAGATCGCCTATCATCAATTCCAACCATCTTATCCATGACCTCCCCAATGAACAAATTAAATATAACCCAACCGTGTGTCCAAAGTGCTCTCTGATCCTGAAGATTGTTCGTTCTCTTATCATCCATGCGGGCTTTACGTAACATAGATCACTGGATGTGTACTACCCAGACTGTAACATTTTACAAGAGTCGTTTTCACTTGGAATCTTTCTATAAATTCACACCATAGTCGTCTCAAATTCGGATTGATTGCGGAAAACAATACAGCCTGTTTCACACAGCCTGTTTCTAAATACTTCCTCTACAAAAATACAACTTGTCTCAACACACTTTCTCCTCGCTTTATTTCAGCGGTACTACTTCTCTCTCATCTCCACGTACATATCAATCCATCGCTCTCAATCCCCTTTCCTTCACGACCCTTTTTCATACTTCGATCCCCTGGTGAAAACGACAACCATCATTAAACACATCTCTTACCTTACTATTATTAAGACTTTCGGACCTCAAGAATCCAAGAGCACACATCGACCTTTCGCAATTCAAGTATACACGATGTCTCACAATTTCCTTCCCATTAACGACTGCGACTCTAACAAATTTTATTGACATTATCTAAATATGCTTACGATCCTTGTAGAAATAACTGGTTAAATGTAATTTAACAGAGAAGAATTTCCTTATCCCGCGGTAAACATTATTATTATTATTATTATTATTATTATTATTATTATTATTAACCAGCGTTTCTAAATGCAACTGACACCTGAAATTACAATATTCGCCACGACAAATTTACACTTATAACGTTCACAAATCCGCACTTTGAATGATATCTCATCTCGACACAAAATTTTAAGCGTCGCATTTTACCGTTCTTGACATGAAATTTACACACTGAAATTTACACACGCTGACCAAAATTCACAACGCCTTTCGCCTGATAATTTTCGAATATCACCCGACAATCATCTGGAAATTTTGTTAGGACAGACAGTAACTAACTAACTAACTACAACATAATGTAAAATAGACAGACCTGCACATTGGTGACATTCTCAGCATTCTGATTACATCATCTCCAGCAACCTCGTACTTAACCACTCATTTTCACAGACAACATTTTCATTTTCAACATTTCACTCATCCAAACACTACCCTTCACACACACACGAGATTAAAATTACCATAAATAATGCACTTTCTTTGTAACTTGCACCACGAACTTCCCTCGTTCTGCAGTCGACTCTAACTGTCTGATGCGCCTCCCAGAGTGGTTTCTCTCCCCGTTGTTTCAACAAGAACAGGTGTTCGGCCGATAAGGGAGTAGAACTATTTTGAATCGCTTCCCCCAGACCTTCTTCACTTACAAGAGTACAGGAAATGATAAAAATAAAATCTGCTGTGTAATTTTCAACCAGCCTACACCTTCCCAGTTCGTCTGCAAACGTTCACAGCTTCTCCAATCACTTTTCTTCTTAACTACATATATGGACTTTAGCCACGAACATGTATTGAATTATTGTCGGTCAATCTGGCGCGAATTTCTAATGACGACGGGCACAAGCTCCCGCGGCTTCAAGTTCCAGATCGACACTGAAAAATCTACGGTGGGGGGTTTCTTTTATAATTTCCGGAAGGACGCTATCCCCTCTATGAGGCTTGGTTGTGAAATCTGCCAAATTTGCTTCTAATAGACCAATTTTGATAAGATTTGTCCCAGAACTCCGGACAGACTTGCACTTATGTTCGATGTTAATTTTATAATTTTTCTACACTCACAACAGGAGAAATAAATTATTTCTGCCCGTGCGTTTCGCGCGTTTTCTTCCTTCCATGACCTTGGCACGTGTAGCTAGTTCGCTGGTCTCACGCTACCATGTACTTGGGCTTAACTGCACTTTAAAATTTTCCCTGGTGTCTCTACCTTCACAGAGGGTGTATGAATAATTTTGCTCATTTATTTCTTCATTTACTATATTATCAAAATCCCTCGTGGTGCAGAATTCCATGGATTAAAAGAATTGTCGGGCACTCGAGCCCCGCCGAGGTGTCCCGGCAATCCACGAGCTCGCCGGGAAGGAAGAACCTCCCCACGCAACATCGGGCTCTTGGGAGCGCAAAATGGCTGCCCTCAAACATACAGTAGTTTCTGAATACCAAATAAATATTTGAGAAAAATGAAAATTTTTCTCACCGTAGAATTATGGGTTCATAATCCACCTACAACGACGAAATGTTTACCCAGAAAGGGGAAATATTTAAACAGATATATTCCTTCAAAATTCTAAATTGTACATGGGAATTTTGATACAAATGAACCATGATTCTACGTAAAATTTCCCAGCCGATCTCACTCCTGACGTAGGGCTCTGTTACTTTCACGTATTTCCCTGTTTTCTTCTTCCAACAATAGGATTGCGTTACAGATGTCATCAATAAAGTCTTCTCTTAAGAATGAACATTGTAAACATTCAGCGTCTTCCTCTTCTTTACTCCCACTGCTTGCCTGTCCTTGGAGTGGTGCCTCGACCTGTCTTCCTCTCGACGTGACGATCATATTTACTGGTTGTACCTCTTCTTCTTCTTCTTCTTCTTCGGTGACCATTTCCCCAGCTGGTAAAGCTGCGTCATCCTGTAGTGGAACTCTTTCTTCGGCTCTATGATCAATCTTTAAATTTCTTGTTGGGTTGCGGTCATCATTGAATTGGGAGTTGCCAGGAGTCTGTTTCTTGATGTTACTGATGTTATGTGCGTCATTTGGTTGTCTCTCCTTCAGAATCTGGGATGAAAGACTCTGAACCTTTTCCTACTGGGAATTTGAAGTTGTTTTTCTTCTATCAAGAGTCGACATTGACTCTTGCTCGAAATTCGGCGCAAACGGGTTCAGACCGGAGTTTCGCTGGTCTTGCCTATGTGCCTTCTGGAATTCCAGACTTTCAGCCCCGAAACAATCGGTGTTGACGTCCTGGCGCTGTATAGCCCCCTGCCATTTTTTCCTTTCGTGGTCCTTCCTTAACCCGTCGGTGTACTGAACACGTTCACGGTACCGTTCATCCTCATCACGGCGAAAGTTCTGGGTTCGATTATTTCCCCAATCCCTGCGGTTATTAAGTCCATTCCTGAAATTCCTCTGGTTTTCTCTGTCCCCATCGTATCGCCTCCAGTAAGGGTTCCTCCTTTGTCGATAATTCCAATTACCCCTACGTCTTTTCCAATCCTCATTTCGTGGATGCGAGGGTTCCCAGTTATTGCGAAACTCACGCCTCCGCTCAGTCGGCTGTGGTTTCCCCTGCTCAGGTGCCTCTGGACTTCCCTCTGGAACCTGGCTAACAGTGTTTACATGTTGCTCGTGCGATCGTCCCCCTCTGGGTGCTATTTGATTATGGGTATGATCCAATTGCCTAAGGATCATTTCTGCCTGCATAGGGGTCTCTACCTTTGATGCAATGAGCATCCTTTGTACTTCGGGAGGTAACTGCTTCTGGATGGCCTGTACCAACTCTTGCTCCGAGGGCGGCGCCTCAAGTTCTCTGAACTTTACCATTTGTGCAATAAAATATTCACTAAACTTTGTAGGGCCTATTGCATTATAACGACGTGAGTATAGCTCTAATCTAAGACTCTGCTGAATTTCCGTACTCCAAAATTTATTGAGAAACGCCCTCTGGAATTCATCAAAGGTATCAAAGTGGTATCGGAAGCCTTTAAACCATAAAAGTGGTGCCCCCTCTAAATATCTTTCAGCTACCCTCAACTGACGTTCCTCAGGAATCTTGGCGTCCCGGATGTACTCCCTGAGATCCTTAAGAAATCCCTTCGGCGTGGTATGTGGACCTCCATTAAATTTCTTAGGCTGGTCCTCATGTAACTTGATCATGTTAATAACGTTGGTGACCCCTGAGCTTTGAGATCGACTAGTATCTACATTCGAGCTCTGACCGTTATTATTCACATGATTGACATTTGGCAATTGACCACCAAGGTCAGAGTTAACAGCTGTCGAGGTTTGACTTAATACTTTGTCCACCTTGGACTGCATATCTACCACGCTGCTAATCCAACTGCTCACTTCGCTCTTAATGAACCCAACTTTCTTGTCTGTCTCTTCCTGGGCTGACGTGATTTCCCTTAAATCCTGTTCTATACTAATTTGCCTGTCATTGAATTCCCTGGTATGTTCAGTTTTCATTTCAACTAGCTCCTCTTGAATTTCTTTAATTAAAATTTCGGAGTCCTCATTAGCCGCTTGGAGTTTACTAATTGCTTCCTCATTAACTTGCAACAGTTTCTTCTCCATGGTTTCGGTTTTTGACAATACCTGACTCTCCAATTCCACACTAATTTTATCTACCTTGTTGTTCAGTGACTGAATGTCCGCAGATAATATTTGACGTTGTTCCTCTATTATGGTTAACGTTTTCCCCTTTTCCTTATCACTGGAGATCCGCATCTCTACGACCTGTTGTGTAATGTCGTCCTTAAATTCAACCTGGCTGTCGATCAGCTGCTTATGCGCCGCCTGACTTTCCAGTAAATGCTTGTCAAGTTCCTTTCTCATCTCATCCTGACTATCGCATAACCTACTGTACATGTCGTGGCTTTCGTCAAAACGCTTGTCCATATCGGTTTTTAAACTGTCATGGATTTTGGAAAACTGTTTGTCAAAATCGTTCTTTAAATTGACCTGCACTTCCGCAAATTGTTTGTCAATTTCATCCCTAATTTCCACTCGGCTATCATCAAAACGCTGGTTGAGTTTACCTATCTCACCCCTGACTTCCTCTTTAAGTTCGGTGCACATAGTGTATGTCTCCTGAACTACGTTCTTCAATCCAGCCTTCAACTCATCACTAGACTCTTTACACCTAGCCTGGGTATCCTCAATACTACTCTGTAACTCCTCACGAGTGTCTTTCAAACTAGACTGCAACTCCTCAATCTTACCATCCAAACTTTCGTTATGAGCCTTCATGTCCTCTCTCAAATTCTCACTCTGGACTTTCGTGTCCTCCCTCAAACCTTCCATCTTATTATCCAAACTGTCTATCTTACTATTCAAGTTCTCATTTGTCTTACTATTTAAACTCTCATTCTGGACTTTCATGTCCTCTATCATCTGCATTAACTTCTCCAAGGTCGCCTGACCTTCCATCTCACAATACCACAAAGAATACAATAATGAGTACGCTGGCTGTTGATGCAACCAGAATACTCCAAACTACTAGGGAAAGAATTCACTACCTACTGCGTTTTCACATACAAACGCTATTATAATTTAATACCGAAACTGACAACATTCCAACAGTTGTCTCATAAAATTTTGTTTAGGTGGCTGGTATCACAAACTTGTTTAATAAAAAGAAAATTCTAAAGTTAATAATTTACTCTGGATAAATATCCCAAATGGTTTCGCTTCCGTAAATTAAGTAAATAACGAACATGTTAACGCATAAACTTTGAATGTAATTCAGCGTTACCACTTCCAAAATTTATATTGGCAACATGACATAAGCTTCAATATAGCTTTAAATACTAATTTCCTAAAATGCATTGTGACTGTTATTATTATTATTATCTACCAAGTAGTTACGCTCCTCATTAAACGTGTTAATATCAAGCACTCTCATTGGGCATAATTCGTTTAACTGTGGCTCAGCCATAATTTTCACCCGCTTGTATTATTTATAATGTGGCTTAAGCCTCAACATTATTTTATATTTTCCTAACATTTATTTTCAATGGATAATTTCATTATCGTTATCGTGGCATCGTATCGTTATCGTGACTTTGGGCTCCTCATCGTTATCGTGACATTAAGGCCCCAAAGTTGATGGCGCCACTTCTACTGAACCCTTGAACTTACCATTCCATCGTTGGTCGGCCACGGCTGCTATAGTAGAACAATTTTGAACTCTTAAATCTTGGGTCGTTGCGGGAATAAATTCGGTCACGATCTTAACCAAACGATGGGGTTCAGAAGAAAGCCTAACTACTTGAAATGAGGAGCAAAAATGTGCTTACTAACTTTTATTTAAACTGAAAGAGCACGATAACATCGTTAATTTAATATGCATTCTTGCCACAAAACATAAAAACATTTAATTATTGATTTTGAAAAGTTCCTAACACAGTCACATTACATAACGTCACTTCGTTTCTTCCAATGTCGAAGAGTTGCTTCAGAGAAGCTAATATGTTAGTGGACAGCGAAACTGAAAAACTGAAAAAGGGAAGACCTGAAAACCGGGCACCTATCATTCCAAACGAGAACTGAGAGTTAATCCACACGATCCGTGGAAAATCTGACTTTCAACAAGTAGAACGCCTGATCTTCTCTTAATTAAGGTTATCCACCAGTCAAATACCCTTCACGGATACGGAACATCCGCCGAATGGACCCTTAATCGAACCAAACTGACTATCAGTTGCTTTGGATAGGTTGCGAAATATTATGGGAAAGCATGGTGTTCACTACAAGTTAATGGCATCATTCACAATTGAAATAAAATTCCACCATGTATTTGTCATTCATGACACCCTTAAGTGATAAGGTACTCCCGATGCTAAACGTGCATCACCCAAACAACTGTTCGGAAGGAACCAACAACAACATGATCCGGGAGGATCTTACGTTAAGTCGTTCTAAAGGAACAAAACTGCGAAATGCAGGAAACACTTACTAATCATGCATTTGGAAGAAATGCCAAACACTGAAGTTAATCAAAAAGTGAAAAGTCACTTGAAAATATTATTATTGAACCGATTTTCAGGTTAGAAATGGGTTTATTATGCTTAATAAATTTACCAGTCCACGCTAAAATTTACTACAATTTTAAGGAATTCTTTCCCTTGAAAAACAATGCTACCAGTACAGATCTCTCTATTTACTGTCTGTCCCAACACACTACTGGTAAAGTGATTACTTACTTACTCTAACTATGAATAAGAATGAAAATACGAC
Source organism: Anabrus simplex (assembly GCF_040414725.1). Lineage (NCBI taxonomy): Eukaryota > Metazoa > Arthropoda > Insecta > Orthoptera > Tettigoniidae > Anabrus > Anabrus simplex. The sequence continues at coordinate 296,749,032 of NC_090266.1, forward strand.
AAGGTGAAAATAATATAAATTACTGGCTGACGAATCGAAACCGCATTCGCAACTCAAGTCTCATTCTAAAACACTGAGTGTCAATATGCACACTATCAATGAAAACGGACGTCAAGACGAGGAAACAATAAAGTCCGTAAAAATAAATTAACATCTAGAAGTCATACAGCTTAACACGCACGAAGAAACACAGTAAAAATATTTAATCTAGATCGGGTCGATGTCCCACACTTGGACAGCCCTCGTTTGTCAACAGCAGTCCCGTTATCTCAATGAGAGCTTCGCATAGACCCTCTACAATAAATCATATCGCACTGTAATGGCTACCTTCAACCAGGCCACTTCACAAAAGAAACAAAAGAAAAAAATTCTAAACTGAGATTTGAGTGTGTACAGCTACCATCCCAGACCTATCGTCGGGCTCACTTGAAATCTGTACACCCTAAACCTAATCAGTATATACATGATGCCTTCCAAGTCCTATCGTCGGGCGTGACCTAGGACGTCTCATCATCAATGACTCCAAGAATAAACACGTGACGTCCTAAATCTATCGTCGGGCGTCAAAGTGGGTCGTACTACGTCTCCCTTAACATATCAGGCGAAATGCAATTCTCAAACAACTCTGATATTTAACACTAGATTTCGTCAAACAAATATGCACGACGGAACCCACGTCTCTATTATCAAATGAATGCAAGTCGAAATACAGCAAGTGTCTACCTCTCGAAAAATACAGTAAGTGTCTACCTCATTATAATATGTGAACTCAAAAAAATAAATAAACGTGACGAACGGTTCTCCACCTCGAACACAATCTCAGCCTGTGCACTGAAGTATTAGGGAAGCAAATTAAAATTCCCCACACACGTGTACCCTTTTAGTGGACGCCTTCAAAATAATAATCATCACCATCGCATTCGAAATTCTCAGATCGCCTATCATCAATTCCAACCATCTTATCCATGACCTCCCCAATGAACAAATTAAATATAACCCAACCGTGTGTCCAAAGTGCTCTCTGATCCTGAAGATTGTTCGTTCTCTTATCATCCATGCGGGCTTTACGTAACATAGATCACTGGATGTGTACTACCCAGACTGTAACATTTTACAAGAGTCGTTTTCACTTGGAATCTTTCTATAAATTCACACCATAGTCGTCTCAAATTCGGATTGATTGCGGAAAACAATACAGCCTGTTTCACACAGCCTGTTTCTAAATACTTCTTCTACAAAAATACAACTTGTCTCAACACACTTTCTCCTCGCTTTATTTCAGCGGTACTACTTCTCTCTCATCTCCACGTACATATCAATCCATCGCTCTCAATCCCCTTTCCTTCACGACCCTTTTTCATACTTCGATCCCCTGGTGAAAACGACAACCATCATTAAACACATCTCTTACCTTACTATTATTAAGACTTTCGGACCTCAAGAATCCAAGAGCACACATCGACCTTTCGCAATTCAAGTATACACGATGTCTCACAATTTCCTTCCCATTAACGACTGCGACTCTAACAAATTTTATTGACATTATCTAAATATGCTTACGATCCTTGTAGAAATAACTGGTTAAATGTAATTTAACAGAGAAGAATTTCCTTATCCCGCGGTAAACATTATTATTATTATTATTATTATTATTATTATTATTATTATTATTAACCAGCGTTTCTAAATGCAACTGACACCTGAAATTACAATATTCGCCACGACAAATTTACACTTATAACGTTCACAAATCCGCACTTTGAATGATATCTCATCTCGACACAAAATTTTAAGCGTCGCATTTTACCGTTCTTGACATGAAATTTACACACTGAAATTTACACACGCTGACCAAAATTCACAACGCCTTTCGCCTGATAATTTTCGAATATCACCCGACAATCATCTGGAAATTTTGTTAGGACAGACAGTAACTAACTAACTAACTACAACATAATGTAAAATAGACAGACCTGCACATTGGTGACATTCTCAGCATTCTGATTACATCATCTCCAGCAACCTCGTACTTAACCACTCATTTTCACAGACAACATTTTCATTTTCAACATTTCACTCATCCAAACACTACCCTTCACACACACACGAGATTAAAATTACCATAAATAATGCACTTTCTTTGTAACTTGCACCACGAACTTCCCTCGTTCTGCAGTCGACTCTAACTGTCTGATGCGCCTCCCAGAGTGGTTTCTCTCCCCGTTGTTTCAACAAGAACAGGTGTTCGGCCGATAAGGGAGTAGAACTATTTTGAATCGCTTCCCCCAGACCTTCTTCACTTACAAGAGTACAGGAAATGATAAAAATAAAATCTGCTGTGTAATTTTCAACCAGCCTACACCTTCCCAGTTCGTCTGCAAACGTTCACAGCTTCTCCAATCACTTTTCTTCTTAACTACATATATGGACTTTAGCCACGAACATGTATTGAATTATTGTCGGTCAATCTGGCGCGAATTTCTAATGACGACGGGCACAAGCTCCCGCGGCTTCAAGTTCCAGATCGACACTGAAAAATCTACGGTGGGGGGTTTCTTTTATAATTTCCGGAAGGACGCTATCCCCTCTATGAGGCTTGGTTGTGAAATCTGCCAAATTTGCTTCTAATAGACCAATTTTGATAAGATTTGTCCCAGAACTCCGGACAGACTTGCACTTATGTTCGATGTTAATTTTATAATTTTTCTACACTCACAACAGGAGAAATAAATTATTTCTGCCCGTGCGTTTCGCGCGTTTTCTTCCTTCCATGACCTTGGCACGTGTAGCTAGTTCGCTGGTCTCACGCTACCATGTACTTGGGCTTAACTGCACTTTAAAATTTTCCCTGGTGTCTCTACCTTCACAGAGGGTGTATGAATAATTTTGCTCATTTATTTCTTCATTTACTATATTATCAAAATCCCTCGTGGTGCAGAATTCCATGGATTAAAAGAATTGTCGGGCACTCGAGCCCCGCCGAGGTGTCCCGGCAATCCACGAGCTCGCCGGGAAGGAAGAACCTCCCCACGCAACATCGGGCTCTTGGGAGCGCAAAATGGCTGCCCTCAAACATACAGTAGTTTCTGAATACCAAATAAATATTTGAGAAAAATGAAAATTTTTCTCACCGTAGAATTATGGGTTCAATATATATATATATATATTACATTTCAGGCCTTCCCCTAAACTACCATTTCACTCAGTGGGAATAACATTATTGATAGCCTAGATTATAGCGACCTATTCCCCGACTTTGCATACCAATTTTCGTGAAGATACGACCAGTAATAAAATAAATATTTGACAATTATATTTCAGACCTTCCCCTAAACTACCATTTTTCTCAGCGTGTATAGCCTATATTGTAGCGACTTATTTCCCGTCTTTGTCTAGCAATTTTCATTAAGACTCGATCACTAATAACATAAATATTTGAGAATTAAATTTCAGGCCTTCCCCTAAACTACCGTTTCACTTGGCGTGATTAAAATAATTTATAGCCTAGATTGTAGCGGTTCATCACCCGACTTTACATTCCGATTTTCATTAAATTCTCTTCAGCCGTTTTCTCGTGATGCGTGTACATACATACAGACAGACAGACAGACAGACAGACAGACAGACAGACAGACAGACAGACAGACAGACAGACAGATAGACAGACAGACAGAAATTACGGAAAAGTAAAAAATGCATTTTCATGTTACTGTGGACATGACCGATACAGAAATACCATTCTTTTCAAATTCTGAGCAATGTACAGACAAAACTCTTATTTTATGTATATAGATGTTATGCGCTTTCGATAATATAGGCCTTCACATTCAGTTTTCTTCCGACTCGTAAATACCACTCATCATTTTTTTTTTTTTGCTAGGGGCTTTACGTCGCGCCGACACAGATAGGTCTTATGGCGACGATGGGATAGGAAAGGCCTAGGAGTTGGAAGGAAGCGGCCGTGGCCTTAATTAAGGTACAGCCCCAGCATTTGCCTGGTGTGAAAATGGGAAACCACGGAAAACCATTTTCAGGGCTGCCGATAGTGGGATTCGAACCTACTATCTCCCGGATGACCACTCATCATAATCAGTACGGTAAAACTTAATAAAACATAAATGATCCGAAATTATATTCTCTGTAATTTTTTTATTTAATACATTTCCATAGGACCAAAAATATAGGCAATTAAATATTAAATTTAAGGCGCCTTCCCGTAAACTACAATTTTATCCAAGGTGATTAAAATTGTTTATAACTTAGACTGTAGTTCCTTATTATCCGACTCTATATACCGATTTTCATTAAATTCAGTTAACACATTTTCTCGTGGCTCGGCGTCGATATGGACTTAGCAACAATAACACAACTTTATGAATATCTGTGTTATCATAGCCGGTACGGTAAAAATGTATAAGACATAAATGGTCGGAAATTTAATTCTGTATAACTTCGGTTATGTAGTATTTATCGATACGACCACTAATAACATAAATATTTGAGAAATAAATTTTAGGCCTTCCCTTAAACTTCCATTTTATTCAGCGTGAATAAAATAATTTATAGCCTAGATTTTAGTGGCTCATTTTCCGACTTTGTATACCATTTTCCTCAATGAGATAAGACCACTAATGACGTAAATATTTAAGAATTAAATATTAGGACTTCCTCTAAACTACCATTTCACTCAGCGTGAATAAACATTTTTATAGCCTAGATTATAGCGACTTACTCCACCACTTTCATTACCAATTTTTAATAATATAGGGCCACTAATAACATAAATATTTGAAAATTAAATTTTAGGCCTTGCCCTAAACTATAATTATTTATAGCTTAGATTATAGCGACTTATTCTTCGACTTTGCATACCGATTTTCATTAAATTCTCTTTATCCGTTTTCTAGTGATGCGTGCACACAGACAGACAGACAGACAGACAGACAGACAGACAGAAATTACGAAAATGTTCAAAGTGCATTTCCTTGTTACTGTGGACATGGCCGATACAGAAATACCATTATTTTCAAATTCTGAGCAATGTACAGACAAGACTCTTATTATATATATATATATATAGATGTAGATCAACCTCCTGAACTTTGAACGAAATTAGTCGCCCCATAGCTGTGACCTCTGAACTCTGGTCGGATTCGTGCTTCCGCCTGTAGAAAAGTGCCGGTCTCTCATTTGACTAACTGAAGGATGTCTTGTAAGAGAAGATTACCTGATCGTAATTACGATCTAACTTAATTTTAAGTAGAAAGTGCCCCTTTGACAGCAGTCTGACCACAAAAAGAACTGGATTCACTGTGTACGAGCGCCCTTGAAAATGAGTCACTTGCCTGAATTCTAACAGTCCATTGGGTACGTTCACTTCAATGATCTTCTACCGACTTGTAGGAAACTCAATTTTTACCAGTGCCACCAATTTGCCTTGACGTACACCACTGCACTATCCTCCCGTGGCTATGATAATGATATCTACAGAGACATAAAACTACAACCTTAATTTTCTTTGCCTCATTCACCGCTCGACAGACCTAGGATGAGCACCAACCCGTCCAGCTGCCTCCTGTAGGCTACTTATCTAAGAACAGGAAAAATCTCAATGATAAATGCATTCCTTCCTGTGAAGTAGCTAGGTTAAATCGTTATGTGTTGTTTGTCTGATGTCACAGAAATGAATTGAACTATATACCAGAATGTTACGTCTCGAAGACATCCGAACATTCGCTACGACGTGTGCACGTACAGGGTTTCCCATTTAAACTAAAACCGTCCAAGCCAAGTTTTTACTCTCCAATAAGTAAGCTGCAGTATTGGAGGCGCGCGCATAGTTCTTGACCTTGCAAGCAGCGTGCACGTGTTCGACCCCGCAAGCATCAGTCGCCAGTCTGAATCTTAGCTGCTAACAGAAACATACAGTGGCAAAACTCACTCGCCTCAGCCAGAGTGTGGTTACCAGATACAGTGCCTGTACAACCCAGGAAGGACGACACTTCCAGCATCTATATAAATAATGTTGTAGGGGGTCCGCTGTCTGTAATTTCTTTTGTTTTGCAAATTTTTCAGATATTTATCCGTTTTAGGTCAACTCAAAACCGAATCGGTGGTTTTTACTTTTCGTGTCTGTTTGTCTGTTTGTCTGTTCCACCATCACGTCGAAACGGCTGGATAGATCTCAACCAAACTTCACACTTAGAGTATACTCATCCCGGGGAAGGTTTTGATATGCATATCATTTTAAAATCTTTCAATAGACGGGTGGTTTATAGGAAAACCAGAACGGTTTTCCTCCATTTTCTCTTATACTACTGATTTTCTGTAAATTCAGTGGACTGTACGTAAAACGCCTCTTCACTATAAACAACTTTCGTTATGTTCATAATTTACCTTACTCTTCACATGACGGAGAAATTTACTATTTTCTGCGGGAATCATGCTCTACATTGAGTGACCGACAGACCGACAACGAACCTACAGGTTACCATGACAATGTCTCTGACTGCTTGCCAGCAGGGAAATAACGTATTGCCATTTTCCTCATCATGCTTTTAAATTCGTGGTTGTTCCTTGGGTATAAGGCAAGAGAGGCGTCAATCGGCCTAGCTGCGGGAAATTGGCGGAATATCGTTGGAGGTTATAACATTCCTCGAATAGATTAAGTAATAACACCATTAGTCATCTTAATATATGTTTACCTAAGAATCACTGCGCCTAAATTTCTCCTCTGTTACGGCTTTATTACATCCATAACTCACACCAGCATAATTTATTGAGGGGCATTTGATTTTCCAATACATTCACTTGGCATTTACATATTTGTCGTTATCCGGCTGTCCTCAGTTATAATCCATGTTCTATTAAGTTCAACTTTCCTAACTGTATTATTTTCTTCCTTAATTACTCCGTATGTACGGGAGTGCTACAATCTACTGGATATATATCCACCAAACTTCATATTTAGAATCCACCTGTAATTGGGTAGGTTTTAGGGCAAATATTGTTTCTAAATCCCTGAAATGACTGGGGGTTTATGCGAAACCGAAACAGTGATTTTGCACTCCCGCAAAATATACACAAACAAACTTCATGGAAATCTACCTGCCTTAATGGAAATTAATTTCTAAACCTTTGTTCTCATGCGCATCATTTCGATACGACGATTAATAAGGGAGACATCATTAACGGACCGTTTTTCGATACAAGTCCCATGGGACTTAAATCAAGAGCGGGTGCGTGTAAAGCGTATTTCTTACAATTTGAAAACTACTGAAGATATTCGAACCAAACTTTATATTTAGCATCCACCTGTCCAAAGGTAGGTTTTAAAGGTCAATGACATTTTATGTTCCCGGAATGGACTGGTGGTTTATAGGGAACCGAAATGGTGATTTTACTCTTCCACAATATATACAGTACAAGACCAACCTGACTGGAAATCGACCAAACGAGATGGAATTCCATCTCTAAAACTTTTGTCATGTGCATTTTTTCGTCAGGAGGATTAATAATGAAGATATCATGAATGGTCAGTTTTGCAGGTTAAGTGCAGGGGACATAGCCCAAAAGATGTACGTGGAGCTGATTACTTATCTATCTATATAAATAAAATCGTAACGACTGTATGCCTCTGCATTGACTATTTTGCGAAATTTTCGTACAGCTTTCCGTTTAAGGGGTAATAATGACCATCTGCATTTCTTTGGTTTAGTTTCCTGAAAGTCCTCCTCATTTTTACCCTCCTTGCCCAAAATCCAGATTGCGGTATAATCAGCCAGACTAAAAAGAAAATTGAAATTTGACAAAATTATACGTTTTAGCCTGAAACGGACGGAAAACTTCCAAGATCTTTAAATTTTTCACTTTTTATCCCCGAAGAATATCGAAATGTGGAGGCAATTTTAATGATGGTGCAGACCTTTGGAAAGTCCTATCACATAACGGATTGCACAATCTTCGTTCAATTTGGAATGATCTACAACCTTGCTCTTATGACTTTTTGTCGGTATCTGTATCCCTTTTACGTTCGATTTTTCTCTATTAATCGATGTTAAGTAAATTTGGACTTTTCACATGCATAATTCATACTTTCAATTACTTATAGGAAATATAGAATCATCAAATTCTTCACGAAAATAGGCCCACCCAGTAGCCATATGTGAGCTAAATGCTATGTATATAGCTGTCAGATAATTATCTGAAAAGTAATACAAAACCTTTACCCTGTTCCACGTTTCTAACTCAATCTGACCCAAGAATAGATGACGTATCATAGGACCAGCCATTTAGGCCACTAAATCCGGCGTCTGATTGTATAATCCTTTGTCGATATGGCGTACGTTTAGCAACAGTTAATCTGTAAATGAAGGTCTGCAATATTGTAAACACGCATATACTTTCGTATGTCGATCTATATAAATATTCACTGATGTCGGTTTGTAGCGATCGAGAATGGGTGTGCCTGCTATTGCAATCAGTACTCCCCACACCGACTTTGACTGGCAGTAGGAATGGTGTTCTTCTCCAACTCCTGTGTAACTAGCATTAGTAACGAAGGTCTACCATTGTAATGAATACTTCACTTCTCGATTTGACTTGCAGAAGGCAAGGGAGCATGCAGTTTTGTTTAAAACTCCCCTATCCGATTGTGTTTGGCAGTAGGCAAGGGTGCCCGCCATTATAAACAAATGTCGTCATCTAAAATGTGACTATCATTAGGAATAGTGGCCTGCTATTTTGATAGAAACTCACCAACTTGGTGTGACTGGCAGTAAGTTGGCTGGCAGTAGGAAAAGGGGCCTGACATTATAATGATAACTGCACAACTCAATTTCGACTGATAGTAGGGTAGTTGCCTGCCATTATAATAAGAACTCCTCAACTGTTATCTGTCTGAAAGTAGGAAAGGGGGCTGCCATTGTAACGAAAACTCCTCAAATCGATTGTGACCGCGCAGTAGGCATTGGTGCCTGCAATTTTAAGGTAAATTTCCCAACTCGATTGTGAATGGCAGTGGGCAAGTGAGCCTGCCGTTATATCACAAATCCGTAACAAACACGCGTATGGGGACCTCCCCATGGTGTTTCTCGGATAACGCCAAGAGACATGTAATTTTAAAACAATCTCATTTACTGCACGCACAGTATTTACTTCGATATTCGAATACAATGTAGAACACCGTAGCAAAGCACGGGTACATTTCTTAGTCTTTTATAAGGTAAGATTTCATGCACACGCTTAAAGCAGGGCGGCCGTGTGCGACGTAAGTTTGGCTGAGGCAACTGCCATAGCGCAGAGTACAAACAGCGTGCTTTCTGTCTTAGTTTAGACGGGAGACCCCGTATAGCAAAGCAGTGAGCGTGCCCTTTGATCACTGAAGTAAGCGAGAACGTGTCACTTGCAGCTTAATTCGCTGTACACAGGTATCCGCCAGTCTCTTTTATCTTACTGCTATGCCGATGTGAACGGATATACTGTATGCTGTCCTGACCACAGTGTGAACAAATAACAGTGTCAAATAGCAAGCATTTCCTTATTTGCAAATTGTTCAAGCAGGCAAGCTTGTGGTTCTATGAGATCCAGTTTAACGGGGAAGCCGAACCAGGGGACGTGAGTTTTTATTTCAAGGATCTAAAATGGATTGGTTGGAACTCAAACCGCGGGTGTCTGGGTGAGAAACCAGTGTCTATGCCGCGCAGTTAATACGTCCCCTGCGAATGATTTAAGATGATGCTAACTAATGCAGGTTTCCGTTGAAACTCAGATGATAAAGGCCTAGTATTGGGAAGGTAGCTGTCGAATCCTTAATGAAAATCTAATTTGCCCAGTGTAAGAACGGGTAACAACTGGAGGAATTCTGCAAGTCCTCCCAGGGAGTAGTTCGGAGTCACTATCTCACGAGTGCAATGAACTTATGAAGACATAAATCTGAGGAATAATAATAATAATAATAATAATAATAATAATAATAATAATAATAATAATAATAATAATAATAATAATAATAATAATAATAATAATAATAATTTCGTGTGGCTATTTCTAGCCGAGTGCATTCCTTGTAAGGCAGACACTTTGATGAGGGTGGGCGGCATCTGCCATGTGTGTAGGTAACTGCGTGTTATTGTGGTGGAGTATAGTGTTATGTGTGGGGCGTGTGTTGCAGGGATGTTGGGGACAGCACAAACACCCAGCCCCCCGGGCCATTGGAATTAACCAATGAAGGTTAAAATCCCCGACCCGGCCGGGAATCGAACCCGGGAGCCTCTGAACCGAAGGCCAGTACGCTGACCATTCAGCCAACGAGTCGGATATCTGTGGACTGAGACATTAGTATTATAATATTAGCACTGTACGTCATTGACAAGTATAGGAAATGGAATGAAATCATACTTCCTAAGAAATATGAAATCTCCTTCTGTATAAATAATTTGCGAGAATATTGAGCAATAATACAGTGCTTATAGCTATCACACCACAAAGAGAAATAGTACATAAGCATTTTGACATTTCTGTAACATTAACATTAATATTCTAACTCCATCGCTTCCTGCAGGAATCGGAAACCATTCGTCACGGTAAGACACAGACTTAATTTTTCGGACGTTTCCTCTGTTCCATTTTCTGAACATTAACATATGAGTTATAATATGAAAAATCCACAGCCTGTTTCCAGTCATTCGACCGGGTCAGGAATGGGATGAATGAAGCCCCCATCTAGCGGCGAGGATAGGAATTGTGCTGGCTGCCGAAGCCTGTCGCACTCTTCTGGGTCAATGATTAATGAATGACAGATGAAATGAAATAATATTGAAGAGTGTTGTCGGAATGAAAGATGACAGGGAAAACCGGAGTACCCGGAGAAAAACCCGTCCCACCGCCGCTTTGTCCAGCACAAATCTTACATGGAATTACCGGGATTTGAACGTCGGAACCCAGTGCTGACAGGCCGGTGCGCTGCCGCCTGAGCCACAGAGGCTCAATGAGTTATAATGTTATATAATAAAAATCTTCCGTGCTATTATGCCGTGGTCCACTCCTCTAGTTAAAACGTCTGGGAGAAGCGAGAGGAGTGGACCACGGCATAATAGCCCGGAAGACTTTTATTATATTGACACCGGCCGTGAAAGCCTCCATACTTTAATTATAATGTTATAGTTTTACAGTTTTAATAACTTATTTAGGCCATATGATTTACCTTTTCATGCATCTCCTCTGACATTAATTTGAACATCTTATTTCTAGTCGGATGAGAAAATATTTAAATGGGGAAAGTCGACCATAGAGATATTGCTGTTTTGAGTCATTGTGACATCCAGGTTAAGGCGGTATCAATCTCCATGCTCTTTTTTCAGTGTCCTTACGAAATGAATCATCAAATAAGTGGAGTTACCGGCTGTACGTAATAACTAACGTTTATCAGAATCTTACCCTTTAAGCATAGACTTAATTGTCATTCGCCTTCTATTTCCTCCAAATGTTTCAACAGCTTCTGTAGATAAAGGAGAACCTGATGAAAAGTAGGAAAGTTCTCTCTTTCCAGTATCTGTGCCACTTCTTTTTAAGGTCTCAGAAAACCAATCACGCATTGGGCAAGGCCTTGATTGAAGTTTTCCATTGGGGATCCACTCTTTTCACTGCCTAGTAACATTAGTATATTGTCGTATATATATCGAGCACAGCTGTTCCAACTCGTCTCTGTATACTGACAGACAGTCTAGTTTTGTTTTGTTGCCAAACCACTCTTTTCCAACTGAGTCGCGGTGCGTTTGGACGCTTTCATAGCCAAATACAAGTCTATAAATCTAGTTTCTATCTTTTCTTCTTTGATTTAAACACGTACTTTAGAAGAGTATTAGTATAATGAGAGGAAAAGCTAAACTTTTGTAATCGTATTGTGTTGATTTAATATTCGCCCCTTTCGTCTGAGACGAAGGTTACATTCCCTAGTTCATTGTAATGTAGGTTCGATTCTAATTCTCTAATATTTAATCCGTTTTCACCTCTATTCTTAAAAAATTTGGTCATGATAAGTACATTCTTCAAATGCCCAACTGACATTTATGTGGTGAGAAGTAACTGTCAGATAATTGTATTCTCTGTATTTTTCAGTCCGCATTTCTTGTTCATGGTAGTAATTATGCTCTCGGCAGCTACAACTCCGCACATTTCTCCCGATTAAAAGGATGTTTTCCCTCTACGGTTCCAAGGGGTCTTAAATCGAGGACACAGAGGTGTAAACATTCCTGTCGTCGGCTTCTTAGGTCTGGATTTGGAACAAATAAGTCTTGTGAGAGGTGAACTCGAATTACTTTTATGTTAATGTGACAAAACATTGCAGACATTGAACATAATCAACGCACTGATTTGTCAGAGGATCCACAATTTGAGATAACTCTGCGCATACTGAACTTGAAGTATTTGAAAAGTTTCGTAAAATGTAAATATTTTCATTTAATTTTGCCTTCACCTGTCCTAGCTTTCCAGTGTCATTTTGATGATTTGGAATGATGTTTGTATGACTCACTTTTGGAACGGGAATACTAATTGTCTACTGTATAAGACATATACACTGACTGCAACATAAACTCTGGCCTACCACGCAAATGATTCACGTAGATATCAGCTTGTACTCAGGAGATAGTGTGTTCGAAACCTAATGCCGGCAGCCCTGAAGATGTTTTTCCGTGGTTTTACATTTTCGCACCAGGCAAATGTTGGGGCTGCACAGTACCTTATTAAGGCCACAGCCGTTTCCGTCCCACTCCTATGTCACTGTCACCATAAGACCTACTTGTGCCGGTGGAACGTGATGCAAACTGTAAAAAGAAACTCTGAACTGATGGGAGAGCCCCTCCCGACATCTATGCTGAAAGACAACTCAAGAGCTTAGGAAAAGTATCCTTCCGCATGTGAGCACGTCCCCTGTTCCCCTTCCCGTCTCTGTTCTCCATCTCCGCCACAACCAGCTTATTATTGACGCCGTGCGTCTATGTGACAAGTACTTCATTCTGAAATAGTGAAGCATCAAAATAAATCACTTTTTTTTCACATATTTGTACTTTGATTCCGTACCATACCTATTCATTCCTTTATTGACCATGGAAAACCTACAGATTACTGACGAATACCGAGGCACGAGAAGCAAGGTTTATTTTTATTTCATAATGCAATTTGTGTGAGGCACATGGGAACTTACAACATAAGTATACGATTCCGCTCTCGTGCAAAGAATGTTAGTGGCAGTTTCTCACAGTTCAACAAGCTGAAAACCCACCAATGACTCGGATTGCAAAATGCAGTGTTTCCAGGAATGTTGTAAATATTGTGGTCTCTTCATTCGGAAGGTATAAACGAACTCATGATCCCCTCATGACAACATTTCTGCAGATAGAGGGCAGTTACGAACATGAAGTATAAATTATTATTATTATTATTATTATTATTATTATTATTATTATTATTATTATTATTATTATTATTATTATTATTATTATGTTATTTGCTCTACGTCCCACTAACTACTCTTTTACGGTTTTCGGAGACGCCAAGGTGCCGGAATTTTGTTCCGCAGGAGTTCTTTTACGTGCCAGTAAATCTACCGACACGAGGCTGACGTATTTGAGCACCTTCAAATAGCACCGGACTGATCCAGGATCGAACCTGTCAAGTTGGGGTCAGAAGGCCAGCGCCTCAACCGTCTGAGCCACTAAGCCCGGCATATTATTATTATTATTATTATTATTATTATTATTATTATTATTATTATTATTTCGAGTACGCTAAGGACCCTATACCCATACCGTGTTATGGCCCTTCCTGTTTTACTTAAGGCGAGTGCATAGTTCGAACTGAGCTAACACATAGGCCAACTGACGAACAGTCAAACAAACTAACCTCTTCTGTCACATAAATCTGGCATTCAGCTTAGCTGAGTTACGTTTTGTTTCAGTTTCCTTATCACCTAATTGTTTGTTTGCATAATTTGAACACTTACTTAAAACTAAATTTTCAGCGACTTTAGGGAGACGTATCGTCGGAAATCCTCACGACATACATAAACAACCACAGGCCAGCAAATACGATATGGTACCACAAGAAAACATACGAATTCCTTTAAATTACGCGCGAGCCGTGTAAACTCTGTACGTAGAAACGCCGGTCAGCTTGCGTGGGTTTTTCACCACTTCTTCCACAGTCCACAGTGGATTCTCATCTCGTACGCTACTGTAAACGTTCATAAAAATGTGTTTAGATATCCTACTTAATCCCTCCCCGACTTTTATTATCTTTAAAGTATTTCACACCGGGCGAGTTGGCCGTGCGCGTAGAGGGGCGTGGCTGTGAGCTTGCATCCGGGAGATAGTAGGTTCGAATCCCACTATCGGCAGCCCTGAAGATGGTTTTCCGTGGTTTCCCATTTTCACACCAGGCAAATGCTGGGGCTGTACCTTAATTAAGGCCACGGCCGCTTCCTTCCAACTCCTAGGTCTTTCCTATCCCATCGTCGCCATAAGACCTATCTGTGTCGGTGCGACGTAAAGCCCCTTGCAAAAAAAAACAAAAAAAAAACAAACAAGTATTTCACTTGCGACTCAAGCGTCACGGCATCACCCACGTGTTGCTCACGGCTGGCAGCCATTATGAATATTGAACATGCTATTGCAGCCAGTACTGCCAACAGTTTTCTTGGATCCATCTTCAACGCCGTAAACATTACGCGAACTAAACAGCAATGGAATAAACCCGAACAAAGCTTAAAATTACACAATGCAATAAGATATCAGACTCATGTTAAATAATTATTTATTTTGCTATATACGCCACCGAGAACAATAACTATTCACAGCCATCTACGTATGAAATGTAGGAGTTGGTAAGGAACCGGAATAACATGCAACGTGTGAAATATTTTCCATATTTTTACAGCGCAAAAAATATAATTGGTCAAGTCAGTTCACTAGAATATCTAACCAGACTGAGGGAAGCTCCGGACTGCAGCAAAAAGCAACAAACATGGGGAACTATTTACCGCTGCGGAAGCCTCTTCACTGACCAGAAGTCTGGCTAACATCAAAGGGACCACTTGGGTCTTGAGTAGACTCTAGATAAGCGAGTTTGAAAGTTTTGGCGTAGCAGTGTTTCATTATCATTCCGGCATTTTCCACAGTGAAGCATGAAACTCTCGTTATGGAGAATGACCCCGCAGACCACTGCCAGTCTCTAGTACAAATGGCTCATTGAGAGTACTGCTACCACGAGCCAAGAAAACTACTACCAAGGATCCATCCCATTTAAATACACTTTTTACGCTACCTTCTATTTCGGCATTTATTCACACACATTCTGAGACTAAAAACAAGCACATAATTAATGGGGCTATACAGCCGGCCATAGAATTAGAAATACCGACTATGAATAACTACCTGAAGCACAGAGCTATTTTAAGGTAGTATGGACTGCAAAGCATAGTGCGGAACGGCAACTACACGATATCTGCATCAATCATTTTATCTTATATTCGTTATTTGACAAAGGAATAGGCTTACCCAGGACTTAATTGAAACGTTTAGAGCAAGTTGATTTTCTAGTCAAAATATACTATGTATTATTCATAATTGTTGTAGTTCAAAGCAAGTGAGCGACAAGGGAAGCTTGTAGCTTTGTGAGAATGTAGTTATTGATCATAGCCACAATACTTCCAGTTTTATGTGGAATCCGAACCACAGGAATGTGATTTACCATACGGAAAATCCCACGTGCACTGACCGAGATGCGAACAAGTGGGAAGCCAGTGACGATGATACTCACCTATCATGCCCAAATTATAGTTAACTACGTCACACAAGTAGAATATTGGTTATATAAACCCCTTTTACAAATACACGTAACTGACATCCCCTAGTCTTTCATTCGTTTCAGGAAATGTAACGTCGGACTCGTTGGCTGAATGGTCAGCGTACTGGCCTTCGGTTCAGAGGGTCCCGGGTTCGATTTCCGGCCGGGTCGGGGATTTTAACCTTCATTGGTTAATTCCATTGGCTCGGGGGCTGGGGGTTTGTGCTGTCCTCAACATCCCTGCAACTCACACACCACATATAACACTATCCTACACCACAATAACACGCAGTTACCTACACATGGCAGATGCCACCCACCCTCATCGGAGGGTCTGCCTTACAAGGGCTGCACTCGGCTAGAAATAGCCACACGAAATTATTATTATTAGGAAATGTAACGAACAGAAAATTCCTAAACAATTCCATTTTGTAGCATGTTCCGATCTGCTAAGATATTTATCGAAAATAATTTCAACGTCCTCTTCATACTTTTCAAGTGCTATTGGTGGGTTACTGAAACTCAATGCCATATTTATTTGATTCCTAACCAGGCAATGTCTTGTTAGATGATTTGATGGTAGCTAGACTGTAATGGATTTAATGTTCTTAAGTGGTTGTTGGTCTCATTTAACGATATCGAAGTTTTCTTTCAACAGCATGAATGTTTCGGATATGTCGTTCGAGTCTGAAGAAACACGTGTAAATATCGTGTCTACATAAGTGAAATTTACATTTCAGCTCTTGCTCTGAAGAAGATGACACCACCCTGTGGCATGACCAGCTCAGTGTTCTGTCATGAAGACCTACTACTTCCTTCCATACACATTTCTAACGTCCACTAAGGTACAAGAGCGTCGAGGACAATGCACTGATGGAGAACATCATTTTAAATTCATCTGACAATAACTTTCCTATATACGCAGTTGAATGTTTCATTTATACGATCAGTTACAGGAATGTAGGAAATCTTATAAATAAAATTCAAAGGGTTCGCTACCTGTAATGTTATTTATTTTTCCCAAATTTCGATATATTTATCCGTTTTGGTTCAACCCGAAATCATATCAGTAGTTTTTAGCTTACGTGTCTGTTTTGTCTGTTTGTCTGTTTGTTTGTATGTTAGTCTGTTTGTTCCACCATCACGCGCAAAAGGCTAAATAGATCTCAACCAAACATCAAATTGTGAGCCTACTCATCCAAGAACTGGTCTCGACATGCAAATCATTTAAAAATCACTGAACAGACTGGGGGTTTATACAAAGAACAGAAGATATATTTTTCAATTTTCTTTTATACTATTGAATATATCTCGACCAAACTTCATATTTAGGGTCTATTCTTTCAGTACCAGGATTTGATATGCAAATAATTTAAAAAATCACCGAACAGACTGGAGGTTTACGGGAAGACCAGAAGACTTTTTCCAATTTTCTCAACACTATTGATTATATTTCGACCAAACGTCATATTTAGAGTACTTATCTAGGAGCAGGCTTCGAAACGCAAAATATTTAAAATCACTGAACAGACTGGGGGTCTATAAGAAGATCAGAAGAGTTTTTTCAATTTTCTCTTACACTAATGATTACTTCTCGACCAAAAATCATGTTTAGAATCTACACATTCAGGACCAGGTTCTCATACGCATATTGTTTAAAAACTACTGAACATACTGAGCGTTTATAGGAAGACCAGAAGAGGGTCCTTTTCAATTTTATTTTACTCTATTGACTATATCTCTACCAAACTTTATATTTAGAGTCGAATCGTCCACGATCAGGTTTCGATATGTGTATCATTTAAAATCACAGAACAGACTGGGGGTTTATATGAAGACAAGAAGAGGTTTATTTTCAATTTTCTCTTACGGCTGTTCATTATATGCAAAATCTGTGGACTATGTGAAACGCCCCTCCATTTTAAGTAATTTTTGTCATGTAAATAATTTCGCTCACTCTTCAAATTACGGAAATAATACTATTTGCTACGGGCTTAATGCTCTGCAGTCAGCGACCGATCCCCTCGCACACCTACAGGTATTTGAAAGATTCATATCAGGAGAAAATCAGATGATGCATAGTACTTCTCCCAGCTTGAAACTTAACCCCACTTAATGTATCTGAACACCGAGGAAACATGAGGTAGAACATGTCCTTTGGTATCTGTCT
Source organism: Anabrus simplex (assembly GCF_040414725.1). Lineage (NCBI taxonomy): Eukaryota > Metazoa > Arthropoda > Insecta > Orthoptera > Tettigoniidae > Anabrus > Anabrus simplex. The sequence continues at coordinate 296,767,045 of NC_090266.1, forward strand.
TTCGGTCTGTCTGTCTGTCTGTCTCTTTGTATATTCCTAAAAGTGGAAGACTGGTAGACTTATTTCAATCAAACTATTTATTTGGAATGTACTCACTTAGGATTGTGTTACCAGGTGCATATGGTATCATAGTAATCACATGGAGTTGATATTTAGAGGAAGATTATTCTGAAATATTTTCGTCGGCATTAGGTCTATCAAAAAACCGAAATAAATTATAAATAAATAACAAATAAATAACAAACGCTTAAGAATATGTTATTTCCTGTCCTTCATGCCATGTACGTATTTATCTGACGAGGGATAATAACGTAAATGGTTACGAAAATTTGGATTTTTAGTCCAAGGCCCGTGGGGCATGCGTACATGTCACTTCAAGGTGGGCAACGGGAAAAACTAAGGAGCCATTTTACTCTTTTCGATAGGATAGGTATCATCAAAGTCAGAGCGCTATGCAAGCGGTCAGAGATACAATATGCAACATGAGAACCAAGGAAAATTTCGCTCAACATCGGACCAAGAACTGTACCGTACAATAAATTCGGAAATCGTTCTCAATCTCTCTCTCTTGAATTTGTTCAGCTTCATCATATTTTTGTTACCCCTCCGCCCCCAGGCTAACGTAGGAAAATATAATTTTAACACGTCGCATTAAACGTGTGAATAGAGCCATGTTACTTCGCATACATACCTGAAGGAAACATGTAATCCACTGCAAATCCCCTTGCGAAGAACTGATACAAATTCTAGTATAAACATATTAGGGGCGATCAAAAAGTTTCCGTTCGACGGCCGTACTGTCATGAATCGGGTGCCAATCAGGCAAAATCGCCGTGATCATTGAGGAACTCATCCCACCAACGCACCCGATTGAAGATCCCCGTGTGGTAAAACACCGTACACTGCTGCGTGAAGAAGTCCTCAACCGCCTGCTGCACATCCTCCTCCGACAGAAGGAGTGGACAGTTCAAGACCTCTTTGAAGGGACCGAAGGCTTGATAATCGCATGTTGTTTGTTGTCCGTGATGGATGAGTCTGGCCTTCCAGATCGACCGGCATCTTGTGTCGAAACGCGACCCGCACGGAACTCGGTGCACCATTCCACAACGGTGGTTTTCGACAGACATGGCTGCCCCATACACAATCTTCATTCTCCGATGGATGTCCACCGGCGTTTGTCGTTCGGTAGCCAAGAACAGAATAACAGCACGTTGGTCCTTTTTGGATGCATTTGGTAATGTGACCGTATCGTCACATTGAATAGTCATTCGGAAATTAATATGTGGGGAGTGTGTATGCTTGGAGCTTCTTTCTCAGTACGGGAGCTCACTTGCATCATGTTGCGTAACATCTTCGCCACCCTGGCGCCTAACCTGGCTTATAAAACCCCCCAACTGAGTGCGCGTGATGAGGGAAGACAAGGAAGAAAAATCGTTTCTGCTGACTCCACCCCTAAAACAAATGCCGACTCACAGGAGAGCCAACGTGAGGAGGTGATTTTAGAAGCACTTTCGGGATAATAACGCTTGAACTATGAAGCACACGTCGAAGTAACAGCAAGATTATTGGGTCATTGAAAAAATTATAAATTAAAATAATATAATTTTATTTTTGAATTTACGTCCCAAAGAAATTACGTAACCGGCTGTAGCGTTCTGACGCTAGCTGTGAAGCAGACAACCAACAGGGGTTCCCCGTTGGGCTCTTGATTTAGACGACCGAATTACTACTAAAACACTGATCGTTTTGCATTCCGAATTAAATCTAATATTAGTGATTGGTGAGCCACACAATTTGCCGCATCGCTGATTTCCATATACTTAGCGGATCTGGAGATCTCAAAGTTGGAGGGGGAACAGTACCTCTGTTCAACCCCCACTCCATGTGAGTCCATATATGCTCGCACTTCTCAGGGTGGTTAGTTAGTCAACAGGCAGTTTATGGGGAGACCAGACGGTCGTTTTCTGGTCGGGCTTTCCTGTTCTTTGTATAGAAAATGTTGATATAAACGAGAGTGTTAAAACAGTGATGTTGTATTAGTTTGGTCTGATTGATGTAACCTTATTTGTATCGGAATAAGATTAACAAATCTGCAATTTTCATTCTGCGGAAGATCGCAATCATAACTATATTAGGGAAGCTCTAACTGTGACGTGTGGATAAAGAGTATTAGTGAAACGTGGTGTGAATAGTATCTTTCCAGTGTTCACGAACTCAAGACCATGGATACATCAAGAGTCATCTAGGGACGTTTTGAACCCGTGATCCTTCAAGGCGCAGCCATGGACTAAACTCACCAGGCGGGTCCCTTGCGGGCTCGGACGATGGAGGACTTTTAATGGCTGTTGAGTACCAGTTATGACTTTGTAATGCTAATATTCCCTTTGTAAATACACTGACTGACAGAGCAAATGCAACACCAAGAAGGAGTGGTTCGAAAGGGATGAAAGTTGGGGAAAAAACAGAGACGGCACGGACGAATAATTGATGTTTATTTCAAACCGATATGCAGGTTACACAATGCGCACGGCATCGACTCAGTAGGATGTAGGACCACCGCGAGCGGCGATGCACGCAGAAACACGTCGAGGTACAGAGTCAATAAGAGTGCGGATGGTGTCCTGAGGGATGGTTCTCCATTCTCTGTCAACCATTTGCCACAGTTGGTCGTCCGTACGAGGCTGGGGCAGAGTTTGCAAACGGCGTCCAATGAGATCCCACACGTGTTCGATTGGTGAGAGATCCGGAGAGTACGCTGGCCACGGAAGCATCTGTACACCTCGTAGAGCCTGTTGGGAGATGCGAGCAGTGTGTGGGCGGGCATTATCCTGCTGAAACAGAGCATTGGGCAGCCCCTGAAGGTACGAGAGTGCCACCGGCCGCAGCACATGCTGCACGTAGCGGTGGGCATTTGACGTGCCTTGAATACGCACTAGAGGTGACGTGGAATCATACGCAATAGCGCCCCAAACCATGATGCCGCGTTGTCTAGCGGTAGGGCGCTCCACAGTTACTGCCGGATTTGACCTTTCTCCACGCCGACGCCACACTCGTCTGCGGTGACTATCACTGACAGAACAGAAGCGTGACTCATCGGAGAACACGACGTTCCGCCATTCCCTCATCCAAGTCGCTCTAGCCCGGCACCATGCCAGGCGTGCTCGTCTATGCTGTGGAGTCAATGGTAGTCTTCTGAGCGGACGCCGGGAGTGCAGGCCTCTTTCAACCAATCGACGGGAAATTGTTCTGGTCGATATTGGAACAGCCAGGGTGTCTTGCACATGCTGAAGAATGGCGGTTGACGTGGCGTGCGGGGCTGCCACCGCTTGGCGGCGGATGCGCCGATCCTCGCGTGCTGACGTCACTCGGGCTGCGCCTGGACCCCTCGCACGTGCCACATGTCCCTGCGCCAACCATCTTCGCCACAGGCGCTGCACCGTGGACACATCCCTATGGGTATCGGCTGCGATTTGACGAAGCGACCAACCTGCCCTTCTCAGCCCGATCACCATACCCCTCGTAAAGTCGTCTGTCTGCTGGAAATGCCTCCGTTGACGGCGGCCTGGCATTCTTAGCTATACACGTGTCCTGTGGCACACGACAACACGTTCTACAATGACTGTCGGCTGAGAAATCACGGTACGAAGTGGGCCATTCGCCAACGCCGTGTCCCATTTATCGTTCGCTACGTGCGCAGCACAGCGGCGCATTTCACATCATGAGCATACCTCAGTGACGTCAGTCTACCCTGCAATTGGCATAAAGTTCTGACCACTCCTTCTTGGTGTTGCATTTGCTCTGTCAGTCAGTGTATATAGTGAATTTAAGGATAGGGTTAGTATCTTTTATAAATATTAAATTATCAGATTTGTTTGCTTACAGTGGTCAGTAGGAATTTTTTTAAACTTTCTTACTTGAGGTTATTTGGAAAGGGAATAAGTTAGGATAATTGCATGTATTTTAGCCCATTTTATTTAATTGCATGAACATGTACTGGGGATATTAGTGATCAAGAGTGCTGATAGGAAAGATGGAGAAAATCTATTAATTAATTAATGAATTAATTATTAACGAATTAATTAATGAATGAATTAATGAATTAATTATTCAATATGAGTCAGGATAATATGACGGTAGGATCTTCACCGTTGCCCGGGCAGTGTTTTAAATGTGGGGATAGGTAGGGCACTGTATCTATAATGTAATGTAGTAGAGTTGTTGCATGTTAGATTATAAGTGGGCGTATGATCTGTGTGTGAAGAATACCTCGTGCCGGTTTTCGAAATCCACCCTCCCACATTAGTTAGTCCCATGTAATTTTTTCTTATTTTAATTACATTTATTTAATTGGTTTGATAGTAAATGCTGACTTTACTGAAAGTAGATTCAATTCATTATAAATATACAGTCTTATATCTCTATTTGAGAATACGTTTAATGTTAGCCTGTAAGATGGGGAAACCATGTTAACTATGTTAGGTAGGAAACTATGTCTGAACTCTGGCCTTCTGTAAGATTGAGATATATTGAAATGATATAGCGGCATTATATTGAGAAATATTTATAAAATATAATGAACACCTAAGCTGATTTTAGCATATAATAAGTGCATCAGTTTATTACGTTGAAATAATGAGCCGCTGAGGATGCATTGAGTACGTATTTATTTGTGGAGATGTTTGTTTCAAAGAGGTTTTTGTCCCGTGGCGTGAGCCCTGTCCAAATAATTTATGAAGGTCTACCCGAGGGTGAGGAGCCTTTAAAGGGGAAGACAGGCGACCCAAGGTCTCTATACTGACTGGTGGAGAAGTGCAGTTTTTTCAGACATAGCATTCATCTTCAGTAGACGATATATTTTAAATTGGTTTCCACATTTGTAACAAATTATGATAAAACTAATGTTGGAATATTTAATTGTTACCCTTAAGAACGCAACAGCTAGAGATTTGTTTTACAGGGTCCCAAATGATGTCAAAACCGAGGCCACCACTTCGAACCTTGCAGGCACGATGAGGACCGTTAGTCACACAGCTACATGTAAATAAATGCAGCCAATGCGTGTGGTATATGTTTTCTCTTCCAGGTTGTAGAAGTGTTTGAATTTGATATTTTTATAATCATTGCTTTATTGAAGTTAGATTTCGTGAGAATCCATTTGTAGTTTATTTCAAGTGAAGGGGTAGAGACCCTTATGACAGGTACAGTAGGTTCATCAAATGTGGTGATTCGTTTCCACCAGAGTTTTGTTTACTTTTCTTATTCCTAGGATTATGTTGGTATTATGTGGAATATGTTTATTGCATTCTTTTAATTTATATTTTACATATAATTCATTCGTACTATATTTAATTTTGGTGGCCACTCTAAGACTAATTTCAGAGTAAATCAGTGTTTTGAATATGTAAATTGGGAGTCTTCCCACGGGAATATAGCGCATTCGCAAGGTCTTAACTTATCACTGTAAATAGTCAAATGTTATATTATGATGAAATTTAGAAGGGTAAAATTATTTTTGTGTCGTATTCAACAGCCGGAATGAACTGTAGGGTTGATCAACAACAAAAGCAGTGTTACAAAGTTAAAACTTAGAAAGGTAATTCAAGCTTCCTCAAATTATTTGAATCGAGTGAAGGAACACTCATGTTCTTAATTAATATATGTATGGATTGTTTAGTCAGTAAGTAAAATTTGACACCGTAATTTCAATAATCCACATAGAGACACTTGTGAAGATGTGGACCGAAGGTTGACTTAATTGATAACACGGAATTGATTTCCCGTTGCTTTATTCAATGTCAAATGTATCTTTGAAGATTAATGAACTTAATCACCAAGATTGTAGTGTGCAAAGTGTGTTTCAACGAGAGCTAATTAAACCTTCAGAAAAATTTTGTTGTGCCTATCTTTGCCGGAATTAGCATCCTTACCTCTTCCGTTCAGTTTATGCCTATAAGTTAGATTTGAGTTGGTTGTAATTCGTAGCTGCGGACGCACCATAGCCTTGAGAGGCTCGTGCTCATGTTTTGGAACGGAAGGGTAGCGGTTGACCTCGCTATGTCAAATAGGGCATTTGTCATCTCACGTGTTCGGATTAGTCATTTCAATCTAAATGAGGCGACATTTGTCACTAGACAGAAAAGGTTTCTTGACTGTTAACTTCTGTGGCGCGTGGTCCCACGTGTTTATGACCCGGTCGGGGTAAATTTGCGTCGTCACATTGTCCCATGAGCTATGGGAGTTAACGGTAAAGGTCCCAGTAATAACATCGCCATAGTTCACTTGGGCGCATTTAACACACGCGCCTCGACACGACACTACTGCCGCCCTAATCCCTTTGCCTAGATGTCCGTGTTTATACAGTATACCCGCATCGGAGTCGCGATATATTGCACGTCCACTGCCATAACGCCCTCAAACGGAAAGTTTTTGTTCATGCCTAATAAATCTATTTCAAATTCTCAGCGTTTGAAAATCTCTATTTGCGTACGCGTACGTTCCATTTGACAGTATTTCGAAACTTCCTTTGACAAAGCTGTTGTTCACTCCACCACTATTTTACGACTCGCTCACACTTTTCACGTCTTGTGAGAGTCGTAACCTATCCCAGCTTGCTTTAAAGTAGAACTTCTCCGAGCGGATGAGATATACACAATTTTGAATATATTCGCTGTCATGCTGAAAGGTAACGATAACCTGTACATGAATTTTATGGTGTTCGGATAAATCGAAAACTGAGATAATATCTTAACTCCCAATAAAATATAGCTGTGTAATTTACACTTGTGCTTTCGAAAATAATCGACAAAACTGTAATTGTAATGTTATTACGTGCTGAGAATTTCTTTGCCAGAAGAAGCTTAGAAATATTTCCAATAAAGATATTCACCTGCAGAAATTTGAATTGTTCAAGGTGTCAGTACCATCAGGGACTTCTCTCCTAATAAGAAATTCTATTTTCTCGACTGATGCATGAGCAAAATGAGGCATGATGTGGACTTTGTTACAAAATTACTTTTGAATAATGACGAGAGGTGTCACATTCAGAGTGTTGCTGTAGAGTTCTCGCTCTTCCCAGCGATAAGACACGCCTCGCTGCTGCATAAGCTCACATTCCGGTCTCCTCGTGACGTTTCATCTTTCATGAGGAAATGTTTTATGAATGCCCTGAAAGTATGTTTTCCATATGCGATGAGAGATCGCAAAGGGGACGAGAGCAGTCTGCTATTCATTACCTCCATGAGTACTTGCTGCCATACACTCCTATACTTCAGCTTATAGACTCAGCTTTTGCTCATAGTTAGAAGGCTACTGGTGTAAATTATTTTAAATCCAGTCACGTGCAAAAACATATGAACAATATTCCTGAAAATGAGGAAATAAGAAACTCTATTTACTCATGGATTGTTTAGGAAAGGAATTTCACGAAATGATTTAAATCATCTCGTCAGAATTCGACGACAAAATTTATTATTATATTATTGTTATTACGATTACCATTATTATTATTATTATTATTATTATTATTATTATTATTATTATTATTATTAACCTCTATGGACTGTTGTGTTTTTTATAGTTTAGTCTGTAAACCTACGTGTATCAACTACGATCAGTGAGAAATTATCTTCTTAATGGTTCGCTGATATACATCTTTTGGAGATCACTGTTCTCTTCATACTAGCAGTTCTGTTTTTTATCGTAGAATGATTTTCTGATAGGTATAACAGACGACCAATTAACCCACATTAGACGGTTCTTAATCTCCCAGAGTGACTTCGATCATTCCAAAAATCTGGTGGGGCATATGCAGGGTAGGCCAGCTAAATGTTAACCTAAAATAAAATCGAAATCATTGCAGATAACCCAAATAGTATTTCACTTTCAGTAATGACAATCAGAGGCTAACAATATACATTTTTTAGTTTTGGAGGGAGTCACTTTTTGCTGAACTAAATGTACTAACATCGCTTTTCTCAAATGAGACTATGCTGTATTCTGCACCTAGCAGTAGAATTGGTTCGACTTTGAATCTATGGGTGAAATTATTTCGAAAATTTGGCAAATCCACATGAAGAGAATCAAAATGCTAGTTGTTTTACGTCGCACCGACACAGATAGGTCTTACGGCGACGCTGGGACAGGAAAGGGCTAGGAGTGGGAAGGAAGCGGCCATGGCCTTAATTAAGGTACAGCCCTAGCATTTGCCTGGTGTGAAAATGGGAAACCACGGAAAACCATTTTCAGGGCTGCCGACAGTGGGGTTCGAACCTACTATCTCCCGAATACTGGATACTGGCCGCACTTAAGCGACTGCAGTTATCGAGCTCGGTAGAATCAAAATGAGCACATTTACCAATTTAATTATCATTCTTGGAAAGGCCAGTTCAAGTAAATCATTAGAAGAGTGGCCTCGACTGCCCAAGGCATGCATGTAATAATCATGTTCTGTTGGCATACATTCTTCTACATACTCGTAAACCCTAATATATAAAATATATATACAAATACATTTCTGATATCATTTACGATACAAATTTCTTATGTCTCTCCAGGTATGAGGTAAAGAAAAATGTGAGTGCGTGATCAGCTCAGTGGCTCAGCAGATGGAACGAGCATGTAAACTGGACTTTAGAAGACTGGAAGATGGTAGTTTGATCTGGGCTGTCATTGTTCTTCTACTTCACTATGTGGATGGTCGTGAATGAATTTCGGGTTGACATGGTACTCCGAACAAAAGACATACACGATGCAGTACATGTGGAAGTAGGTCTTCTTACAGTGCGCCGGATACTTAATTAATTAAATTATGTGGCGTTTAACCCATACCACGAAGGTATCTTTTATTGAGGCAATTCTCGAATAGGAATGGTTAGGAAAACATAATTCAGACATTTTTTTTGCTAGTTGCTTTACGTCGCACCGACACAGATAGGTCTTATGGCGACGATGGGACAGGAAAGGGCTAGGAGTGGGAAGGAAGCGGCCGTGGCCTTAATTATGGTACAGCCCCAGCATTTGCCTGGTGTGAAAATGGGAAACTACGGAAAACCATTTTCAGGGCTGCCGACAGTGGGGTTCGAACCTACTGTCTCCCGAATACTGGATACTGGCCGCATTTAAGCGACTGCAGCTATCGAGCTCGGTAATTCAGACATTCAGTATACTGAATGTACACCGCTTTTACCCAACTTGAACACCATACAATACTGTGGTAAGTTATATAATCATAAAATGCCTAGGTACACCATTCACCTTAAGACTTGCATTCGTGTTCAATCATCTCTACAAGTTGTTTTGGTCACCGGTCCATATACTGTACACAGATCTCGTGCAGCACTCTATGCCACACCACCCTCTTATTCTTTTAATTTCTATTGCACTCTACAGACCACATAGTCTCTCATATTCATGCATTAACCTCCTTATTCCTCACAAAGGGCGTAGCAAACGGAGGTGGTATTACTGGGGATTCGAAGTCCCCCCCCACTTCCACTGTGGAATTTTTACAAATGAACATAAAAAGAAACTGACAATAAACTATGAAAGTCGATTCAAGTGGTTGACTCTTGTGCACATTCACACACACAAAATTGTAAAACCAACTGATTTCTTTAATCTATTTTCTAAGAAGCCTCAAAAGTTGGATTTAAGATTTTAATCTGAACATAGCATTCGCATTAAAACAGTTCACCATAATCATATTGTTTTTGTTCTGTGTTTTAATGTAAGATATTTTTAGTGTACCGGTAGTGCAATCTGAATTTCAACATAATTGACTTGTACCAGAACCACACACGCACAAGCACCTTCGTTACGTTCTATCATCATTTTGTGAACTATAACACCTTCCATCGCCCCATCCTGGCTTCGCTACTGTTCCTCACACTGCCCTTCAATTTTGAATAAGAGAGCTCAGGGCGTCTCAAGATTTGTCCCATTAGCCTCCAACTTTATATAGTGAAATTTTACGAAATTGTTGACCTAGTTTATTCCATTTATATTAATTAGTCATACTATTGACACATCCCAGTTTCAACATTTATCTCTAACTACACATTTCAAAGACTTCAGTTCTGTTCTTACAATATAATAAACAGAACAAAATACTTCCATACCCTAGTTCCGGGTCTCCTTGTACTGGGGTGAGAGCATTCTTTTGTTGCAATTCACTAAATTCGATATATGCATTACGTTTTCCTCTTTCTATTATTTGACTTTTACTACACTAAATATAATTCATTTTGTCCTAGACGTTAACTATGCTGTACAGTCTAGGACTATCTTTCCCTTCCTTAGTTTACTTAGTGCTTACCGATACTTTTGTGTCACAACTCTTATAACTATTACAACATACAATATGACTGAATTGAATGCGTAGATGACTGCATGAATTGGCAAATGGATGGTTTCATGGTTGAATTGTGGTTATGCATGAATGAATAGTACTCATCTCACCCTATTACGGATAGCCACGAACTTGGGAGAAAGCATTCAATGATGAATGAATTATTGCTTGGTTGCGTAGATGCTTTGATGGACTGAATTGAGCACATCAATATGAATGAAATCCTGACTGCCTAAACGAATGAATAAATTAATGAAATACTGAGGGCATGAATGAATGGACTAGATTCCTAGTCCTCCCTCCCAGTCGCGGATAACCATAAAAAACGGAGATAGTTACATGCATTATGAATTGATGAATGGATGCCCCCAAGATTGAACTGTGTTCATGCCAGAATGAATGGATAAACACACTTCTCTCACAGTCACGGACAGCAATTCCATTCTCCCTACAGCAGATACTGTCCATGTATCAATTCTATTTAATGCTGCTGCTATTTAATATATAGCCACATCTAAGAGAAATAAATTTCTTTTCTTTCGAAATACAATTCCTTTGTTTAGATAGTTCTATTTTTAATTCATCTTGCTTTTAACATCACTGGTAATTGTAATGTGTACGTAGCTATACTCATCTATTTTGTTTAAGATAACATTTCCACATTAGAAGTGAAAAGCCATCGTCACCGAAATTTCCAAAGGCTGAAACGGAAGCGGTACACACTGCGTGTCAAGTGGGCATGTTTAGTGCGGATTAATTAGCAGCTACCTTCAAAAAGACAAAATTTGTAGCTCGTTGTTACTTGCAGACAGGAGATTACTCAGAATTAGCGAAGTATACATTATATTACCGGATAAGTGGCTCAATGAATGACGCATTAGCCATGTCCAGTCATGTAAAATTCCAGAGATAACGTCCATGTGTATGGACTACGCTGCTCGAGTGATTGATGAAGATTATATTGGCTCAATTGAACGCTTGGATAACAGTAGCGTGTTCGCTCAAGATACGGTAATTGTTACGAGAAACAACACATTGGTGACTCCCACAGGAAGTAACACGGTACCTAGAATGAATGGTAGGGAATTGCGTTAACTTGAGCGTCAGTTTATGTAATCTAGTCCCGTAATTTCCATGGTTGAACTGTATAATTAGCAGCATACACTACTGTTGCTCAGGCTACCAGGATGCAAGAATCAAGGTCGATATCCAGCATACTGAACGTTGAAATGATAGACTACCTGATCTCACGTATCGGGAACTCATTCTATTTAAATCATAAAATATGCAGTCATTAAACAAACACATGGTTCATGGTATGGGTTACTGTAGTCACGTTCTAGTTCCTGAACAATGAGCAACGGCTGAGTGGCCTAGTAAGTGGCCCTGAGGTACGGGATACCAGTTGCTAAGGGAAGGAGGTGGGCATTTCGGACATATTCTGAATCATGGCCTTCCTTGTGTTCAGGCAGCCAAGATTATGCAATCCTACGGTGGTCCCTAACCCGTTAGAGCAGAGATCCTCACTTGGACTATGTGTAAGCAAGGGAAGCATCCTGCTTCACAGAATTTTTCATCGAGGACGCTCGGATCGTATTAAACAAGCCTTGGACCTATCAGAGTAACGGAGTCCTACTCCCATTTGACAGGCGAAGGACTCCTTGAAAATAACTTGGCGAACGAAATGGAATTCGATGGGGAGTTGTCAATATTACTGGGGCTTATGGAAGAAAGAAAAACGAACTGACTGAGTCAGCAAAGAGGATGCGTCTGGATGTGTTAGGAGTTAATGACCGAGTTCGATAGCTGCTGTCGCTTAAATGCGGCCAGTAACTAGTATACGGGAGATAATGTGTTCGAACCCCACTGTCGACAGCCCTGAAGATGGTTTCCCGTGGTTTCCCCATTTTCACACCAGGTAAATACCGGGGCTGTACTTTAATTAAGACCACGGCCGTTTCTTTGCCACTCCCAGCCCTTTCCTGTCTCATCGTCGCCATAAGACCTATCTGTGTCGGTGCGACGTTAAGCAACTCGCAAAAAAAACAGGAGTTAATGATATTCGGGTTAGGGGATATAACGAGGAAGAGATAGGAGATTATAAAATGTACTTGACGGGTGTTAAAAAGGGAAGGGCACAGTGTGTGGGTACGACTGTTCATCAGGAATACTATTGCACGCAACATAGTTTCTGTTAGGGAAGTAAGTGAGCGAATGATGTGGCTAGGTTTGGCGGTTGGAGGAATTAGGACGAGAATTGTGGCAGTGTATTCACCATGTGAGGGTGCAGATGAGGATGGAGTTGACAAGTTTTAAGAAGCATTGCGTTACATCGTAGTCAGTGTTAAGAGCAAGGATAGAATAGTGCTAATCGGCGATTTCAATGCGAGAGTTGGAAATCGAACTGAAGGAAACGAAAGGGTGATTGGTAAATGTGGGGAAGATTTGGAAGCTAATAGTAATGGAAAGCATTTGGTGGACTTCTGTGCTAGTATGGGATTATCAGTTACGAATACAGTACATTCTTCAAGCATAAAGATATTTACCGCTACACACGGGAGAGTACCGGCACCAGATCCTTATTAGACTATAACATAACATACTTTGAATTCAGGAAATCTGTCATGAATTTGAAGGTATTCCGGGGATATTTTGATGATACAGACCACTATCTGATTTGTAGTAAACTAAATATCTCTAGGCCTAAGATAGAAAAAGTTAAATTTGTCCATAGACAAACACGTGTCGAAAATCTCCAGAACGGGGAAATTAGACAGAAGTACGTGGATATGATTAGTGAAAAGTTCCAAACAGTGAATACTAAGCAGGTTCAGGATATAGAAAGAGAATGGCTGGCATACATGGATGCTGTAGTACAAACAGCAAGATCCTGTCTAGGAACAACTGTGTGTAAGGATGGGTAAAAGCGAACCTCTTAGAGGACTAAAAAAGTGAGAGCAGCTTGTAAACGTAAAAAGAAGGCGTATCATGAATTGCGCCAAACAAGGACTAATGCAGACTGGGAATTGTATGTAGAAGGAAGAAGGAGTGTGAAACAAATAGTTGTTAAATTCGAGAATAAGTCGTGAGGAGATTTTGGTAATAACCTGAAAAGGCCAGGTCAAGCAGCAGGGAAACCTTTCTTGGAAATAATAAAGAAGCTTAGGAAGTGAGGAAAAAACGAAATGAATAGTCTTTTGGGTAAATCAGGTGAACTCATAACAGATCCCAGGGAATCACTCGAGAGCTGGTAGGAATATTTTGAAAATCTTCTCATCATAAAAGGGTATCTTCCTTGTGATGTCTCAAAACTGAGCTCGTAGGTAGGAGAACAATCATGTTGGTGAAATCACACTTGATGAAGTGGAAAATATGGTAAGTAAACTCCACTGTCATACAGCAGCAGGAATACCGTAGATGAAATTAGACCTGAAATAGTGAAGTATAGTGGGAAGGCCGGGATAAAATGGCTTCATACTGCACCCATAAGCGAATTTGCCTAATTAATTTACAATTAAATGTTGAATATTTCGCATATGGGATATTACAGTAGGCTGTGAAACTAGCAGTCACAAAGGAACTTTCTGGCGCCAGTCAGACGGCAAGAAGTATCCATGAAACTCTTCTCTAAGCACGACCAACTTGTAAACCAACCTAAGGGTTCCTTCCAATAAATTTTATGACACCGCGTAGGAGTGGCGATTTGCAGTTTGGTTCTCACGAGAAAAGCACGCATTGAGGCCTGACCTACTTAGCTAGGACAGAAGGGACAACGACAATAACCGCCAATCCTTGGGAGGAAGTGGAAGTACCTACGTTTGGAAGAGCGCGAAAGTCTCAGCCAATCAGAAAATTCTAAATTTGAATGAACTGTCACAGCGGGAAATCTACAGTCAGTATTTCGCGATCTGAAGCCCGGTGTGGTGGTGAGAAACAGTGTCCTGATTTCTTTATAATATTTGGTGAATTATCAGTGCGAATCTGTGGTTAATTAGTGCCTAATTAATAAAATTTAACTTCACACGGAGGAGTAAGAGGACCTAGAAGAATGAGCTGTCATGGCGGGATGGAGCCATCCACCGGAAGAAAATAACACCAGTGACGCGCGCCGTCGTGTGGATTATCCTGTGATCATTTCCCGCGGCGCATTATCACATGTGAGTCAGACAGAATTTAGGAAGTTCTGCATATAAATTTTGAAAACTATAACCTACGGATGTACGATAAAGCGCTCCCGAGGACTAGATAATTACGCCACATCCCTTCCACGGAACTATTTTCCAGGTGGTGGGAGGACTCTTTACAAAACCCAGCGACCAGAGGGCTGAACTCTCAGTTGTTGTCTTGAGTATTCTCAGTGTTTTTTTGAGTTTTCGCAGTGATTCTTCAATATTCTCAATGTATCTACGTTTGACAGAGTGACAGAGTGTGTCAGCAAATTCATTTAGTCAGATTTACTTTTGGCTGGTAAGAAAGCGATTAGACACTTGTAGGCATTTTTAGAGAGCCTTGTATTATTTACTTGGGAGAATAGCATTTCAGAAAATGAACACTTTAACAGACTTTTACTGTAAATGCAGAGAGAACAGGCAAGGGCTACACTTTCAACTTAATTAAACTCACATTACGAGTAGAGAGGAACAAGTCCATGTTTTCAGCATATTTATATAAAAAACATCTCTAACCAACGGGTAGTTTCACATGTGTTAACAGCATAAATATTCTCCACAACATAAACTGTATTTTAGCTTGCTTCTACCATTCAATAAACTGTTTTAACAAGCGAGATATTTACGGCCAGAAACTAGTAAAGACAGACAGGGAGGAGATTGACTTTCTTCAATGAAGGCCGCAATAGTAAACCTTGAGGAAACAGTTATGTCCCGGTGGGGTTAATGTTCTGTAAGCGGCCAGGTAAACAGAGCTGAGAGACCGGCGAGCAGACCAGCAGGTGATTTCCAGGTAGATAGCGAGACGACCGTCCAACAGGTACAGGAGTCTGCAGTGGTATCATCTAACTTTCACTGGAGTGAGAGAAATGCGAGTGTTTTATGCTAATATAAGCGTGTGTCACGGCATGGCAAAAATGTGTCAAATTTGCGTGTGTAAAAATCTGGAATACCACATCAGCTTGAAGATGGAATCCTAATTTCACCATGACCGAGGCCGGTGGGTGAGCCAACCACGCCTCCATCACACAGGTATGAGCATCGATAAATAATGTAAATAAATATGTAGGACCGTGGCTAATCGATGATCAATGTAGTTTAGAGTATTAGGTAGGATTGTAAATAATTCACGGTTGATAATTGTAACTATAATAATAATAATAACTATAATAATAATAATAATAATAATAATAATAATAATAATAATAATAATAATAATAATAATAATAATAATATAATAATAATAGTAATAATAATAATAATGTTAATGTTGCACTTTCAGCTAGGATTATTTGTGCACTTTGTTTAGGTAGATGTTTGTTTGCGTGTTTTTGGTTTATTTCTGTAGTATGTCACTTAGACAGTTAGGCAGCTATGATATTTGATCTATTGAGTGTAATGCCGTTTTATTATTGTTATTTTCATCATGTTATTAGATCGTTGGTTTCTGAGTCACATTTTGTTGGAGTTTTGATCTTGTAGACGCCGCCGCGATGATTTCAATGTTTATTTTTGCTATGTTTGCGCATTTCAGTTTGTTTTATTTGTGGAGTCATCCTTCAGATGACCGGTTTTGATTGTACCTATCCCGTGTATTTTGCGACGATTTTTGGTAGACGCGAGTATTTATTTCTGTGTAGTTGCGGTTACGCATGTTTCAACATCTGTGTTTTGAGAGGCAATCTCGTCACTTTTTTTTTATTTTAAGAAGCAGTGAGTGCCATTGATGAGTCAGCTCTGAGATTTTTGTGATGTGTTAAGCAGAGAATGATCGAGAGATCGAGCTAGATGATTAATATCCCTGATGATCTACGTTGGTAAAGGAAATATGATATTTGGACCATGTCAGGAATTGTCGTAAGAAGTCGTAATGCGCACGACAGATATTTTGCCCGCCGGATACGAGCGAGGCCGTATTGTGAGAATGATGAATAATAATGACGTCGAGAATTAATGAGTAAATAGAAATGTGAAATGAAGAATTTAACCACGAGTGTTAAATGTGTTACGACATGGGTTATGATAGTAGGCAGAAGCCTGTATTTGTTAAATAATTCCAGGGAAAGTAGATGCTCGGCAAATAATGCTAGCCAGTGTACAATGTGAGCAGAGCGACGAGTCAATGTGTTTTGAATAATCATGTAGAGTCATGGATGCCATGAAATAACAGTAATTTGTCCATCAAGGTTAAATAGTATCATGTCCAGACATTTATAGTCTGAGGTTACAGATTGCCGTCAAATTCGCAATATTTTTGCTACTCGCAGCGGGGTATATTTTTCTGGAGACTCCGATTTTATTTTGCGCACTTCCATCCTTATTAATTTCCAGTAGGCCGCGATGGTGGGATCTAGTTTTGTTTATTTGTTTTTTTCATTTTGATCGTACTTTTCACCGTTTATTTGTAGGACGTAAGCGTATGTGAATTATTTATATTTGATTTGATGTAAATAGATAGGTGTAGATAGGCTAGTTTTGATTTCTGTATTCTCTTTGACGGAGCAGTGTTTCTCCGTTAATTAAATGTAATGATGTAAATAAGATCTCAGATGTTAGGTTTATGGATCATCGAGTATGTCACAGTCGAAACTATAGTAGTGGTATGCTCATACCAGGCATTTATGTAATTACCAAACTTTCCTTTTAAAATCCACTACATTTTATTTTGAAATGAAGCGATCCTTAAATAAATAAATTGTATAAACTGCCGCAATGAACGAGATAAACAAGATGGCATCTGCCTCCATCTAGTGGTGGTACCACAAATATGAGTTGATAATGAAATGCAGTCAGCGGCAAATTCAATAGAAATTGTAATGTACAAGGATCGCTATCATTTGAAATGTTAACATCAGGCACTTGGCCTAAATTTTGGTTTTGTTCTTAAGAAGTCCAGTCTATCACAGGTATGCAAGTGAAGTTTAAAAATTTAGATGAGTGGTTGGATACACTCAGATTGATGTTTCAATAATTTATTTTGTTTAATCATGAGGTGTTGAATAAGACAAAGGTTATGTAGAAAATGAAGTGTGATGTTCATGGCTGTTTTTCTTCGGATTTTTCCTTATGTGATACACTTGGTTAGTGCAGTCCATGATTATTTAAATTTGGGTATTTTACCAAATGAGCCACATGTGATAGAATATTTGACAACTCCTATGAATCAGTGGATTGATGATGTAACAAATTTAATTACTTTATTGTGATTCAACTACTTTAAATTTATTTTGAGAGATATTTTCTCCGTAATGTAATTCTGTATTTCAAGAAGGTGGTCTTTCTGACCAGAGTTTTAAACTGAGTCATTTTATTAACTTGAGGACAGTGTCAACTGAGTTTGGAATAATTTTAATTAATGTGTTTGACCTTCAGTTAGTTGATTAGGCAGATTATGATGGTGTTTTGTAAGGCAGATCTTCAATCTTTAATTTTATTAGTCTCATTTATTTCATTTTGTTTACATTTTTCACTAGTTCAGTTTACGTTCATTTTTTTTAGCATTTTGCATTTTATTCAATAAATTAGTCTTTTATTTAAATTTTAATTCAGTCTTGGGTACCGTCATTTTTAGTTAGTTTACCCCCCCTCTTTTCATTTCCTCACTCCTTGATCAGCGGGTGGCCTCTCCGGGGATAACGGACGGGCACGACTGAGGAAGAAGAGTCTACATGCAGCGGTGAGTATTATTTATATGTCATCTATTACAGGAGCAGCCGGCGCAAAGAAGAAGGAAGAGATCACCGCAGTTGTTGCCTTGAAAAGGGCACAATACAGTAATAAGATCAGCGAGGAATGTTAGTATGCACCTTTAGATTGGACAAACGCAGTAACTGCACCTATCTATAAGCAAGGGAACAGGAAGAATTGAAACAACTTTCGAGGTAAGTATCTCTAGGCCTAGGATAGAGAAAATGAAATGTGTCGCTGGACAAATAAGGGTAGAAAGTCTCCAGAACGTGGAAATTAGACAGAAGTGCATGAACATGATTAGTGAAAAGTTCCAAACAGTGGATAGTAATCTAATAAGGATCTGGTGCCCCTACTCTCCCATGTGTAAATAGCTTTATGCTTCAAGAATGTATTCTTAACTGCTAACCCCATACTAGCACAGAAGTCCACCAAAGTACTTTCCATCCCTATTAGCTTCCATATATTCCCCACATTTACCAATCGCCCTTTAGTATCCTTCAGTTCGATTTCCAACTCTTGTATTGAAATCGCCGATTAACACTATTCCATGACAGATTTCCTGAATTCAAAGTATGTCCTGTCACGTAAGGTTCAAAACTGTATGAAATGAAATTTCTTGACATGGTTTTCACTGGCATCTTGGAAGCGAGAGTGTGGTCAGTGGTTAAGGGGAAGTTGGATGAAAACCGGTGTGGTTTTAGACCAAAGAGGGGCTGTTAGGATCAGATTTTCAGTATGCGACAGTTATGTTTATGTTTTGTAGATCTAGAGAAGGCATATGGCAGAGTACCGAAGGACATGATGTTCGAAATACTGGGGAACTATGGGATTATGGGTACATTATTAAAATCATTCAAAGGAATTTATGTTGACAATTGGGCTGCAGTGAGCACTGACAGCATAATGAATTCTTGGTTCATGGTACTTACAGAAGTCAGACAAGGTGTAATCTTTCACCTGTATTGTTCATAGCTTATATGTATCATCTTCTGAAGGGTTAAGTGGCAGGGAGGGATTCAGTTAAGTGAAAATATAGTAAGCAGTCTAGCCTATGTGGACGATCTGGTCTAATGGAAGATTATGCCGAATATCTGCAATCTAATAACTTGGAACTTGAAAATTGGTGCATTGAGTATGGTTTGAACATTAGCCTTTCTGAGACTAAATTGATGTCGGTAGGTAAGAAATCTAAGAGAAATGAATATCAGATTGGGGATTTTTTTTTAAAATTTCGTGTGGCTATTTTTAGCCGGGTGCAGCTCTTGTAAGGCAGACCCTCCGATGAGGGTGGGTGGCATCTGCCATGTGTAGGTAACTGCGTGTTATTGTGGTGGAGGATAGTGTTATGTGTGATCTGCGAGTTGCAGGAATGTTGGGGACAGCACAAACACCCAGCCCCCAGGCCACTGGAATTAACCAATGACGGTTAAAATCCCAGACCCGGCCGGGAATCGAACCCGGGACCCTCTGAACCGAAGGCCAGTACGCTGACCATTCAGCCAACGAGTCGGACAGTTTGGGAATAAAAATTTGGAGCAGGTAGATAATATCAAATATCTAGGATGTGTTTTCTCCCAGGCTTATAGTATAGTACGTGATATTGATTCAAAGTGCAGGAAAGCTAATGCAGTGAGCTCGCAGTTGCAATCAACAGTATTCTGTAGGAAGGAGATCAGTTCTCGGACTAAACTATCTTTACATCGGTCTGTTTTCAGACCAACTTTGTTTTATGGGAGTGAAAGCTGGGTGGACTCAGGAAAACTTATTCATAAGTTAGAAATAACACACATTAAAAAAAACCAAACCAAACCCCATGTCACTACAGCCCTTGAAGGACCTTGGCCTACCAACCGACCGCTGCTCAGCCTGAAGGCCTGCAGATTACGAGGTGTTGTGTGGTCAGCACGACAAATCCTCTCGGCCGTTACTCTTGGCTTTCTAGACCGGGGCCGCTCTTTCACCGTCAGATAGCTCCTAAATTCTAACCAAGTAGGGTGAGTGGACCTCGAACCAGCCCTCAGGTCCAGGTAAAAATCCCTGATGTGGCCGGGGCCTCCGGGTAAGAGGCAGGCACGCTACCCCTACACCACGAGGCCGGCAACAGACATTAAAGTAGCAACAATAATTGTTGGTACAAACAGGTGGGAACAATGGCAGGAGATTATTGTGAATGAGAAAATAAAGGCTAAGTTAAGAATGAACTCGATGGACGAAGCTCTAAGCATACACAGTCTTCGGTGGTGAGGTCATGAGAGGCGAATGGAGGAGGACAGGTTACCTAGGAAGGTAATGGACTTTGTTATGGAGAGTAATAGTGGTAGAGGGAGACCAAGATAACAATGGTCTGGCTCAGTTTTCAATTATTTAAATGTAAGAGATATAGACCTAAAGGAGACCTCAGGACTGGTTACAAATAGAGTAGTAAATTCGCAGAGGCTTGCAGACTGGCCGCTAAGAGGCATAACAGTCTATAATGAGGATATGTGTAAGTATGTATGTATGTATGTATGTATGTATGTAGCCTATGCATGCATGTTATACAAACACTTCATACCGTGAAGCACACACAGCTCGTACGTGAAGCTGTAAATCGTAGCAGGGACCGAATAATACGTTTTTGCCTACAAGATACTCGTGACATGTCCAACTCTTTATTAGGAAGATGCAACTTGCTTTACGTCGCACCGACGGAAATAGATCTTATGGCGACGATGAGATAGGAAAGGCCTAGGAGTGGGAAGAAATCGGCCGTGGCCCTAAATAAGGTACAGCCCCAGCATTTGCCTGGTGTGAAAATGTGAAACCATGGAAAACCATCTTCAGGGCTGCCGGCAGAGGGGCTTGAACCCACTATCTCCAGGATGCATGCTCACAGCTGTGCGCCCCTAACAGCACGGCCAACTCACTCAGTATTACGAATATGAAGAGCAATAAAAATATAATTATACTAGCAAGATACCCGTGCTTCGCTACGGTATTATACTGAAATTTATAATTGAATGCTTATTGTTTTAGATATATAATCTGCCGAAATTCGCGAACTGACTCGTTTTCTGCGAGAATCCACCAAAATTCCCGATCTGACTGGTTTTATATTATTTCACGGCACGTTTCCTCCCATTTTTCAATCTTACTTTCCAGCAATCGATTTCGTACTTCCCGGGCTAGGCTCAGGTATTCCTCCCGGTCAGTTGGGTCCGTAAATCTTTGCCATATTTTCCTATAATCATTTTCAATATGGATAAAATCCTTCAGGAGATCCGGCGTGGTGTAATATTGGGTGCCTTGGCGGCACTGAACCCGCGGCCGAACTGCATTCTTAGTCATTTTTCCAGGACGACGGTCCGGAATATTGTTATTATTATTATTATTACTATTATGTGTTGCTGGAATGTCTGATGACAGGGAAAACCGGAGTATCCGGAGAAAAACCTGTCCCGCCTCCGTTTTGTCCAGCACGAATGTCACATGGAGTGACCGGGATTTGAACCACGGCACCCAGCTGTGAGAGGCCGGCGCGCTGCCGCCTGAGCAACGGAGGATACTTATAAGTACATTAATAACAGTAAAATCAATTGGATACACTTCCTTCTACACCCCACCGCCGTTAAGTTCATTTACCGCCACCCTCCCCCCCCAAAATATTAAAATAATGCTTGTTTCTTTATGTTTAAGGGAGATTCCAAACACCAATGTTCACGTCTATTACCTTCAGTTTTGAGATATAAGTATCCCCATAAAAATAATTTACTTTTTTCACTTCATTTCACAATACTCCCCCCCCCCCCAAGTGAATTTTCCCCTCAAAAATACTTGTTTCTTTAACAGTGAAGGATCTTCTAAATACCAATTATCACGACTCTAACTTCTTCAGAGTTTTTGATTTATGTGTCCTCAACTCCTTTACACTCCCGCCCTCCAAGATGGTTTCCCCACCAAATGCGTTTTTCTTTGTTTTTAAAGGAGATCCAAATACGAATGTTCACGTCTGTAACAACTTTATATTTATTAGATATATGTATTCTCATAGAATTAAGTCAATTAATTTTTCAATTCTTTCACACACACACCCCCCCCCCCCCCCCGCCTTCAAGGGATTCTCCGAGAATACGTGTTTCTTTACTTTTAAAGCAGATTGTGAATATCAAATTTCACGTCTGTAACATCTTCATTTTTGAGATATCAGTAGGCTAATTAAAAGAATTCAACACCATATTCAGTCACTTTTACACCCCCCCCCCCTTCCACCCAAGTGGTATTTCCGGAAACTAAAAATACACGTTTCTTTATGTTTAATATAGATAAAAAATACCATTTTTCACTTCTGTAACATGTTAAGTTTTTTTAGATATACTGTAAAAATTCTCATTTTAAAATTTCACCCCTTTTGAGTTCCCCTTAAGCGGAGTTTCCAAAAACAAATCACCTATGTTTCTTTACATTTACAGGAGATTCCAAACATCCACTTTTTACGTCTGTAACATTTTACGTTTCCAAGATATTCTGTGGATATAGTCTTTCAAAAAATTCACCCCAATTTGTCACTACTGTTTAACCGTCATTAATTGGATTTTCCAAAAACTAAAAAATACGTGTTTCTTTATTTTTAAAGGAGATCCCAAACACCAATTTTCATGTCTGTAATATCTTTCGTTTCTGAGATATATGTATCCTCATTAAAGGCATTCAACCCATTTTTCACCCTTTTACACCCCTCCTATTAGGATTTACAGGAAACAAAAAAATACGTGTTCCTTTATTTTTAGAGGAGATTCGAACTACCAATTTTTACATCTGTAAATTTTAAAGTTTTAAGTTGTAGACACACTCATTTTAAAAATTACCCCCCCCTTTTTCACCCTCCAATATTTGGATTTTCCAAAAACGAAAAAAATACGTGTTTCTTTACTTTTAAAGAAGATCCAAAATACCAATTTTCAGGTCTGTAATATCTTCAAGTTCTGATATATAAGTAGCCTCATTAAAGGCGTTCAACCCATTATTACCCTTTTACACCCTTCCTATTGGGATTTTCCGAAAACAAAAGAATACGTGTTTCTTTATTTTTAAAGGAGATCCTAAATACCAGTTTTTACATCTATAAACTTTAAAATATTTGAGATATAGATACACCCATTTTAAAAAGTCACCCCCTTTTCACCCCCCCCCCCATTAATTGGATTTTCCACAAACAAAAATATGTGTTTCTTTATTTTTAAAGGAGATCTCAAACACCAATTTTCAGGTCTGCAATATCTTCAGGTTCTGAAATATAAGTAGACTCATGAAATGCATTCGACCCCTTTTTCAGCCCTTTTCACTCCTCCTATTGCGATTTTCCGAAAACAAAAGAATACGTGTTTCTTTATATTTAATGAAGATTCTAAATACCAATTTTTACATCTGCAAACTTTAAAAGTTTGGAGATATATAATCACTCATTTTAAAAATCTCCCCATTTTCACCCTCCCATTAATTGGATTTTCCAAAAACAAAAAAATACGTGTTTCTTTATTTTTTAAAGAGATCAAATGTACCAATTTTCAGGTCTGTAATATCTTCAGGTTATGAAATATAAGTAGACTCATGAAATGCATTCGACCCCTTTTTCACCCCTTTTCACTCCTCCTATTGCGATTTTCCGAAAACAAAAAAATACGTGTTTCTTCATTTTTATTGAAGATTCTAAATACCAATTTTTACATCTGCAAACTTTAAAAGTTTGGAGATATAGAATCACTCATTTTAAAAATCCCCCCCATTTTCACCCTCCCATTAATTGGATTTTCCAAAAACAAAAAAATACGTGTTTCTTTATTTTTAAAAGAGATCAAATGTACCAATTTTCAGGTCTGTAATATCTTCAGTTTCTGAGATATAAGTACCGGTATCCTGATTAAAGGCATTCAACCCATTTTCCCCCATTTTCACCCTTTTTCACCCCTCCTATTGGGATTTTCTGAAAACAAAAAAAATACGTGTTTCCTTAATTCTAAAGAAGATTCTAAATACCAATTTTTACATCTGTAAACTTTTAAAGTTTTGAGATATGGATACACTCATTTTAAAATTTCACCCCCTTTTCACCCCCTTAGCGACGGAATATCCAAAAATCCTCTCTTAGCGAGCACCTACATCTTAATGTGAATAGATCCCCAAAATTTCATTTCTTTATGTCCAGTAGTTTTGGCTCGGCGATGATGAATCAGTCAGTCAGTCAGGACAAGTTATTTTATATATATAGATTAAATACTAGCAAGATACCCGTGCTTCGCTACGGTATTATACTGAAATTTATAATTGAGTGCTTATTGTTTTAGATATATAATCCGCCGAAATTCGCGATCTGACATGTTTTCTGCGAGAATCCACCAAAATTCCCGATCTGACTCGTTTTCTATTAGATTACGGCACGTTTCCTCCCATTTTTCAATCTTCCTTTCCAGCAATCGATTTCGTACTTCCCGGGCTAGGCTCAGGTATTCTTCCCGGTCAGTTGGGTCCGTAAATCTTTGCCATACCGTATTTTCCTATTATCATTTTTTAATCTGGATAAAATCCTTCAGGAGATCCGGCGTGGTGTCATATTGGGTGCCTTGGCGGCACTGAACCCGCGGCCGGACTGCATTCTTAGTCATTACCCATCCAGGAGCCGTTTCCAACGCGGTTCGCATATTTGACGACGGTCCGGAACATTATTATTATTATTATTATTATTATTATTATTATTATTATTATTATTATTATTATTATTATTATTAATGTTATTCTTATTATTATTCTTATTATTCTTATTACTATTATGTGTTGCTGGGATGAATGATGACAGGGAAAACCGGAGTATCCGGAGAAAAACCTGTCCCGCCTCCGTTTTGTCCAGCACGAATGTCACATGGAGTGACCGGGATTTGAACCACGGAACCCAGCTGTGAGAGGCCGGCGCGCTGCCGCCTGAGCAACGGAGGATCCTTATAAGTACATTAAGAACAGTAAAATCAATTGGTCTCACCTCCTTTTACACCCCACCGCCGTTAGTTTTTACTGCCAACCCCCACCCCAAAAAAAATTAAAAGAAGGCGTGTTTCTTTATGTTTAAGGGAGATTCCTAACACCAATGTTCACGTCTATTACCTTCAGTTTTGAGATATAAGTATCCCCATAAATATAATTTACTTTTGTTACTTCATTTCAAACTACTCCCCCTCCCCCCTAAGTGAATTTTCCCGCAAAAGATACTTGTTTCTTTAATAGTGAAGGAACTTCCAAATACCAATCATCACGACTCTAACTTCTTCACTTTTAGATTTATGTGTCCTCATGAAAGGAATTCAACTCCTTTACATTCCCGCCCCCGCAAGATTCCCCCCCCCCCCTAAACGCGTTTTTCTTTGTTTTTAAAGGAGATCCAAATACGAATTTTCACGTCTGTAACAACTTTAGTTTTTATTAGATGTATATATTCTCATACAATTAAAGTCAATTAATTTTTCAATTCTTTCACACCCCTACCCCCGCTTCATTGGATTTTCCGAGAATACGTGTTTCTCTATTTTTAAAGCAGATTGCAAATATCAAATTTCACGTCTGTAACATCTTCACTTTTAAGATATCAGTAGCCTAATTAAAAGAATTCAACACCATTTTCAGTCACTTTCACCCCCCCCCCTCCACCCAAGTAGTATTGCCGAAAATTAAAAATACACGTTTCTTTATGTTTAATAGAGATAAAAGTGCCATTTTAACTTCTGTAACATGTTAAGTTTTTTTAGATATACTGTAAAAATTCTCATTTTAAAATTTTACCCCTTTTGGGTTCCCCTTAAGTGGAGTTTCCAAAAACAAATCACCTATGTTTCTTTACATTTACAGGAGATTCCAAACACCCACTTTTTACGTCTGTAACATTTTACGTTTCCAAGATAATCTTTCAAAAATTCACCCCAATTTGTCACTTCTGTTTAACCGCCATTAATAGGATTTTCCAAAAACTAAAAAAAATACGTGTTTCTTTATTTTCAAAGGAGATCCCATATACAAATCTTCAGTTGTGTAATATCTTCCGTTTCTGAGATATATGTATCCTCATTAAAGGCATTCAACCCATTTTTTACCCTTTTACACCCCTCCTATTGGTATTTACAGGAAACAAAAAAATACGTGTTCCTTTATTTTTAGAGGAGATTCTAACTACCTATTTTTACATCTGTAAATTTTAAAGTTTTAAGATGTAGACACATTCATTTTAAAAAATTCACCCCCCTTTTCACCCCTCAATATTTGGATTTTCCAAAAACGAAAAAATACGTGTTTCTTTACATTTAAAGTAGATCCCAAATACCAATTTTCAGGTCTGTAATATCTTCAGGTTCTGAAATATAAGTAGCCTCATTAAAGGCATTCAACCCATTACTCACCCTTTTACACCCTTCCTATTGGGATTTTCCGAAAACAAAAGAATACGTGTTTCTTTATTTTTAAAGGAGATTCTAAGTACCAATTTTTACATCAATAAACTGTAACAGTTTTGAGATAAAGACACACTCATTTTAAAAAATCACCCCCTTTTCACCCCCCATTAATTGGATTTTCCAAAAACAAAAAAAATACGTGTTTCATTATTTTTAAAGGAGATTCCAAACACCAATTTTCAGGTCTGTAATATCTTCAGTTTCTGAAATATATGTAGCCTCATCAAAGGCATTCACCCGCTTTTTCACCCCTTTTCACCAGTCCTATTGCGATTTTCCGAAAACAAAAAAATACGTATTTCTTTATGTTTAATGAAGATTCTAAATACCAATTTTTACATCTGCAAACTTTAAAAGTTTGGAGATGTAGATTCACTCATTTTAAAAATTCACCCCCTTTTCACCCTCCCATTAATTGGATTTTCCAAAAACAAAAAAATACGTGTTTCTTTATTTTTAAAAGAGATCAAAAGTACGAATTTTCAGGTCTGTAATATCTTCAGTTTCTGAGATATACGTACTGGTATACTGATTAAGGGCATTCAACCCATTTTCCCAATTTTCACCCCTTTTCACCCCTCCTATTGGGATTTTCTGAAAACAAAAAAGTACGTGTTTCCTTGTTTTTAAAGAAGATTCTAAATACCAATTTTTACATCTATAAACTTTTAAACTTTCGAGATATAGACACACTCATTTTAAAATTTCACCCCTCTTTTCACCCCCTTAGCGAAGGAATATCCAAAAATCCTCTCTTAGCGAGCACCTACATCTTAATATGAATAATCCCCAAAATTTCATTTCATTATGTTCAGTAGTTTTGGCTCGGCGATGATGAATCAGTCAGTCAGGACAAGCTATTATTATATAGACTAGGAAGATACCCGTGCTTCGCTACGGTATTATACTGAAATTTATAATTGAATGCTTATTGTTTTAGATATATAATCTGCCGAAATTCGCGATCTGACTCGTTTTTTTGCGTGAATCCACCAAAATTCCCGATCTGACTCGTTTTCTATTAGATTACGGCACGTTTCCTCCCATTTTTCAATCTTCCTTTCCAGCAATCGATTTCGTACTTCCCGGGCTAGGCTCAGGTATTCCTCCCGGTCAGTTGGGTCCGTAAATCTTTGCCACCTCTTCCTATAATCATTTTTAATATGGATAAAATCCTTCAGAAGATACGGCGTGGTGTGGTATTGGGTGCCTTGGCGGCACTGAACCCGCGGCTGGACTGCATTCTTAGTCATTACTCATCCAGGAGCCGTTTCTAGCGCACATTTGACGACGGTCCGGAACATTATTATTATTATTATTATTATTATTATTATTATTATGTGTTGCTGGAATGAATTATGACAGGGAAAACCGGAGTATCCGGAGAAAAACCTGTCCCGCCTCCGTTTTGTCCAGCACGAATGTCACATGGAGTGACCGGGATTTGAACCACGGAACCCAGCTGTGAGAGGCCGGCGCGCTGCCGCCTGAGCAACGGAGGATCCTTATAAGTACATTAAGGACAGTATAATCAATTGGCCTCACCTCCTTTTACACCCCACCGCCGTTAAGTTTATTTACCGCCAACCCCCCCTCCCCCAAAAAAAAGAAAAATTAAAAGAAGGCGTGTTTCTTTAAGTTTAAAGGAGATTCCAAACACCAATGTTCACATCTATTACCTCCAGTTTTGAGATATATGTATCCCCATAAAAATAATTCACTTTTTTCACTTCATTTCACACTGCTTCCCCCCCCCACTAAGTGAATTTTCCCGAAAAAAATACTTGTTTGTTCTATAATAAAGGATCTTCTAAAAACCAATTATCGCGACTCTAACTTCTTCAGTTTTTTATTTATGTGTCCACATGAAAGGAATTCAACTCCTTTGCACTCCCGCCCCCAGAAATTCTTTCCCCCAAAACGCGTTTTTCTTTGTTTTTAAAGGAGATCCAAATACGAATTTTCACGTCTGTAACAACTTTAGTTTTTATTAGATGTATGTATACAATTAAGTCTATTAATTTTTAAATTCTTTCACCCCCCCCCCCACTTCATTTGATTTTCCGAGAATACGTGTTTCTTTACTTTTAAAGCAGATTGCAAATATCAAATTTCACGTCTATAACATCTTCATTTTTGAGATCAGTAGCCTAATTAAAAGGATTCAACACCATTTTCAGTCACTTTTACCCCCCTCCACCCAAGTGGTATTTCCGAAAACTAAAAATACACGTTTCTTTATGTTGAATAGAGATAAAAAATACCATTTTTCACTTCTGTAACATGCTAATTTTTTTCAGATTTACCGTAGAAGTTCTCATTTTAAAATTTTACCCATTTTGATTTCCTCTTAAGTGGAGTTTCCAAAAACAAATCACCTATGTTTCTTTACATTTACAGGAGATTTCAAACACCCACTTTTTACGTCTGTAACATTTTACGTTTCCAAGATATTCTGTAGATATAGTCTTTCAAAAAATTCACCCCAATTTGTCACTCCTATTTAACCGCCATTAATTGGATTTTCCAAAAATAAAAATTTACGTGTTTCTTCATTTTTAAAGGAAACCCCTTA
This sequence comes from Anabrus simplex, assembly GCF_040414725.1. Classification (NCBI taxonomy): domain Eukaryota; kingdom Metazoa; phylum Arthropoda; class Insecta; order Orthoptera; family Tettigoniidae; genus Anabrus; species Anabrus simplex. The sequence continues at coordinate 296,796,292 of NC_090266.1, forward strand.
TACGAATTTTCAGTTCTGTAATATCTTCCGTTTCTGACATATATGTATCCTCATTAAAGTCATTCAACCCATTTTTCACCCTTTTACAGGAAAAAAAAAGATACGCGTTTCTTTATTTTTAGAAGGGATTCTAACTACCAATTGTTACATCTGTAAATTTTAAAGTTTTAAGATGTAGACACACTCATTTTAAAAAATTCACCCCCATTTTCACCCCACAATATTTGTATTTTCCAAAAACGAAAAAATACGTGTTGCTTTACTTTTAAAGCAGATCCCAAATACCAATTTTCAGGTCTGTAATCTATATATATAAAGTAGCTTGTCCTGACTGACTGACTGACTGACTGACTGACTGATTCATCATCGCCGAGCCAAAACTACTGCACATAAAGAAATGAAATTTTGGGGATATATTCATACTAAGATGTAGGTGCTCGCTAAGAGAGGGTTTTTGGATATTCCGTCGCTAAGGGGGTGAAAAAGGGGGGTGAAATTTTAAAATGAGTGTGTCTATATCTCAAAACTTTAAAAGTTTACAGATGTGAAAATTGCTATTTAGAATCTTCTTTAAAAATAAGGAAACACGTATTTTTTTGTTTTCAGAAAATCCCAATAGGAGAGGTGAAAAAGGGTGAAAAAATGGTTGAATGCCTTTAATCAGGATACCGGTACCTATATCTCAGAAACTGAAGATATTACAGACCTCAAAATTGGTACTTTTGATCTATTTCAAAAATAAAGAAACACATATTTTTTTTGTTTTTGGAAAATCCAATTAATGCGAGGGTGAAAAGGGGGGTGAATTTTTAAAATGAGTGCATCTATATCTCAAAAGTTTTAAAGTTTAGAGATGTAAAAATTGGTATTTAGAATCTTCATTAATAATAAAGGAACACGTATTTTTTTGTTTTCGGAAAATCCCAATAAGAGGGGAGAAAAGTGGTAGAATGCCTTTAAAGAGAATACTTATATCTTAGAAACTGAAGATATTACAGACCTGAAAATTGGTATTTGGGATCTCCTTTAAAAATAAAGAAACGCGTATTTTTTTGTTTTTAGAAAATCTAATTAATGGTGGGGGTAAAAGGGGGATGATTTTTAATATGAGTGTATCTATACCTCAAAACTTTTAAAGTGTATAGATGTAAACATTGGTATTTAGAATGTCCTTTAAAAATAAAGAAACACGTATTTTTGTTTTTGGAAAATCCAGTTAATCGGAGGGTGAAAAGGGGGTGAATTTTTAAAATGAGTGAATCTATATATCCAAACTTTTAAAGTTTGCAGATGTAAAAATTGGTATTTAGAATCTTCATTAATAATAAAGAGACACTTATTTTTTTGTTTTCGGAAAATCGCAATAGGAGGAGTGAAAAGGGGTGAAAAAGCGGTTGAATCCTTTAAGGAGGCTACTTATATCTCAGAAACTGAAGATATTACAGATCTGAAAATTGGTGTTTGGGATCTCTTTTAAAAATAAAGAAACACGTATTTTTTGTTTTTGGAAAATCCAATTAAGGGGGGTGAAAAGGGGGTGATTTTTTAAAATGAGTGTATCTATATCTCAAAACTTTATAGTTTATAGACGTAAAAATTGGTATTTAGAATCTCCTTTAAAAATAAAGAAACACGTATTCTTTTGTTTTCGAAAAATCCCAATAGGAAGGCCGTAAAAGGGTGAGTAATGGGTTGAATGCCTTTAATGAGGCTACTTATATTTCAGAACCTGAAGATATTACAGACCTGAAAATTTGTATTTGGGATCTACTTTAAAAGTAAAGAGACATGTATTTTTTCGTTTTTGGAAAATCCAAATTTTGGGGGTGAGGAGTGGGGGGGGGTGAATTTTTAAAATGAGTGTGTCTACATCTCAGAACTTTAAAATTTACAGATGTAAAATTGGTACTTAGATTCTCCTCTAAAAATAAAGGAACACGTCTTTTTTTGTTTCCTTAAATCCCAATAGGAGGGGTTTAAAAGGGTGAAAAATGGGTTGAATGCCTTTAATAAGGATACATATATCTCAGAAACGAAAGATATTACAGAACTGACAATTTGTATATGGGATCTCCTTTAAAAATAAAGAAACATGTATTTTTTAGTTTTTGGAAAATCCAATTAATGGCGGTTAAACAGGAGTGACAAAATGGGGTGAATTATTTGAAAGACTATATCTACAGAATATCTTGGAAACGTAAAATGTTACAGACGTAAAAAGTGGGTGTTTGGAATCTCCTGTAAATGTAAAGAAACATAGGTGATTTGTTTTGGGAAACTCCACTTAAGGGGAACTCAAAAGGGGTGAAATTTTAAAATGAGAATTTTTACAGTATATCTCAAAAAACTTAACATGTTACGGAAGTGAAGAATGGTATTTTTTATCTCTATTAAACATAAAGAAACGTGTATTCTTAGTTTTCGGAAATACCACTTGGGTGGAGCGCGGGGGGGGGGGGGGTAAAAGTGACTGAAAATGGTGTTGAATTCTTTTAATTAGGCTACTGATATCTCAACTATGAAGATGTTACAGACGTGAAATTTGATATTTGGAATCTGCTTTAAAAATAAAGAAACACGTATTGTCGGAAAATCCAATGAAGGGGGTGGGGGTGAAGGAATTGAAAAATTAATTGACTTAATTGTATGAGAATACATACATCTAATAAAAACTAAAGTTGTTACAGACGTGATAATTCGTATTCGGATCTCCTTTAAAAACAAAGAAAAACGCGTTTGGGGGGGGGGGGGAACCATCTTGGAGGGCGGGAGTGTAAAGGAGTTGAATTCCTTTAATGAGGACACATAAATCAAAAACTGAAGAATTTTGAGTCGTGATAATTGGTATTTAGAAGATCCTTTACTATTAAAGAAACAAGTATTTTTTGCGGGAAAATTCACTTGGGGAGGGGGGGGGAGTAGTGTGAAATGAAGTGCAAAAAGTAAATTATTTTTATGGGGATACTTATATCTCAAAGCTGAAGGTAATAGACGTGAACATTGGTGTTTGGAATCTCCCTTAAACATAAAGAAAGAAGCCTTCTTTTAATTTTTCTTGGGGTGGGGGATGTGGCGGTAAATGAACTTAACGGCGGTGGGGTGTAGAAGGAGGTGAGACCAATTGATTTTACTGCTATTAATGTACTTATAAGGATCCTCCGTTGCTCAGGCGCAAGCGTGCCGGCCTCTCACAGCTGGGTTCCGTGGTTCAAATCCCGTTCACTAGATGTGTCATTCGTGCTGGACAAAACGGAGGCGGGACAGGTTTTTCTCCGGATACTCCGGTTTTCCCTGTCATCAGCCATTCCAGCAACACATAGTAATAATAATAATAATAATGTTCCGGACCATCGTCAAATGTGCGGACTGCGCTGGAAACGGCTCCTGGACGGGTATTGACTAAGAATGCAGCCCGGCCGCGGGTCAGTGCCGCAAAGGCACCCAATACGACACCACACCGGATCTCCTAAAGGCTTTTATCCATATTAAAAATGATTACAGGAAAAGATGGCACAGATTTACGGACCCAACTGACCGGGAGGTATACCTGAGCCTAACCCGGGAAGTACGAAATCGATTGCTGAAAAGGAAGATTGAAAAAATGGGAGGTAACGTGTAAAATAAGAGAAAACGAGTCAGATCGGGAATTATGGTGGATTCTCGCAGAAAACGAGTCAGATCGCGAATTTCGGAGGATTATATATCTAAAACAATAAGCATTCAATTATAAATTTCAGTATAATACCGTAGCGAAGCACGGGTATCTTGCTAGTACCTATATATATATAATAACTTGTCCTGACTGACTGACTGACTGATTCATCATCACCGAGCCACAACTACTGGACATAAAGAAATGAAATTTTGGAGATATATTCATATTAAGATGTAGGTGCTCGCTAAGAGAGGATTTTTGGATATTCCGTAGCTAAGGGGGTGAAAAGGGGGGTGAAATTTTAAAATGAGTGTATCTATATCTCAAAATTTTTAAAAGTTTACAGATGTAAAAATTGTTATTTAGAATATTCTTTAAAATTAAGGAAACACGTATTTTTTTGTTTTCAGAAAATCCCAATAGGAGGGATGAAAAAGGGTGAAAATGGAGGAAAATGGGTTGAATGCCTTTAATCAGGATACCGGTACTTATATCTCAGAAACTGAAGATATTACAGACCTGAAAATTGGTACATTTGATCTATTTTAAAAATAAAGAAGCACGTATTTTTTGTTTTTGGAAAATCCAATTAATGGGAGGGTGAAAAAGGGTAAATTTTTAAAATGAGTGAATCTACATCTTCAAACTTTTAAAGTTTTCAGATGTAAAAATTCGTATTTAGAATCTTCATTAAAAATAAATAAACACGAATTTTTTTGTTTTCGGAAAATCGCAATAGGAGGAGTGAAAAGGGGTGAAAAAGGGGTTGAATGCCTTTAATGAGGCTACTGATATCTCAAGATATTACAGACCTGAAAATTGGTGTTTGGGATCTCCTTTAAAAATAAAGAAATACGTATTTTTTTGTCTATGGAAAACCCAATTAAGGGGGTGAAAAGGGGGTAATATTTTAAAATGAGTGTATCTATATATCTAAAAACTTTTAAAGTTTATAGATGTAAAAATTGGTATTTAAAATCTCCTTTAAAAATAAAGAAACACGTAACTTTTGTTTTCGGAAAATCCCAATAGGATGAAAAGGGTGAAAAATGTGTTGAATGCCTTTAATGAGGCAACTTATATTTCAGAACCTGAAGATATTAAAGACCTGAAAATTGGTATTTTGGATCTACTTTAAAAGCGAAGTAACACGTATTTTTCGTTTTTGGAAAATCCAAATATTGGGGGTGAAAAGGGGGGGTTAATTTTCTAAGATGAGTGTGTCTACATCTTAAAACTTTAAAATTTACAGATGTAAAAATTGGTAGTTAGAATCTCCTCTAAAAATAAAGGAACACGTATTTTTTTGTTTCCTGTAAATCCTAATAGGAGGGGTGTAAAAGGGTGAAAAGTGGGTTGAATGCCTTTAATGAGGATACATATGTCTCAGAAACGAAAGATGTATATGGGATCTCCTTCAAAAATATAGAAGCACGTATTTTTTAGTTTTTGGAAAATCCAATTAATGGCGGTTGAACAGGAGTGACAATTTGGGGTGAATATTTGAAAGACTATATCTACAGAATATCTTGGAAACATAAAATGTTACAGCCGTAAAAATTGGGTGTTTGGAATCTCCTGTAAATGTAAAGAAACATAGGTGATTTTTTTGGAAACTCCGCTTAAGTGGAACTCAAAAGGGGTGAAATTTTAAAATGAGAATTTTTACAGTATATCTAAAAAAACTTAACATGTTACAGAAGTGAAAAATGGTATTTTTTATCTCTATTAAACATAAAGAAACGTGTATTTTTAGTTTTCTGAAATACCAATTGGGTCGAAGGGGGGGGGGGTAAAAGTGACTGAAAATGGTGTTGAATTCTTTTAATTAGGCTACTGATATCTCAAAAATGAAGATGTTACAGACGTGAAATTTGATATTTGCAATCTGCTGTAAAAGTAAAGAAACACATATTCTCGGAAAATCCAATGAAGGCGGGGGGGGGGGTGAAGGAATTGAAAAATTAATTGACTTAATTGTATGAGAATACATACATTTTATAAAAACTAAAGTTGTTACAGACGTGAAAATTCGTATTTGGATCGCCTTTAAAAACAAAGAAAAACGCATTTGGTGGGGAAACCATCTTGGAGGGCGGGAGTGTAAAGGAGTTGAATTCTTTTCATGAGGGCACATAAATCAAGAACTGAAGAAGTTAGAGTCGTGATAATTGGTATTTAGAAGATCCTTTACTATTAAAGAAATATTTTTTTGCTGGAAAATTCACTTAGGTGGGGGGGAGTATTGTGAAATGAAGTGAAAAAAGAAAATTATTTTTATGGGGATACTTATATCTCAAAACTGAAGGTAATAGACGTGAACATTGGTGTTTGGAATCTCCCTTAAACATAAAGAAACAAGCATTCTTTTAATTTTTTTCGGGGGAGGGGTGGCGGTAAATAAACTTAACGGCGGTGGGGTGTAGAAGGAGGTGTATCCAATTGATTTTACTGTTATTAATGTACTTATAAGGATCCTCCGTTGCTCAGGCGGCAGCGCGCCGGCCTCTCACAGCTGGGTCCCGTGGTTCAAATCCCGGTCACTCCATGTGACATTCGTGCTGGACAAAACGGAGTCGGGACAGGTTTTTCTCCGAATACTCCGGTTTTCCCTGTCATCAGCCATTCCAGCAACACATAATAGTAATAATAATAATAATAATAATAATAATATTCCGGACCGTCGTCATATGTGCGGACCGCGCTGGTAACGGCTCCTGGACGGGTAATGACTAAGAATGCAGTCCGGCCGCGGGTTCAGTGCTGCCAAGGCACCCAATATGACCCCACGCCGGATCTCCTCAAGGATTTGATCCATATTAAAAATGATTATAGGAAAAGATGGCAAAGATTTACGGACCCAACTGACCGGGAGGAATACCTGAGCCTAGCCCGGGAAGTACGAAATCGATTGCTGGAAAGGAAGATTGAAAAATGGGAGGAAACGTGCCGTATTCTAATAGAAAACCAGTCAGATCGGGAATTTTGGTGGATTCTCGCAGAAAACGAGTCAGTTCGCGAATTTCGGCGGATTATATATCTAAAACAATAAGCATTCAATTATAAATTTCATTATAATACCGTAGCGAAGCACGGGTATCTTGCTAGTATATATATAGATATGTACATGTTGAAGATATCGTCGTTGCGTCTACAGAAACCGCTTTATGATTTAATTCACGTTTTAACTCTGGTTGAAGGTGTCCTGTTACCTAAGGTTCAAAACTGTAATAAATTAATCAAAAATTCTCTTTGCATGTCTACCTCTTAGTCCCGTTTACTGGTACAGGGTCAAGGATGAAGTGAAATGAAATTTTACGACATGGCTTTTACAGCCCGATGTCCTTGCTGAGGCGAACCTCATTTCAGGAGCTAATTATGATGAAAGAAACTGGGTAAGGATGTGAAAGAATCAGTTGTGAACTATTAATAGGATCTTTCCAGGCATTTGCCTGGAAGTGGAAAAGGAAAACCACAGAAAACGATTCTCAGGACATCCGACGGTGGGGTACGAACCCAGTTGTCTCCCGAATGCAGAGCTTGGCTCAATAGCCATATCACGTTAACACGCGCGGCCAATCCGAACAATTCTCATTCATAATAGTAAACGTAGTAATTATTCTTCCGACGACCTCGCACATAGCAGCCGATTCAGGGGCAAGTATGTTATATCGATTTATCGGAGTAATTAGCTCTAAATCTGTTTACATGCATTGCCAATACAGTGGACGGCCTCTTAACCGGGGTGATTACGCTGGACGCCCGGTCGGATAACGGAATGGCGGGTAAAATCGATATTATATAAAAATAAAGAGGCTATCCAGCAGTTTTTGTGCTATACATTTTTTTAAGTTGTATATAATATTTCGAAACGTATTAGGCTTATACACTGACTGAACACAACATCGACTAAGCAAATGAAAGAAGTCCCATCACGTATGCGAGCGGGGCGGGATGGAAAGCAGCGCTAACGTCTCCGAAAACCATGAAAGTAATTAATGTGAAGTAAATTAATTACTTTTTATTTTATTATTATTATTATTATTATTATTATGATTATTATTATTATTATTATTATTATTATTATTATTATTATATACCTTTTTCATGCTCCACTTCATGCGTAGTACTACATGCACTTAACTAATCTTAAATATTTGTGTGAAAAACATTGATTAAATTTTAGCATACATATTTGGTGATGGCTATTGTGCGTGAGTCTTTCTAATGCTTGAAAGTTTAAAGAGTTCACAAATTTTGCAAATGGTTTTGAATACTTTCTGATTAGGACAGACTTTTGCATTGGCCAGTTGACTACCATAACAACACTGTTTATTAACATTTTTCTTTCACTTTTCACTTCACTACACTGGAATATTAAGTAGTCTACTGTTGGGGTCCTCTGTTGCATGAACTCGCGGGACTGCGTACAATCCTGAGCCTGTGCAGATACGATGCAATATTTCCATGGCCGGTTACTATTATTGTCATATTTGACGTTAGGTTGATTTTGGTTGTTAGTCTACCTTCAACTGTTGGAAAGAATTCCTTTGTGATTGTACCTTTTGAAGTTTCTTCCCATTTTCGCTGCCATTCGCTATTAGACTCTCTCCTGAGATTACTTTTTTACTGTGTCGATGGATAATTTGTCATAACTTATTTCGTTAAATTTTACTGCCTCCTTTGCTAGTTTATCAGCCAGCTCATTGACTTGTACACCTATATGTGCCTTAACCCATTTCAATTGTATGCTGCAATTATATATATATATATATATATTTGCTAGGGGCTTTACGTCGCACCGACATAGATAGGTCTTATGGCGACGATGGGATAGGAAAGGCCTAGGAGTTGGAAGGAAGCGGCCGTGGCCTTAATTAAGGTACAGCCCCAGCATTTGCCTGGTGTGAAAATGGGAAACCACGGAAAACCATTTTCAGGGCTGCCGATAGTGGGATTCGAACCTACTATTTCCCGGATGCAAGCTCACATTCGCGCGCCTCTACGCGCACGGCCAACTCGCCCGGTGGTAATTATATATTTTAAGTGTTGATATAGTTTTCCTTATTTTCGCAATTAGGTGGTTATGATTTTTGTAATCCACTATGGAGTCAATTGTTATTCTACCGTCCGTGTGTATAGTTGCTTCTTTATCATCGTCATCCTCTCTACCTATGTTGATCCTAAGAATTCCAAAGCTTTCATTAGTGCGAATTGCTCCGCTTCATTGTTCGAACATCAATTGTTGTTGTTATTATTATTATTATTATTATTATTATTATTATTATTATTATTATTATCGTTACTTAATTCACATAATGAATTATGCTCTTATAATCCATCATTTACAAAATCACTGAGAATATAGAGAAGTCTTAATATTCTTATCCAGTAAATTTTAAGTAATTTTCTATTAGAGGTATGCTTTTATCATCGTTTATTTATACAAAATATATGTAACAAACGAATAGTCTTTCACAATCTGCCGGCATTCGAGCAAGCAGTTGCTTATAAAAACGGTCAATTAATTGTACTTTATTTGCTTATATTCCTAAATATGTTCAGGATATAGTGGAAGATCGTACTGAAATTGGCGTACTTGTATTAGAGGGAGTGAAAGTCCTTGAGATTTCTGCGATTATGATGCATGCTGTAAAACAGTTTTAGAATGTTAATTTTGACAAAAAATATTAGATGCTATCAAGTAAAATTAGTCAGTGATATGACTCTGCAGAATAACCTAAAACTACATTCAGAGAGTTCTTAGCAATGAAGCGAGTTCCAACGATTTAGAGTGTACTGAAGGATAACATTCATTCAGGGCTCAAAATATCGAAAGATATCCACGGACAGCATGCAGAAAATACGAAGCATTAATCCCTATGTATGATAAAGAAGCAAAGTATACTGATGAAGAGGTCTGAAATACGACCGTAAGAGAGGTAAGCTAAGGATTGGATAGATATATACACGGTTATTCAGTTATTCAGTTTTTTCTCAAATATCTTATGTTACGTTAAAATATTTACATTCTGCTTTCAAATTCTAATCGGCTCCACGGTGTAGGGGTAGCGTGCCTACATCTTACCTAGACGCTCCGGGTTCGATTCCCAGCCAGGTCAGGGAATTTTACCTGCATCTGAGGACTGGCTCGGGGTCCACTCAGCCTGCGTGATTACAATTGAGAAGCTATCTGATGGTGAGATGGCGGCCCCGGTCTAGAAAACTAAGAATAACGGCCGAGAGGATTCGTCGTGCTGATCACACGACACCTCGTAATCTGCAGGCCTTCGGGCTGACCATCGGTTGCTTGGTAGGCCATGGCCCTTCGGGATTGTTGCGCCATGGGGTTGGGGGTTTTCAAATTCTCACACTGTATTGAGGTCCTCAAAGAAGCACTGTCAAATTTGTCTCCATCACATAGTATACGTAATTACAGTATGCATTTTTTCTATTTGCTTTCCGTCGCACCGACACAGATACTTTCTTTGGCGACGATGGGACAGAAAAGGCATAGAATGGGAAGGAAGCGGCCGTGGCCTTAATTAAGGTACAGCCCCAGCATGTGCCTGGTGTGAATATGGGAAACCACGGAAAACCATCTTCAGGGCTGTCGACAGTGGGGGTTCGAAAACACTATCTCCCGTATGCGAGCTCACAGCTGCACGCTCCTAACCGCACGGCCAACTCGCCCGGTACGTAATCATGAAGAAACCGGTTACGACTTTGTTTTTTAATGGTAATGTACCAATTTTACACAACAGACAACTAGGAATTGAGTGACAAGTCCAGTGAAGTGCTTATTTTGCAAATCCGACGAGTACTTTTGGAGATATTAAAGGGTTTCTTGTGTGCAGCCATTAGAAAGAGATGCGTCACTCGCTCTGATGTACAGGGCATGATACGTGACTCACGCCTTGTTGATAGACATACAATACATACTTTTTGAGAGACTGTAAATTTCCCTGCGCGATGGACGTGGTTGAAAAGAGGGAGAATGAAATTCTTCTTCTTCTTTCCATACCGCTTTTTCCACACCTGTAGGGACGCGGGTGCACACTGCGTCTCACATGTGGATTTGGCCCTGTAGTACGGCCGGATGCCCTTCCTGACGCCAACCCTATATGGAGGAATGTAATCACTATTGCATATTTCTGTAGTGGTTGGTAGTGTAGTGTTTTGTGTGAATATGAAGAGGAGAGTGTTGGGACGGACACAAACACCCAGTCTCCGAGGCAGAAGAATTAATCGGAAGCGATTAAAGTCCCCAACCCGCCGGGAATCGAACCCGGGACCCTCTGAATCGAAGGCCAGTACGCTGACCATTCATCCAACGAGTCGGACAAAAGTTTTTTTTTTTTTTTGCTAGGGGCTTTACGTCGCTCCGACACAGATAGGTCTTATGGCGACGATGGGATAGGAAAGGCTTAGGAGTTGGAAGGAAGCGGCCGTGGCCTTAATTAAGGTACAGCCTGGTGTGAAAATGGGAAACCACGGAAAACCATTTTCAGGGCTGCCGATAGTGGGATTCGAACCTACTATCTCCCGGATGCAAGCTCACAGCCGCACGCCTCTACGCGCACGGCCAACTCGCCCGGTCGGACAAAAGTGAGGAGAATGAAATAATGCTCATAAAACAGCGATGTAAGCTAACATTCCAGCGATAATTTATTCTTAACTCGACCACTGCCTGCTGTAAGTATATCTGTCTTACATTCTGGCTTAAAGGAGGATCGCAGAGCCCAACAATAACGTTCTGCGTTAATTTTGCAACCATTTCTTCCAATGACCATGTCATTCACTGAATTTTGCAGTTCTTCATTTCATTTCATCTAGGCTACTGTGTTCTCATGAGGACAATAAAACACTTGAATATTACAGTTTCACTGTGTTACCTCGTCTCTTTTCGATTCAACGCCAATGAAACAAGAGTTTTCGAACTCCGAAATGCTGTACATCATACTATAGTTTCTCGCGCCCCACTCGAGATAAGGGTGAGGTATACGTGTTTACCAACAAGGCGTGAGTCACCACAGTGAGTGGTAAATCGCATTCTGTCTAATGCCTGCACGTATGGAACCCTTTAATATCTCCAAAAGTACTCGTAGGATTTGCAAAATAAGCACATCATTGAACTTGTTGCTCGATTCTAAGCTGTTCAATTGGGTAATACTGTTATTCGCTTTACGTCCCACTAACTAGCTTTGCGGATTTTGGAGACACTGAGTGGCCGAAATTTTGTACCGCGGGAGTTTCTTACGAGCCGGTAAATCTACCGACACTGGCTGACATATTTGAGGACCTTCAAATATCACCGTACTGTGCCAGGATCGAACCTACCACATTATTGTTCTTTCATTCTTTCGTTTACCCTCCTGGGTAGTGTCCTGGATCGTGAGACTTTGGGTCGGGATGGATACAACTTAGGAGGACCAATATCTCGCCCAGGCGGTCTCACCTGCCATCTTGTATAGGTGCCCTGTGGGAGGATGGGAAGTTTGGAAGGGATAGAGAAGGAAGAGGTTAGGTACCATCCCGGCATTTTCCTGGAGGAGAAGTGAGGAAACCACGGAAATCCACTTCGAGGATGCCTGAGGTGGGAATTGAACCACCCCTCTACTCAGTTGACCACCCGAGGCTGAGTTGGGCCCCGTTCCAGCGCTGGCACCAAAGTTTAAATTTCATGACAGAATCTGGAATCGAGCCCGAGTCTCCGCGGGTAGCAGATAATCATACTGACCAAGATATCACAGAGGCGGACACTTAGTTGTTTTATTTGGTGAAATTAGTATAGTCCTATTAAAAAACGAAGTTTCTACCATTTTCTCGGTAATTACACACCTGATGGAGACGAATTGGACAGCGTTTCAGTAGCACCTTACTACAATTACATAATTTTAAAACAGATGTCTATATTATTGACGAATCAGAAGGTATCTGAGGTGAACAACTTAGCTGAATAACCCTGTATATATAAACCAGTAAAAGGAACGAATGAACAAATATCTGGAAAGAAACCAAGAACAATTTCTAACATAATACGAAACAATATTGCCAACATTTCTGCTCCAATTATTGACCATGTTTCAATTCCTGAAGTTAAAAGGAACTATTGTGTGATACAGCCTCGTTGACACTTCATTTCTTAGCAGAGTCAAATGACCTATTTCAGTCCCTTCAACTTAAACCGTGTGTTGATAGTTTTGCAGGTTAATATGCTGTCTTTACAGAAATCTGGAAATAAGTGAGGTATGTCTTACGTTTATCAGAACTACAGTACTCAAAATTTCATTCAGGAGGTTTTTCTTATATTGTGCAAAACTTCTAACCTTGAAACAGGAGCCTCGACTAAAACTGGAACTGGTGCAGAAGATAGCGATTGTCTGGCTGTCAGCGAACTGTGGTGACCTTTCACTCTGAATCATTTGACAGCCATGAAGGGAGTTCGAACAGTGAAGTGGCAAAAACAAGGCTGAACTATCATTTCATTATGGTCGATTAACCGTAATGGGGTGAAGGAAGTGGAAGATAAACGTGACAGGGGGGCGGGTCGTTGCAGAGAAGTGGAGTCCACACCCTTGATGAAAGTCAAGTCGAGGGATGCACTTGAGAAATAAGAGAAAAGGGAAGAAGAAGAAATAGCAGTCCAGTTGAGAGACTCCGGAAGATGTGGCGCTGAATAATGTGAAGACAAAATCTGTGGAGAGATTACATTTCCATATGCTCTTGTTGGAGCAGCGTACATCCCTTGGTGCAAAAGTTGACAAGGGTGTAAATTTATAATAAATAGAGTAGCAGGGTAATATTATGGGTTGGTTATATTGAATAATTTATCAGATCATTTGCTTATGCTTGGTTCATTGAAAATTACTATTATCCGCGTACGGTAGATATTTTTGGACCCTGGACGTGTATTTTCCTTCAGTGTATCCGCTTGTTGGAAGAATTCTATTATTATTATTATTTCTATTTGCTTTACGTCGCACCGACACAGATATGTCTTATGGCGACGATGGGATTGGAAAGACCTAGGAAGGGGAAGGCAGCGGCCGTGGCCTTAATTAAGGTACATCCCCAGCATTTGTCTGGTGTGAAAATGGGAAACCACGGAAAACCATCTTCAGGGCTGCCGACAGTGGGGTTCGAACCCACTATCTCCCGATTACTGGATAATGGCCGCACTTAAGCGACTGCAGCTATCCAGCTCGGTGGAAAAATTCTACATCGAATGTTAATTCGTCTTCAGATGAGGCAATGTAGAAATTTGTTCTATGTGGGTGTGCTGTAGCAGTGCCCAAAATCGTGTAATTTTTTAATCATAGTACAGAAAAATGTGAGCAAGCTTCCGCTTTTATGTAACTGTTTATATCACGATCATAAAGGTGAGAGAGTTTATGTTCAAGATTTTAACAGTTTTTAATGTCATTTTACGTGGGGTTTGAACCACAGGGACGTAACTTTTCATTTTGTAGAATTGTCAGTACATGTTACTGGACTTGAACGTTCCACAATCAAGTGTTAGTTGGATCTGGTTCTCATTTTATTCTCTAGGATATTACCCACAACACTTCCAGTTTTACATGGATCCTTAGCCTCAAGAAAGTGACCTTTTACCGCGGTAAGTCAAATAATTTATTCCAAATTATTCTTTAAAATCAACGAAAATTAATATTGAGAAATAATTTAATTAGAATTCGATGTAATAATTTTAATATTATTTCAATATTTGATTGCTTAAAGATAATGTAAGTACGTTAATGTAGTCACAAAAGTAACTAGGTAAAAATGTTCCACGTAATAATATTCCATTAGACCAGTCACCACCGCAATGATCTAGGATTTTACTACGTGCAAGCGTTAATGGCATATGAAGGTGGTGTAAACAATACAAGACTTAACACCTATAAGGTAAGATTATTTTGCGCATGATTTAAATAGTGCTTCTAGGAGCCAGACTCACGCCTGTACACGCCTACCTACCTAGTTAGACAACACAGCACCGCGCATGCACTGGCATTGGCTATTTCTCACATGCAATTAACGCCTGATCCTCTTTGGATACCGGGACAGTTTCTAGTATAGACCACCGCGGCCAACTTCCTCACCTTCTCCGAACAACTTCCTGACCTGAGAGACGGCGTTAGCGTTTAGGAGTCAACCGTCCCTCTCAGGGATGGAATGAAATCGTTTTAGCACTTGTACTCACATTTTATTGTCGGCTCCACTCTCACAGATTTTTATTTTTATAATTCAGGTTGGGTTCTGGGCATAACATCGATTCATAGATTCCAATTAACATTTAGGTGGGAGTACACGCCACTGCTGTAGGCTTATACTTTAAAATGATCTTAGAAATACACATTACAGTTATCCTGCTGAGCAGACTGTTGAAACTGAAGTGGAAAGACTACTAACATAATCCAGAAATTGGACTGGATATCAGGTACCGAATTATATTTTTACTAATTTTCCATTTCGTAGGAATTACTATTATTATTATTATTATTATTATTATTATTATTATTATTATTATTATTATTATTATTATTATTATTATTATTATTATTATAAGAAGAACAACAAGAAGAATGTTTTAGGACCCACTAAGTAGTTACAGATTTCAGAGATCGAAGTGTCGGAAAATTATCTCGCAGGAGTTGTTTTACGCGCCAGCAAATATACCACCAGGAGACTGGTGTCTTTCAGCAACTTCAAATACCACTGGACTTAGCTGGGATCGAACCAGCCAACTTGAGCTTAGAAGGAGATAATTAGTCCAGCAATAAAGAGGAAGAAGATTTTTTTAATTTTTAGAATTTGCTTTACGTCGCACCGACATAGATAGGTCTTATGGCGACAATGGGGTAGGAAAGGCCTAGGAGTGGGAAGGAAGCGGCCGTGGCCTTAAATAAGGTACAGCCCCAGCATTTGCCTTGTGTGAAAATGGGAAACCACAGAAAACCATCTTCAGAGCTGCCGAGAGTGGTGTTCAAATGCACTATCTCCGTAATGCAAGCTCACAGGTGCGCGCCCCTAACCGCATGGCAAAATCGCCCGGTGAGGAAAAAGATGAACGTGGTTCTCTACATAGCCACCCTGTGTTTCAAACAAAATTGTGTGTGTGTGTTTGTGACAGAAAGAGAGAAGATATCTACGCATTCTTAACTCACTTAGAACGGCACCGTACTGCTAAAGTATTGGGTTCAAATATCTCACATACGACGCTTATTTCATTGCTATCTTAATTTGGTTCTGAAAGGGAATTTTTATTCTGACGTGACATTTCTGCGTTTCCTTCAACTAAATTCTAACCTATTGAGTCCTATCCTAATGAGCCAATATTTCTACTGTCAGCAACCTGTTAGACATGTGTTTATACTTCACCGACTACTAGATGTTGTACCTCTTCATATTCCCACAGTCGGCAGCCAAAAGCAAAGAGGA
Source organism: Anabrus simplex (assembly GCF_040414725.1). NCBI lineage: Eukaryota > Metazoa > Arthropoda > Insecta > Orthoptera > Tettigoniidae > Anabrus > Anabrus simplex. Next base: position 296,812,391 of record NC_090266.1, read on the forward strand.
TTCAGGCAGAAAAGTGATTCAAATAAACCAACCATCTTCGTACAAATTTGCTGTGCTCTCTCAGTCAGATGTCGAAACGGTCCTCGTAACCACCCCATAAAAATAGAATGTGGAGAGAGCCACTGAACAAATCTTATCTTTGTAGAGGCGGGATTTTTGGCTGAATGGCTCGCGCAGTCGCCTCGGTTCAGGGGGAACCGGGTTCGATTCCCGGGCAGGTCGCAGACTTCCTTAAATCGTTAACTCCCCTACATTAGGGTCTGTAATATCCTTGTTAGATCCCTCATAAAACTGTCGTAATCAATAGGTAGGAAATTGCTGTTCCCATTTGAGAAACCTACGGAGTCCCTTATTCATCTTAATCTACAGTACTATTGGTATCCACTCTCGGAACTTGTGTTCTTCACACGGTATATGATTTTCTCTTGTAAAATCATTTTTTGTTTATTAATTGGATCACTGTATCGTCTTCAGAGTAGGATTCTTTACACGCTTCACGTGTTTTGATGATGCAAGGGGGAGGATTTGAATTGAAATACTATTTTAATACAGAGCGACTGGTTGCGCGGTTCGGCTCACGTAACTATCCGCTTGTGTTCGGTATATAGTGAGTTCGAATCCCACTGTCGGCAGCCCTGAAGATTGTATTCCGTTATTTCCCAATTTTACACCAGGCAATTGCTGGGGCTGAACATTAATCAAGGCCAAAGTCGATTCCCTCTTACTCCTAGCCCTTTCCTGTGACAAGGTTTTCATAAGACATATCTGTGTCGGTGCGAGGTAAACCGAATAGGAGAAAAAGAGAATATACATCATACATATGGTACATCATCATTATAGACCGTTATGCCTTTCAGCGTTCAGTCTGCAAGCCCCTGTGAATTTACTAAACGTAGCCACAATCCTGTATTTGCAACTGGTGCTGTGGCCTCATTTAGTTCTATACCTCTTATCTTTAAATCGTAAGAAACTGAGTCTAACCATCGCCGTCTTGGTCTCCGTTTACTCCTCTTACCCTCCAAAACAGAGTCCGTTATTCTCCTACTCATTCGCGTCACATGACGCCACCACTGAAACCGGTTTATGCGTACAGCTTCATCCATCGAGTTCACTCTAAACTTAGTCTTTATCTCCTTATTTTGAGTACCCTCCTGCCATTGTTTCCAAGTATTTGTACCAGCAATCATTTCTGCTTCTTTCATGTGTGTTACTTCCAACTTCCTTTCGTAGCATTTATCAATTACCTGCCGCATACTGAAAGTCTAATCCTGACAGTCCCTCTGCGGTATGAAACCACATTGGTTTTCATCCAGCTTCCTTTCAACCATTGATCGCACCCTCCCTTCAAAAATGCCAGTGAATACTTTGCCTACTATGCTAATCAATGAGATACCCCGATAGTTGTTGCAATCCTTCCTGTTCCCTTGTTTATAGAGAGGTGCAATTACTTCTTTTCTCTAATGTAAAGGTACCTTACCATGACTCCATCGTAATTTTATTACTCTACAGAGACATTTCACCCCTGCCTTCCCACTATACTTCACCATTTCCGGTCTATGTCATATATTCCTGCTTCGTTATGACAATGGAGTTTATTTACCACCTTTTCCACTTTCCCATGCGTTCTTTCACCAATATCATTTTCCTCCTCCCATGAACTCGGTTGTTCGCGACACCACCAGGAAGATTTCGTTTTACGCTGAGAAGATTTTCAAAATTTTCTCTCCACCCGTCCAATGATTCCCTGGGATCTATTCTGAGTTCACCTGAAATAACCAAAACCCTGTTCATTTCCTTTTTCACTCCCTTCCTTTCTTTATTACTGTCCATAAAGGTTTCCCTGCTACTTGACCTAGCCTTTTCAGGTTATTATAAACATATACCCACTATTTCTTTTTGGACTCAACAATTCTTTGTTTCGCTCTGATTAATTCATCCACGTACAATTCCCTGTCTGCGACATCATTTGTTTGGAACAATTTTAATACGCCTTCTTTTTACGTTTACAAGCTGCTCCCACTTCATCATTCCACCCAGATGTTCGCTTTTTCCCATCTTTACACACAGTCATTCCTAGGCACTCCCTTCCTGTTTCTAGTACAGCATCCCTGAATGCCACCCATTCTCCTTCTATACGCTGAACCTGTTTATTGTCCGCTGTTCCAAACTTCTCACTAATCATATTCATGTACCTCTGTCTAATTTCCTCGTCCTGAAGATTTTCTGCCCTTATTCGTTTGCAGGCAGATTATACTTTCTCTATCCTAGGCCTAGAGATAGTTCACTACATATCAGATAGTTGTCTTTGTCATAGAAAAATCTCCGAAAAACCCATGCAATTTACTGAATATGTAGTAGTGGATAGCCTTGTGCTTGAATGTATTCGTAACTGTAAAACCCATACTAGCACAGAAGTTCAGCAAACGCTTCTCATTCCTATTAGCTTCCATATCTTCCCCATATTTACAAACCACCCTTTCGTATCCTTCAGTTCTATTTCCAATTCTCGCATTGAAAACGCCCATTAGCACTACCCTGTCCTTGCCTTTGACCTTGACTACGATGTCCCGCCATGTTGCATAAAACTTGTCTATTTCATCCTCATCTGCACCCTCACATGGTGAATACAATGACACAATTCTCGTCCTAATTCCCCCAACTGCCAAATCTACCCACGTCATTCGCAAAGTATGTTGCGTGCAATACTATTCCTGATGAACAGCCCTACCCCACATTCTGCCCTTCTCTTTTAACGCCCATCAAGTTCACTTGTCCGACTCGATGGCTGAATGGTCAGCGTACTGGCCTTCGGTTCAGAGGGTCCCGGGTTCGATTCCCGGCCGGGTCGGGGAATTTAACCTCAATTGGTTAATTCCAATGGCACGGGGGCTGGGTGTATGTGTTGTCTTCATCATCATTTCATTCTCATCACGACGCGCAGGTCGCCCACGGGAGTCAAATAGAAAGACTTGCATCTGGCGAGCCGAACCCGTCCTGGGATCTGCCGGCACTAAAAGCCATACGACATTTCATTTCGTTTCAAGTACACTTTATATTCTCCTGTCTGTTCCACGCTATCTCCCCTTACCCGAATATCATTTACTCCTAGCACATCCAGATGCATCCTCCTTGCTGACTCTGCCAGCTCTACTTTATTGCTTCCATAAGCCTCATAAATATTGATATCTCCCCATCGAATTCCATTTCCTTCGCCACGTTGTTTCCACTTGTCACTAATCATATCCATGTACCTCTGTCTAATTTCCTCATCGTGAAGATTTTCTGCCCTTATTCGCCTGTCAAATGGGGGTGGGACTCCGTTACTTCCCTAGGTCCGAGGCTTGCTTAAAATTTTCCGAGCTCAGTAAATTCGTGAATCAGGATGCTACCCTACTTACACATAGTCTAAGTGACGATCTCTCTCCTCTAACGTGCTGGGACCACCGTTGGATTGTATAGTCTTAGCCGCCTGAGCACAAGGAGGGCCATGACTCAGAATATGTCCCAGATGCCCACACCCATTCCATAGCAACTGGTATCCCGACTCTCAGAACCAATTACTAGGCCACTCAGCCGTTGCCCATGGTTCACGAACCAGGACGTGACTATAGTAACCCATAACATGAACCATAACAAATCGAGAAAACATTTTCATGTGTTGTTTGCCATAGGCAGCAAGTTCTCCCAATGTGTAAGTAATGTAAAATAATTTTAATTGATTAAATCATTTTTCAAGAGAATGATCAAGATTATCCAACCATACCAAACCCCATGACGCAACAGCCCCGAAGGGCCTTGGCCTTCCAAGCGACCGCTGCTCAGCCCGAAGGCGTGCAGATTACAATATGTCTTGTGGTCCTCTCGGCTGTTAATCAAGCTTACGTTGTAAATAAAATCAGACTATGTATATCAGAACTTTTATCTATTGGTTTAACGTCGCACCAACACATCCAATATTTCTGGCGACATAAGAATGGGAAAGGATAGAATTGTGAAGGTAGCGGCCGTCGCCTTAATTAAGGTACAGTGCCAACATTTACCTGCTGTGACAATAGGAAGCCATGGAAAAAAATCTTAAGCGGTGCCGACGTAGGGATTCGAACCCTCCATCTCTCGAATGCATGGGAACTCTTAAGGCAGCTTATTTCAGTAATTCAAATGGGAAATGTGTATTATCCCAACAAATTTGAACCTACTAATTCACATTACTAATATTTTTCAAGGTTGATTTAATTTTAGTTACACAGTTGGATAATCCATTGTTGGATGCGCTAGCGAGTGGTTGGCCGCTCCAAGAGCTGTTTATTATCTTATAGATAAAGTAGTTATAGTTGCAGAAATGTAGCAATTTTTGTGTGTGTGTGTGTGTGTGTGTGTGTGTGTGTGTGTGTGTGTGATACATTTAGTTCCACAAATATTGGTGTCTAGCGTTTGTTTGTATTAATTGAGGTTAGTGGTATTTATTTACAATTTTTACACTGAGTTGTTCCGTACGCGTTCGCTAGATGACAAGCTGTAATTTAGGACTGCTTGAAGGAAGAAATATATTTTTTAATATTATTATTAAAATATCAGTAGTTTTGTTGATAAAATACTTACAAAGACGGGATATTAAACAGTCGTAACTTCGCCAGCGGTTATATTAGTGCAGGCAATTGACAGGAGATTTCAAATAGCAGTTAAACTGTTCCACCTATCTCGAAGGTAATAACTCCTTTAAATAGCGAAATACTGTTATAAATTTTGTTTAAAGAAGGGATTTCAACAGAATATATATATTATTTCACTGGCGAAATAGTTAACAGTCGTTGTATTGTTATCGATTCTGGTCGCTCTTCATATTCAAATATTGCATTTTTGGCTACAGTCGTGAACAAAGTGTGTAGTGTAATCAAGAAAATATAAATTAAAATCAGCTGATTCTTGTATTCTAACCATTTGTTGTTCTGAATATGTAGTTAAAGTATCCGTAATTTGTTTTTCGCACCCTCGATATTTCAGTATTTTTGAGCGTTTAGCTAATAATAATCAAGTTCATATACACCAATAACTGCAATTCAAGTTCTTGGCGTTGTTTTGACAGAAGTATTTTTGAGAAATTATTGTAGACAACCTCGTATTTTTCAGCATTCAAGGACTCTTTTATTCTCCGGCCCGTGGAGTAGGGAACATATTAGTAATTCCGTGTCGCTATTTCTAGCCGAGTGCAGCCCTTGTAAGGCAGACCCTCCGTGGAGGGTGGGCGGCATCTGCCATCTGTAGGTAGCTGCGTGTTGGAGGATAGTGTTATGTGTGGTGAGTGAGTTGCAAGGATATTGGGGACAGCACAAACACCCAGCCCCCGGGCCACTGGAATTAACCAATGAAGATTAAAATCCCCGACCCAGCCGGGAATCGAACCCGGGACCCTCTGAACCGAAGGCCAGTACGCTGACCATTCAGCCAGCGAGTCGGACAGAATTGTAGTGAAGATACGGTATATTAGATAGTATCTTGTCTGTTGTATTCGTATGGATTTTTGTGTACGGTAACCCTTACGATACTTCAGCATTTAACCAAACGGCAGGTTTCATTTCTATTAGAGGATAGTAGGATAACGTAGTACTAATAATAACCTGTCTACGTGTTTAACATTTTTGGTAGTCCTTGAGTAGTTCTTGTGAATTTCAAACTGTAGGTCTAATTGCAATTTTTATTTCTATTTGTGCTTAGTAATAACCTACTGTAATTAGGATACGTCTGAACGTAGTTTAAAAATTATTGTAGTAACTTATTAGAAATTAGAGTGCTTATTCTATTATTTTGCGTAGTCTTGTGAATTTCAAACTTTAATTGTAATTTCCATTTCTGTTTGTGCTAGTAATAACCTGTTGTAATTAGTATACGCCTGAACGTAGTTTAAAATTAATGTTGTGTATTTTAGTATCTGAACGTAGTCCGAACGTAGTATAAAATTCTTGTAGTGTACTATAGTATCTTATTAGAAATTAGTGTGTTTTTCTATTACTGTGAAATATTTGTCTAGTATAGTATCTGTAGTAACTGTCTTACTAGAATTCTGTTGTAGTAATTAGGGTATACTTAACTGCAGTTTGGAATTGTGTAATTCTTGCGTATTACTTTCGGTTTTAAGTAATTTAGAGCAATTTTTATTCTGTTGGGATGTTTTAGGAAAAAAAGTCGTACAACTAAGTAGTACTGTAGTGTGGTAGTAGCCTATATTAATCACCTTATTGTCGTGTGATCTTTGTGAACCATCCTAGACAATATACATTTCCTTTAATATTTTTTTTGCACAGAATATTTTATATTTCATCTCTCACAGGGCAGGAAGGAAAGTAGGCCTTCCTAAAAAAATACAGTAGGTGTAAAAGAGGGATGAGAAGGAAAGGAGGGAACTGTAGAAGGCAGGTGCTCTAATGTTTTAAGGGGAAGGAGACTGCAGGCTAAGGGCTCTACTCAGGATCAGAATTAAGGACAGATGTCTCTGAGAAATCGGTACGAGTCCGTGCAGGTAGAACAACCGAGGGAAGATAAGGAACAGGAAACTGTTGCTTAGAAGTGTGGAAGTAGGAGGAAGGGAAAAGGTAGGTAAGGGAAATGTGGCGTAGTGGATAGGAAAAGACAGGTAGAAAAAGATCATGGGATGGAGAAAAGGGAGGAGGAAGTAGCTTCTGCAACTGTCAGGATTGATAGGTCTGATCAGGAGTTGAGGGGATCAAATGAGCTGGGTAGGGTTGAGGCTCTGGATATGGGGGATTTCATTGTTAGACATGTGGTGAAAGTGAGTGGTAGAAAGGGAACCTGGGTAGAGTGTTATCCATGAATTAGGCTGAGGCAGATGTTGAGGAAAGTAGAAGAAGAGGAGGAGCGAATGTAGAAGGTGGTAGTGTTTCACGTTGGTAATAACAACGTAAGACAAGCAGGTATAAGTACCAACATAGTGTGGGACCTGGTAAATGCAGCACGGGTGACGATTAAGGACGCGGAGATCGTTATCAGTGGAATACTGTGTAGGAGGGATACTAACTGGAACGTGATTGGGGATTTAAATGAGACTATGGAGTCGGTACGTGGGAAATTGGGAGTGAGATTTCTAGATACTAATGGGTGGGTAGAAGATAGGGATCTGCGCTCAGATGGCCTTCACTTAAACCGCAGTGCTACATATAAGTTAGGAAATTTATTTAGAAGGGTTATAGAGAGGTACATTCAGGGAAACGGGATGGCCTAGGGAGCGATGATACGGGTAGAGGAAACTGGAAGTGAAGTAGGGATGACATAAAAATGTTAGTGCTGAACTGTAGTTGTGTAAAGAAAAGAATAGAATTAAGTAATTTAATAGATATACACTTAGCAGATTTTTTGTTTGCTATTTGCTTTACGTCGCACCGACACAGATAGGTCTTATGGCGAGGGTACCAGATATTGTAATAGGAGTTGAATCATGGGTGAGAAATGATATAATGGATGCAGAAATATTCTTACGGAATTGGAATGTGTATCGTAGAGATAGGATAGGAATGGTAGGAGGGGGAGTATTCATTCTGGTGGAAGAAGAATTCGTCAGCTACGAAAAAGTTAAAGATGACAAACATGAAATTCTAGGTGTAAGGCTCATGTCTACTTAAAAGGCAGTGGCACATACAAGTTAGGAAATTTATTTAGAAGGGTTATAGGGAGGTACAATCATGGAAATGGGGGGGGGGGCTAGCACGCGATGATAAGCGTACAGGGAAATGGAAGTCAAGTAGGGATGACATAAAAATGTGTGTGCTCAACTGTAGAAGTATTGTAAAGAAAGGAATAGAATTAAGTAATTTAATAGATATACACAGTACTTAACAGACAGATATTGTAATAGGAGTTTAATCATGGCTGGGAAATGATATAATGGATGCAGAAATATTCTAACGGTACTGGAACGTGTATCATGGAGATAGGATAGGAATGGTAAGAGGGGGGAGTATTCATTCTGGTGAAAGAAGAATTTGTAATCTACGAAAACGTTAAAGATGGCAAACATGAAATTATACGTGTAAGACTCATCTCTAAAGATAATAGACAACTTGATGTCTTTGGAGTGTACAGACCGGGAAAGGGTAGTGCTGACGCTGATTCAGAATTTTTTATAAGATAATCAGCTGTGTGGGAAACGATATGGAAAGGAGTTAGTAACAGGTGATCTCAATTTACCAAATGCCAATTGGGAAGGCTATGCAAACGACAGGAAACATGACCAACAAATGGCAAATAAGTTAATATGGGAAGCAAAGCTTATTCAGAAAGTGATGGAATAAACTAGAGGGAAGGATATTATGGATGTGGTGCTGGAAAAACCAGATGAGCTCTATAGAGAAACTGAAGTAATAGATGGTAGGCCTAATAGTGATCACGAAGCTGTTTTTGTCTTAGTTATATAAATGTGAAATTAGGAAGGTATTAAAATTAGAACTATTAGTCCATGCCATATGGCTGATAAAACAAGGCATGAGGGAGTTTTTAAAAAGTAAATATGATCGGTGGAAAGCGGTAAATAAAAATGTAAAGAGACTCTGGGATGGGTTTAAAGCAATAGTTGAAGAATTTGAAAATAGGCTCTCACCTCTAAAGGTGGAAAGGAATGGTAAAGATCACTATATTATAACAGTGAAATAAAGAGACTAAGAAGGAGGTGCTGGTTGGAAAGAAATAGAGTCAGAAATGGCTGTGGAAGTAAGGAGAAATTGAAGGAACTTACCAGGAAACTGAATCCAGCAAATAAGTCAGCTAAGGATAACATGATGGCAAGTATAATAGGCGGTTATACAAATGTTAGTGAAAAATGGAAGAGTATGTGTAGGTCCGTTAAGGCAGAAACAGGTTCCAAGAAAGACATTCCAGGAATCATTAATGAACAAGGGGACTGTGTATGCGAGGATCTTCAAAAGGCAGAGGTATTCAGACACCAGTATGTAAATATTGTTGGTTACAAGGATAATGTCCAGATAGAGGAGGTGACTAATACTAAAGAAGTATTAAAATTTACTTATGATAACATTGACATTCACAGTGAGACACAAAATTTAAAAACATAGAAAAGCGGCCGGAATTGATAAGATTTCCGGGGATATACTGGAATATAGTACTATATTTGAAGTACTTATTTGATTATTGTTTGCATGAAAGAGCTATACCAAATGAATGGATAGATGCTATAGTAGTCCCTGTATATAAAGGAAAGGGTGAGAGACATAAAGCTGAAAATTACAGGCCAGTCAGTTTGACATGCATTGCATGTAAGCTTTGGGAAAGCATTCTTTCTGATTATATTCGACATGCTTTCGAAATTAATAACTGGTTTGATAGAATGATGTTTGGGTGTAGGAAAGGATATTCTACTGAAGCTCAAACTGTAGGATTCCAGCAACATATAGTAGATACCCTGGATTCAGGAGGTCAAATGGACTCTATCGCGATTGACATTTTAGCTAGTGGCTTAACGTCGCGCCGACACAGATAGATCTTATGGCGACGATCAAGCTTTGACTTATCTAAGGCATTTGATAGGGTAAATCATGGGAGACAACTATAAAAAATGAGTGCAGATGGACTAGACAAAAGAGTGGCTGATTAGGTGGCTATAGTTCTAGAAAATAGAACTCAGAGAATTAGAGTAGGCGAAACTTGATCTGTCGCTGTAATAATAAAGAGGGGAATTCCACAAGGCAGTGTTATTGGAGTCTTATATTTTCTTATATATATATCAATTATATGTGTAAGGAAGTGGAATCGGAGATAAGGCTGTTTGCATATGATGCTATTCTGTACAGAGTAATAAATGTGTTACAAGATGGTGAGCAACTGCAAAATGATCTCGATAGTGTTGTGAGATGGACAGTAGGCAATGGTATGATGATGCATGGTGTTAAAAGTCAGGTTGTGATTTTCACAAATAGGAAAAGTTCTCTCAGTTTTAATTACTGCGTTGATGGGGTGAAAGTTCCTTTTGGGGATCATTGTCAGTACCTAGGTGTTAATATAAGGACAGATCTTCATTGTGGTAATCACATAAATATGATTGTAAATAAAGGGTACAGATCTCTGCACATGGTTATGAGGTTATTTAGGGGTTGTAGTAAGAATGAAAAGGAGGAGGCATATAAGTCTCTGGTAAGACACCAAGTAGACAATGGTTTAAGAGTGTGTGACCCTCACCATGATAACTTGATTCCAGAACTGTAAAAAATCCAAAGAAAAACAGCTGCTCGATTAAATGGTATGTTGCGAGCTGTCAGTGGAGAGATGGCGTGGAATGACATCAGTAGACGAATAAGTTTGAACGGTGTCTTTAAAAGTGGGAAAGATCACAATATGAAGATAAAGCTGGAATGAAATAGGTCAAATTGGGACAAATATTCGTTTATAGGGAGGGGAGTTAGTGACTGGAATAACTTACTGTGGGAGATGTTCAATAAATTTCCAATTTCTTTGCAATCATTTAGGAAATGGCTAGAAAAACAATAGATAAGGAATCTGCCACCTGGGCGACTGTCAGTAGTGATTGATTGATTGATTGATTGATTGATTGATTGATTGATTGATTGATTGATTGATTGATTGATTGATTGATTGATTGATTGATTGATTGATTGATTGATTGATTGATTGATTGATTGATTGATTGATTGATTGATTGATTGATTGATTGATTGATTGATTGATTGATTGATTCTGTTCTTAAATAAACAGAGGGGTGGTGTGATATCTAAGATTCAATAATTAGGTACGTTTATTCTGTCGTTATTGGCAGAAACTAGCTGTTAACAAGGCATTGCTTACCATAGTATCTGGGTTTCGGAATCGTTGTACATGACTTGAGGTTCTTTGTTTTAATTGTCGCGAAAGAAATTAAGTACAAATTATTGACCACTCTTCCTATTTATTTAGTTCTTTTTTCAACTTCACTTCTTGATCATGCCCAACATAAATAAATAAGTAAATAAATAAAAAAAAAATACATAAATACATTTCTCTACTCAGAAACTTCTTCGTACACACATACATCTACACTATGCACTATTATGCTTTTCGGTGGTCAGTATGAAAACCTCCATGAATTAACTAAGAGCATCCACAGTGATTTATTTACAAATTCCTCTGTGGCCATGTTTCTTCCACGTCCCTTACCTTTAAATCAATAAGAAAAGAAGTCTGATCATCGTCGCCCTGGTCTCTGCTTTTGATATCCTCCATAACCGTTTCCATAATTCTCCTAAGTAACCTATCCTCCTGTATTCGTCGCGCAAGACCCCATCAATGAAGAATTCGTACGCACAGCTTCGCCAATCAAGTTTACCACTAACTTATCCATTACCTCTTCACTACTAGTACCATCCTGCCATTTTTCCAATCTGTTTCTTGCTGCAGAAAATTCTCGATTATCCGGGCTGATCACCGGACGAATTCTCACGGATAACTGAAAGTGCGGATAACAAGATTTAGTGCATTTCAATGCACAATGAAACTTATAATAATACAGAACGTAAAATGCAATTATCGCATTCCATAAGCACTTTTATGAATGAAGTAGGTCAATTTAAAAATTACTTATGTTAAACACTTTAGGTACAAAACGTGAATTCTAAGAATTTCTGTTTAGCATATTGAATGTCTCTTAACTGTCTGAACACCAATCCCACAATCATTCGCTACTTTATTTACTGATTCTCCTTTCTCGAACATTGTTCATTCATGCTTTTATTTTAAAGTTGAAAGTACCTTCTTTCGCTTCGTAGCCATGACTGCTATCACAGAACACCAAAAGGGAACTTCTATACAGTACATTGTTTAGTGTTTGGTTCTTGATCAAAGCATGCTGCCAGCACACTTGCACTCGAGAACGCACTCGAATTTCAAGCGCAAAGTTCACACTTATTCAAAATGCCGTGACAAAAGTGAAGGAAAAAAGAACAACAAACCTCGGGGGTCACGGATAAGCCGCAAACCGGATAATCCACACCCGGATAGTCGGGAGTTTGTTGTACTTGCATGTCTGTTACTTCCAAATTCGTACGAATATGAACGAATAATCCATTCTAAAATATGTGCTCTGTATTACTATTACGCTTACGAGATATCTAAAAATATAATTTCAGTAAATGAAAAGTTACTCTGTGTCGAATATACCCCGTGGCATATGTCATGGGACAACGTTTGAGAATTACAATATGTGAGAAATTAAGTTTCTTATAACGACACGTAAGAATGAAAATCTCGTAAGTCGGATATTTTTCTGAAACTGATATATTTGTACCAATGTTGGAAAACTTCGTAACCTAGCAGTTCAAATATAAAAAAATAGAAAAAATTAGTTACACTGGCCTCCAGAGACTACTAAGTAAACCACGTATATCTGAGTAGGCAGAAATTTGTGTGGGGCATTGATAATTAGTAAACAGTATTAGATTTACGTACTTATCTGAACTAATGAATATGAAATAAAAATAAAAGGTAGAAATTCAGTAAGACTTACATTACTTTTATAGCATGATAAGGATGAAATATGTTGGAAATCGTAAGTGGAATACCTTGTGGAGGAGCGATGTGTTCACTGCGACAGTTAAGAACCCGCCCACCATCCCCCAGAAATAATTTTGCTTTTATAACCTAACAGAAGTTATCACGCGCCATAGTCCATCGCCTAACTACGTACCAGCATTTCCATTGGGTGAGACGCTATGGCATATGACGTCACTCCTAGGAATGAAGTAAGTGAATTCCGTTACCAACCCGCGCACAAGAAATACACAACTGCCCAGACCAATGGAGGTGTCACGCGGGATACTACAGGCCTAGGACCGCTTCGCGGCTTCTAACCTGGACGCCCCCAGGCCCAATGGCTTTGTCACTGACCAATGGTCTAACCAATCCAGACAAATGGCTTTGTCACGCGGGATACTAGAGGCCTAGGGCGGCTTCGCGGCTTCGCGGCTTCTAACCTGGGGGCTTGCTTCATCCAGACCAATGGTCTAACCAGTCCAGACCAATGGCTTTGTCACTGACCAATGGTCTAACCAATCCAGACCAATGGCTTTGTCACCGACCAATGGTCTAACCAATCCAGACCAATGGCTTTGTCACTGACCAATGGTCTAACCAATCCAGACCAATGGCTTTGTCACGCGGGATACTAGAGACCTAAGGCCGCTTCGCGGCTTCTAACAAGGGGGCTTACGCCCCCAGACCCCCTTTGCTTGATCCAGACCAATGGTCTAACCAATCCAGACCAATGGCTTTGTCACGAGATTCGTAAATAAAAGTAGCGCCGCTGCTCTAGACTAGTTCTTTATATGAACAGTTGGCAGCTCTGTCCACCGCACGATCAAGTCCTTCGCAAGAAGTGAGCGAGAGAGAAACAAATGACAGTGCAATCGCGCCTGGATGCGTAGCGCTCGAAAATGTAAGGTGTTCTGAACTTTTGCCAAATTAAACAAATATTGAAAAATCTAGTTGAAAAATTACCTGTTACAATTACCTAAATTAAGTAATATTCCCATCTTTCATGTAGTATGAGTTACACCAAAGTCCCTGAAAATATACTTTAACACACTGAAAGCCGCTGTAACTCCTAACTGTTACGTTCGGTGACAGGAGAATTAAATAAATACTTTTTTAGGTTAGCAATATATGTATGTATCTAATATTTTATGCAACATTATCATTGCACGTCGCACTGTCACAGACAGGTCTAATAATAATGTTATTGGGTTTACGTCCCACTAACCACGTTTACGGTTTCCGGAGACGCGGAGGTGCCGGAATTTAGTCCCGCAGGAGTTCATTTTACGTGCCAGTAAATCAAACGATACGAGACTGACGTATATGGGCACCTTCAAATACCACCTGAATGAACCAGGATCGAACCTGCGAACTTGGGGTCAGAAGGCCAGCGCCTCAACCGTCTCAGCCACTCAGCCAGTACAGATAGGTCTTATAGCGATGATAGGAGGGGAAAGGGCTTGGAGTGAGAAGGACCCGGCTGTGGCCTTAATTAATGTACAGTCCCAGCATTGGCTGGTGTGGAAATGTGAAAATACGGAAAAACATATTCAGCGTTGCTGACAGCGGGGTTCAAACCAACTACAGTATTTCCCGATTACTGGATGCTGGCCATAATTAAGGGACTGAAGCCGTCGAGCTCGGTAAAAAAAACTGTTTTCATTCTTCTATAAAAATAATATGGTATACGACGTCTTTATTTTTGGGTGTTGATAATTCATTTGGATTTACTGAAATGAGCTCCTGTATGCCAGGAAGTTACAACTTCAATTATTTCCCTCCTAATTTAATCGACCATTTGTTCCTTCTTCGCTTCGATTTCATTTAAGCGGCATGATTCGTTGCAGGCAGCAGCACCGCGAACAGCAGTGCAATGTGCAGGAGCCTCGAGAAATCACGGCATTCCTTCCCAGGTCTACAATAGAACACGTTCTGAACAGTCCAATCGCACAAATGAACGCTGTTAGCTAATGTGTTGCGGTGCGGTAGGGCCAGGCCATAAAGAAGTGTTCTTGTCCAGGCCATCTGGCTCTCTACAACCCGCGAGATCCCATTAATTGGTTCCAATACGCTGCATTTATCGCTTTGGTTTGGTCACGTTGATATAAACGTACTTCTGCCCGAAGAGTTCCATATGGGACAGATCTTGGCTACGTGGAATGTGTTTTATGTAGTGGCTGAAATGCTAAGCTCATGACTTGAGTAGTATTTTTTTTCTTTTGTTAGTGGCTTTACGTCGCACCGACAAAGATAGGTCTTTGGCGACGATGGGATAGGAAATGCCTAGGAGTTGGAGGGAAGCGGCCGTGGCCTTAATTATGGTACAGCCCCAGCATTTGCCTGGTGTGAAAATGGGAAACGACGAAAAACCATCTTCAGGGGTGCCGACAGTGGGATTCGAACCCACTATCTCCCGGATGCAAGCTCACAGCAGCACGGCCCTATCCGCACGGCCAATTCGCCCGGTGACTTGAGTTGTACAGAAACTTGTGTGCATTCATATAATAGCAATAATTTTAGAGCAAAGTTATAAAACAATAAGTGTGTTTGTCGATATGTGGAAGGTATGTCTTGGAGTGAAGAAAACTACTAAAAATTGTGCAATGTAGCTGTTAGTATTTACTGAGATGAAGAAAACACGTATATGGCACATTTCGAAATTAAAATACAGTACCATCACAGCAAAGCTTTCGAACTATGTTTTTGAAACAATTTCCCCATTATTTGACACTCCTCTACATAAATTGAGTAGGTCAAAAAATGGCGAATTTTTTTCGAAAGATTTTACTCTGCTCTGAATGAAGTTCTGGAATAGTTGGCACAGTATACAGGCTGCAGAAATATGTTTGTTTCGTATATTAAACGAGGTTCGCCTCTGTGGTGTAGTGGTTAGCGTGATTAGCTGCCACACCCGGAGTCCCAGATTCGATTCCTGGATCTGCCACGAAATTTGAAAAGTGGTACTAGGGCTGAAACTGTGTCCACTCAGCATCGAGAGGTCAACTTATTAGAGGGGGTCGCACAGTGTGAAATTTCAGCATTCTACCTGGAAAAAATTATATTTTCAAGTTTATGAACAAACTTCTTCCATTTTCATACATGATTACTGTTACTGACGTTAAATATAGTGCATTACCTGCTAATAAATGACTCCTTTCATAAGGGGAAGATCGAATAATATGGAAGTAATTATAAGTGAAGAGCGAGAATAAAATCCCCTTAGCTTACTTAGCTTACCTTAGGGTACTTTATAGCATGCAACGAACTGAGATTTCAGTGTATTCCCGTTAAACGCATACAATATTAGCAATTGGGACAGTGGACATGATAAATACAATGTAGAAAATGGAAATTGCAACACCCAGAAGGAGTGGTGCTACATTGCTGCAATTGAACTTGCAGGATGAGTGTTCGGTTGTGATTCGATGATTACACTTTCAGGTCCCTCTGACGGAAAGTTCGGACAACAAGCAATACAGGATGTGCCCACCACGAGCTGCAATACATTGATGAATTCGTCGAGGCATGGAGTCAATAAGGCCCTGGATCGCTTTCTGAGGAATTGTGGCCCATGCTTGCTGCACTGCACGGGTCAGTTGTTCCAAAGTTTTGGGTGGCTGAGGACGGTTGGCTAGTTGTCGACCCGTCATGTCCCACACATGCTCAATAGGACTGAGGTCCGGGGATCTGGCGAGCCATTCTAAGGTTGTGATGTCGTGGAGAGCTTCTCTGGAAATGCGTGCAATGTGAACCCGGGCATTGTCCTGCTGAAACATCCCATTAGCAATATTCGCCACCATAGGGACGACCACTGGATTGAGTACTCTATCACCGTACTGTCGAGCAGTCATAGTGCCCTCAACAAGCACTAATTGTGATTTCACATTAAAATAGCTCCCCAGACTATAATGCTTGGTGTTGGCCCTGTGTGCCACTCGACAATAAGATCTGGGCGGCCCCTCTCCCCGGTACGTCGGCGCAAACGATTCCGGCGATCACTTCAGGCAAGACAGAAGCGCAAATCATCACTAAAGATGACCCTATGCCATTCGTCGACCCACGTCGATCTTTCTCGACACCAGACCAGCCTTACACGTCGCTGTTGTGGGGTCAATGGATCACTTCTGCAGGGACACGGGCTCGTAAGCCAGCTGCACGCAAGCAATTACCAACTGTTTGTTGTGTAACGTCGGGTGCCACAGCTGCTCGAATTTGCGCTGCTGTTGCATGGGGTTCCATCCGGGCCATCCGAATGATGCGGCGATGTCTGCTCCGCTGGGCCTGTGACAGTTCTACGAGTGTGGGTACCTTCATTTGAACGCTCCTGCCATACACGTTGTGCTGTAGATGCCTGTCGGCCAACACGTGCAGTGACAGTCCTCAGCGATAATCCAGCCTCACACAGTCCAATTATCCAGCCCACTCAAACGGCGACAGTTGTTGATAGCGTGCTCTTCTCTGTCGTCGAGGCATGTTTGACGGGGAACACTTCACTGCATAGACTGCAAGTCAACTACGCTACACCAGAGTCCGTATACTGGACTTGATTCCTCCGCGACCAATCACGTGGGGAGGCCTGTAGCAACAATCCAATGGATCTAAAACATGGCATCGTTCCATATCTTGAAAATCAACACAAACGACCAATGCCTTCATGGTGTTGCAATTTCCATTTTCTTAAGTATATTATTCATCATTGCGGGTTCATCTTGGAAGGGCTGCTTATACTTTGTCCTGCACTACAGTCACGCCCCCACTTATGAGTGTAAACGGAACACCAGTAAATGATGGAAGAGTGGCAGTTAAAACATCTTCTTGCACTTTCACCAAACGACTAATTATGTGATCCAGTATTGATTAAAGTTGGATTTCACCACAAACTTAATTCACTGAAATTGTATCATGTGAAGGGTAACATGCTTTCTTAGCTTCTCCTAGAACATAGTAAGGAGGGTGCATCTATGAATTCATTTCTTTCGCATTTTCATATATATTCCTCTATACTGTTGTACAGTCAACCCTGCAGAAAAGAGAAGTGCCAGTGCTTTCTCTGGCTGATTCTGGTACAATTTCCTGAATGTTTTAAAAATTTTTGTTGCGCTAGATGGAGGTGCTGTTGATAGTTCTTTCACTAAACCTGCAGCATCCCTTTTACCCGTTGATCCCAAGGACATTTCAGCTGCTAACAAAATTTCTGAAGAACATGGATCCTCCACGACCTTCTTGACTTTTCACTTTTTACTTCTCTCGCCCGCTTCTTGAAAATCTATCTTTGGCCTACATTTACTTGAACTTGGTAGGCTTAAATCCTCAGGTTTTTTTCCTTGAAATATACTGTACACGGTGAACCGTAATTCACGACTCGGGCTTCGCAGCGCGAACTCCTCACATGCCAGCAGTAAAGAATGTCTCTCACAAAAGTTCGTCCTGCGAGTATATACGGCAGGAAAATGACGTTGAAGGGTGACAATCTGGCAACACTGTAACCAGATATGGGGTACCTACCTCTGTCAGCACATATAAGCCATGCTGTGCAGTTGGTGCAGTCGATAGAGTTTTGGGTTCTAGCCCTTACAAGAAGGCATAGTGCACTGTGAACACCAGATCTCGCCAACTAAAGCTTCGATCCACACAGAAAATTATATTTAATTTTATTCAGTTCTCGTGATGTAGTGATCAGAATATTACTTTGTTCACTTATATACTTATTTTGTACAGCGTTGCTGGCCAAATGTCTCCTGGACAGTGTCCAAGACAGATCGAAAGAACTCATCCACCTCTATAAATAACAGTAAAAGTTGCTCCTTATTGCTCGTCACTTCTGCAAGTACAATTTCATGAATCCTAAAAGATGGAATGAGCACTTGAAATTCTGTAAACCCTCATAATGGAGGATCTTTAGATGTCTACAAGAAATTGACGAGAGCTCACCGAATTAGTTTGAATGTGCCGAACATACTATAACGCAACAAGCAGAAGCTTCTAAATAATCTGAACTTCAGCAGTCTTTCATGAGAACATCCCTCCTTTAGAATAATTCCTGTTTCAACCATATCTTTGTTGTACTTTACAAGGAACTCTTCCCGCTTGCAGGTCATAGAAGCGTGTTGATATCGATAGAAGATATCTTGTCTACATGCACAGTATTAGCTACTAAAAGGAAACCATTTCCACAAGAAAAGGATGAAAAGATTTCGGTATCCCCTACAACCCTTAAGGGACTACATCACAAATTTACAAGATACACCTACCAGAATTTAACTACAATAATTGTTAAGTAAAAATGTAGGGAGTGGTGCGAGTTTTTGGATTGGAAGGAAGCCACTAAGAAAAGAGTGATTGAACAGACTTAAATGTAATTATTTAATTTACTAACGGAAATATATATTCCAAAACGCGAGCTTAAACTACTGGGAAAGGAAGTTGCCATAATACTAACCATCTGTGTTCTAGTCATCCATTCCGTGGGGTCGTCAAGGCACGACATACACCATCAGGCAATAACTTCTAAGCATAATCGAGACGAGGACCATGGAGTGTGTTAGCGGAATCCAATAACGTCCAGAATCCGCAGTCATAAGACACGCAATTTCTTAAAGATTAACAAACGACGAAGTAGCTCTTCAGCATATGTCATGATCTCAGCGACTGGATATATTTCTGCTGACGCTTTTGTCATAACGCACTTTCAATCTGTCTATGCGGCAGGCATTGAGGACAATGAATGTGTCACCGCTGCACATCAGGCGACAGGCAGCTGACCTCCACGGAATCATAAATAGGCATTATCGTTGGGAATACCTTGTCTCTCACTTCTCTCTGCGCGTTCCTTACCACTCCAACAGAGTCAAAGAACTTCCCCGCGATTCCCCACACTCAACACTCAATACTTCAACAATATTTTCTAATCCGTCCTCCAAGTCTCTTTAACACTATTAATAAGAGACAGGAGCGTGTAGCATCAAGTAAAATTTTATTCTAGAGGGGTGTAAAAGCTATATTAAGAATAAATTGAAGTGTAGTGGTTATACTTCAATTTATTCTTTCATGTCTTTGAGTCTTTCCCTCAATGTTTGATATATTTTCTTACGAAAGTTTACATTTGTTAATTACTTAATTAGTCTATTGACAGACAAGCCTCTGTGGTGTAATGGTTAGCGGAGTTAGCTGCCACAGCCCCCGGAGGCCCGATTTCGATTCCCGGCTCCGCCACAAAGTTTGAAATGTGGCACGAGGGCTGACACGGGGTCCACTCAGCCTCGGGAGCTCAGTTCAGTAGATTGAGGTTAAATTCCAACCTCGGGCATCCTCGAAGTGGTTTTCCTTAATATCCCGCTTCTCCTCCAAGCAAATGACGGGACAGAACCTAAAATAAGGCCACGTCCGCCTCCTTCCCGCTTACTTGTCTATCCCTTCCTAGCTTCCCATCTCCCAACAAGGTCCCTGGTAAGCATAGCAGGTGACTCCGCCTCCGTGAAAATACTGGTCCTCCTCACCAGTTGTATCCCCCGACCCAAAGTCTCACGCTCCAGGACACTGTCCTTGAGGTGATAGAGTTGGGATCCCTAGCTGAGTCCGAGAGAAAAGCCAAACCTGTAACGGCAAAACATGCAAACAAAGTCGACACGGTCCATTCTGGAGCAGGCGACATTGAAAGCGCCTTGTCTCTTGTCCCACTGCGGGAAATCCCTTCAAAGAAAGTGCTGTTCATTTTTGATGCGAGATTTCAGGCAATAACGCAGCGTGAAATCATGCACGTCTCAGTGCGGTAAACAAATCAGATATGTGATGCATATTAAATCAGCATAGTGTGTTCCTCGTTAGTAAATTGTAATTAAAAAGCACTAGTATAGAATAGAATAGACATAAACAAGCACTACTGATGAAATGTTATAACAGCTCAAAGGACGTAAATTGATGCCAAATATTTGCAGTGTTGCAAGCTCTGTCTCCACAGGGTAGTCCAAAAGTCAATTTCATGAAACGGCGTATACGGGATACCGTATCTCACTTAGGTTAAATTGCGTTTCGTGAGGTTGGTAAAAATCATTGCTTCTAGTCAGTTGAAATGAAATGGCGTATGGGTTTTCGTGCCGGGAGTGCTCGAAGACATTTCTAGTCAGTTATTTGTCTTGTATGGGACAGAGCGCGTAAGTTTACTAAAGAAGAGGGAATCCTCATGCTACAATTGTGGTGGAAATTTGATAAACACACAGCTGATGTACACAGAGAACTCCTCGCAAGCTTTCTAATAGTCCGTTGCCAATACTACAAACACTGTTTAAGATGAACATTTGTAGCGTTGCTAATGCTCCGCGATCAGGAGGGCCACGTTTTGCACTAACAAAAGAGAACTGGGAAGTTGTCGCACAAGCTATTGTGAACAGTCTAACGAAAACAACGCGAAAAGTGTCGGCTGAGCTGCACATACCAAGGACAAGTGTACAAATTATTCCATCCACAATTACTGCATGCTCTGCATGAGGTTGATTCGGACAGACTACTGGAATTTTGTGAATTGTTTGTGATTCGCTGTGACGTTGATACGAATTTCAATAAATTAGTACTGTGGACGTACGTAGCATGTTTCAAATTAAATGGCCGTGTGAACAGGCACCAGTGAGGAGTGTGTGTTCAAAAAGTGCTACTTCCGACCCACGAAAGTTTTTTTTTTGCTGCTTTAAGCCGCACCGACACAGATAGGTCTTATGGAGACGATGGGATAGGAAAGGCCTAGGAGTAGGAACGGGGCGGCCGTGGCATTAATTAAGGTACAGCCCCAGAATTTGCTTGGTGTGAAAATGGGAAACCACGGAAAACCATCTTCAAGGCTGTCGACAGGGTGATTCGAACCCACTATCTCCCGGATGCAAGCTCACAGCCGCGTGCCCTTGACCGCACGGCCAACTCGCCCGGTACGAAAGTTGTGGGAAAAGCGCAAGTCAAGTACAATTACGTACCCATCTTCGGGCTTGGTACATTCTTTAAGGAATTGCATCTTTCTTGTCTGGATTACTAATGGCACCCGAAAATATTCAACTAATATAATGCGTGTGGACGGAATACTGATTTATTTTTCGAATAGGAAATAGCACCTTTTGAGCACACACCCCTCAAGTTCGTTTAAAGGGCGGTCAAAATCTCACACGAGATTATCCAGTAAAACTCAGTGTGCCTGGGCTCCGTGTTTGGGATGGGATTAGTGAGGCTGGTTTGATTAAGCCGCGCTTTTGCGCAGAAACTGTAACGGGATAGTCCTCTCCGGAGCTGTTAAGGGATAGTGTGATACCAGAGCTTGCAAACAACGTAATAGACCGCAATGTCCCTCCCATTATCTGGCAACAAGGCGATACCCCACCACACTACGCGATATCCGTTCGCAAGGTTTTTAATGAACACTTTCGGGTGCCGTGGAACATTCGACTGGCCACCTCACTCCTGTGATCTCACACCATGCGATTTCGCCTTATGAGGCATTTTATGAATGCCATCTACACAGTGAAACCACAAGATCTGAATGCGTAGAGAGACGATAGAGAAATGGCTTTCGATGAACAAAACGAAACCAAACGTTTGATGTCAACGATTTGCCAATTTGTGTATGATAGTTGATTGGATCTATTGTAAATGGTTGAGAAACGAATCGACCATGCACGATAGACTATGGTCGTATTATATTTTGTGAGAAATACTGGTTTTTCTTGCTAAACGTGATGCTCATATTCGTTTTCTCAAGGAGTAAACAAGCTTTTGGGCCACTCTGTATGTTAGAATTGAACAACCCTTACAAATCACATAAAATGAATGTTTGCTTCTGAATAACTTACAATGATTTCACCTAACATATCCTCATAGGTCCGCCTCTGTGGTGTAGTGGTTAGCGTGATTAGCTGCCACCCCCGGAGGTCCGGGTTCGATTCCCGGCTCTGCCACGAAATTTGAAAAGTGGTACGAGGGCTGGAACGGGGTCCACTCAGCCTCGGGAGGTCAACTGAGTAGAGGTGGGTTCGATTCCCACCTCAGCCATCCTGGAAGTGGTTTTCCGTGGTTTCCCACTTCTCCTCCAGGCGAATGCCGGGATGGTACCTAACTTAAGGCCACGGCCGTTTCCTTCCCTATTCCTTGCCTATCCCTTCCAATCTTCCCATCCTTCCACAAGGCCCCTGTTCAGCATAGCAGGTGAGGCCGCCTGGGCGAGGTACTGGTCATTCTCCCCAGTTGTATCCCCCGACCAAGAGTCTGAAGCTCCGGGACACTACCCTTGAGGCGGTAGAGGTGGGATCTCTCGCCGAGTCCGAGGGAAAAGCCGAACCTGGAGGGTAAACAGATGATGATGATGATGATATCCTCATAGTCAAACAAGAGGACCTCTACGAACTATGTATTTCTCTTGACAGTTCTGATAAAGGACATTCTTCAACCGAGGGTGAGTTCCGCTGGAGTGTCATCATGCCTGAATCACATGGGGAATTTTGTTAGACGAATATTTTCCCCCTCAATGAAGGAAGTACATCTTCATGGGAATTACTGGTATTGCCTCCCTTCAGACATTCAGACACGGGTAATGATTTATTGAACACCTACCAATAATATCGCACCTGGTATTTAACGAAAACTACTGTTGCTGACAGAATACAAACACTCAGTACCGGTAGGGAGTTCCTTCGGCCTGATTACAATGAATTAGGGGTTATTACCTTTTAAATAATCGTAATCACCATCGTCATCATCGTCATCACTGTCGGTTTACTCATACTTGTTACATAAGGTTATAACTAAAAGCTTGGATGATCTTGTAGTTGTATATGGTTGTGAATAATGTGATCATAACCACATGGTATCCGAATGACAAAGATGTGATTTTCTGTTATAAGAAATTTCACAGAGAGCCTCCGTGGCTCAGACGGCAGCGCGTCCGCCTCTCACCGCTGGATACCGTGGTTCAAATCCCGGTGACTCCATGCGAGATTTGTGCTGGACAAAGCGGAGGCGGGACAGGTTTTTCTCCGGGTACTCCGGTTTTTCCCTGTCATCTTTCATTCCAGCAACACTCTCCATTATCATTTCATAGCATTTATCACTCCTTGATAGATCACCTTGGGAGTGGCGACCCCATTGTAATAACAGCCTATATATGTTTCATTCATTACATCCCTGACCCGGTCAATGACTGGGAAACAGGTTGTAGGTTTTCATTTTTTCAAGAAATTTCACAAGCATTGGACGAGATTAAAACATCCGCCGCATTGGTGATAAGGCAATAATAAGGTCACTTGTTTGTCACGCTCTTACATTGCGTAAAATGTTACTGTTCGTCAAAAGTCCACTAAGGCAGCATATCGACGGCTTACTTCTAAAACCTCGTATGTCCCGATGTTCTTCCTACGCATTATTTTCCTTAAGGCTGGCCACGCCTCCCGGCCACATATGGATATGCAGTCCATCAGAACAATTTTCATTGTGTTCAATTTCCTATGCTGATGTGTAAAGGAAAATCGACCTTACCATGTCGTATAGTAGGGATGTTGTTTGAATCACTTATTTACGCACTCCTACAGTATAATGTATTTAAGGTTCAATTTCCTTTACAGAGTAGCATAGGAAAATGAACACAACGAAATGTGTTCTGATGGGCTGCATATCAATATGTGTCTGGGAGGCGTGAGCAGTCTTAAGGAATATAATGGGTAGAAAGAGCATTGCGAGATACGAGGTTTTAGAAGTAAGCCGTCGATATGAAAATGAACGCTCACTGACTGAAATCCTTACAAGACAACGATCTCTCCAAAAACTGATAGTTTGACATACCGAAAGTTCTCTCCATGTAGTTCAGTTATCTACCCGCTATACACGCTACACAGCAAAAACAGTGTGACATTGAGCATACAATTTTGAGCATTTTTGCATGTCAACAATGCCATCTCTTCCAAATTAACTACTATGACTAGGGGTGTGTTGTAAAAGAAACTCCTCATGTTAAACTATACGTTACCATACACGCTTCGGAAATTCTAAACTTAAGTCATGTATTACGCTAACATTTCAATGTTTGTGCCAGAATGACTTCATGTAGACCTGCAGTGTTATTCCAGCTTTTCAATGAATTAGCAGCGCTGCGGTGATCGGTTCAGACGATCTCCAATTACATTCTCCATACGAAACTAAACCCGATGGCGCTACAGCCCTTGAAGGGCCTTGGCCTACCAAGCGACTGCTTCTCAGCCCGAAGGCCTGCAGATTGCGAGGTGTCGTGTGGTCAGCACGTCGAATCCTCTCGGCCATTATTCCTGGCTTTCTAGACCGGGACGGCTATCTCACCGTCAGATAGCTCCTCATTTCTTATCACGTAGGCTGAGTGGACCTCGAACCAGCCCTCAGGTCCAGGTAAAAATACCTGACCTGGCCGGGAATCGAACCGGTGGCCTCCGGGTAAGAGACAGGCACGCTACCCCTACACCACGGGGTCGGCAATTACATTCTCGGCCTGATCAAATACTTTACCCACGTATGGTTAGTACCTCCGTCTCGGGGACTGGTTGTTCGCTTTTGTCTCAATAAAACACTGCCTACACTCACAAAAACACGAAGTTGTGAATATACTCCTCCACATACGGTTGGCATCAGGAATAACACCCGACCTTATAGACAGGGCCAAGTACACAGCTCGCACCTGCATCATCATCATCATCATCTGTTTACCCTCCAGGTTCGGCTTTTCCCTCGGACTCAGCGAGGGATCCCACCTCTACCGCCTCAAGGGCAGTGTCCTGGAGCTTCAGACTCTTTGTCGGGGGATACAACTGGGGAGAATGACCAGTACCTCGCCCAGGCGGCCTCACCTGCTATACTGAACAGGGGCCTTGTGGAGGGATGGGAAGATTGGAAGGGATAGACAAGGAAGAGGGAAGGAAGCGGCCGTGGCCTTAAGTTAGGTACCATCCCGGCATTCGCCTGGAGGAGAAGTGGGAAACCACGGAAAACCACTTCGAGGATGGCTGAGGAGGGAATCGAACCCACCTCTACTCAGTTGACCTCCCGAGGCTGAGTGGACCCCGTTCCAGCCTTCGTACCACTTTTCAAATTTTCGTGGCAGAGGCGGGAATCGAACCCGGACCTCCGGGGGTGGCAGCTAATCACGCTAACCACTACACCACAGAGGCGGACTCGCACCCGCAACTGCGGTAAATTGTGGGAAAGGGGAGGAGAAAGAAGAAGGTATGCAGTGTTAATTTTTATTCAGTATCTGGTATGTGGTCCGCCTCTGTGTTGTAGTGGTTAGCGTGATTAGCTGCCACCCCCGGAGGCCCGGGTTCGATTCCCGGCTCTGCCACGAAATTTGAAAAGTGGTACGAGGGCTGGAACGGGGTCCACTCAGCCTCGGGAGGTCAACTGAGTAGAGGTGGGTTCGATTCCCACCTCAGCCATCCTGGAAGTGGTTTTCCGTCGATTCCCACTTCTCCTCCAGGCGAATGCCGGGATGGTACCTAACTTAAGGCCACGGCCGCTTCCTTCCCTCTTCCTTGCCTATCCCTTCCAATCTTCCCATCCCTCCACAAGGCCCCTGTTCAGCATAGCAGGTGAGGCCGTCTGGGCGAGGTACTGGTCATACTCCCCAGTTCTATCCCCCGACCAAGAGTCTGAAGCTCCAGGACACTGCACTTGAGGCGGTAGAGGTGGGATCCCTCGCTGAGTCCGAGGGAAAAACCGACCCTGGAAGGTAACCGGATTAAGAAAAAAGAGACGTTCACAATTAAAATCCCATGATTCAGCCGGGAATCGATCCATGGAATCGAGGCCGAGGGCTGAGACACTGACCAGATAGCTACGGAGCCGAACGTATTTTCGGCTGTGATTGGTGCATTTGTAAATAATTGACGAGACGGGAGGAAGTACCTAGTGTTGAAGGCTAGGCGTCATGCGTGTATTCACACTTAATTAAAGAGGAAACCACACAAAACTACTTCTGAGACGTCCCAGAGCTCGGTAAGTTCTATATACTTCTTCTCGTTTCAATTATCCAAATGAGGCAGAATACACCCAATTACAAAGCTAATTTGAACTTAATGTCAGAGTTGGGAACTGAAACGAGACCAGCCAGACAGAACATTCACTGCCAATCCGTAGACTATAGTGCCCTCCGACAGTACATCATATGCAGACTTATTTGTTTTTTGCTAGTGGTTTAACGCTGCAGTAAGACATTGAATGTTTTTGCTGATGCAACGACTGGAAAGCGCTTAGGTTGGGAAGGAAGCGACCATGACCTTATTTGAGGTACAACCACAGAACTTGTCCTGATGTGAAAATGGGAAACTATGGAAAACCATTTTCAGGGCTGCTGACGGTGGGATTCGAACCACTATCTCCCGAATCCAAGCTCTTAGCTACGTGATCCTAACCGCACGGTAAACGTACTCGGCGTTTTATTTAAACACGGCATTTTAGCTAAAATACGTTCGGCTTTGTTCAAGCTCGTATCTGTAAGAAGAATAATCACTCTAGATTCGTAAGAGTGGCGATGGGCGTGTTCAAGAATAAGAGAAATGATAATGAATCAGTAACTTTCTGAGAATAGTAGGCCTGATTTACGTAGGTAAGAGTGAGCACTGCGGGTGAAGTCTTCTGGTGTAGAGTGAGAAAGAGCTAGGAGTTGCTGGAGCCACATCAAATATTCATACAGAACGTGAACGGCATCCTAGAGCAACCCTACAAAGTTGTGCGTTTAAAGCGTCCTATTCCAAGTTTCCATAATACGTATACTTCACTGCCCCGAAGACGTAATATATTTGTGGAAGCGCGAGGATATAGAGAACTAACTTACACCAACTTGAAGGGACGAGGTTTACCCTCTGCTTCAGGATTAAACCTGTGGCATGCTAGTAACAAGTAAGTCCCTGCCTCGTCTGTCTGCGCTAATGGTCTGGTTTCGTGTGGTTTCCATCACCCATTCCAAGGATCAGCCCACAATGCACTTCATATCTGTCGTGTGGTTTGCCACCAAAATTTGCTTAAAACTTGACTTGATATGATTGCAAGACTCCATACCTAGATCAACTGTCTTTACTTCACTGCATTCCTTCCTAGGTCGGAGTAATAGAAACAATTTTGCATGTCATATTGAACACGTCTGATGCAATATTTGGAAGGAAAAGCCGAAATCCGTTTTATAAAGTTTTAAACCACCACATCGTTGGGAAAAGGAGAAATTGAATATGTTAATTGTGCGCCTCCGTAGCATAGCGGTTAGCGCAATTAGCTACCATTCTCGGAAGCCTGGGTTCGATTCTCGTTACCGCCAGAAATTGAAGAGTGGCAGGAGGGCAGTTATGTGGTTAAAATGGTACGTGCAGCTCACTTCCATTGGGGATGTACCTAAAAATGAGCAGCAACCCCTTAAGACGAGCACACAAATTTACTCTTTACTATGTGCACCGTGTCATTTTGCACCCAGCTGAACAGTTTTGTACGAAGTTTCAAAATATTAACAACGAGGTTACTTTCCGAGCAGAAGGCAGTTGATATGCTTGTTTATTATTCGCATTCAGTTCAACACAGGTCTCTTTTGAGTGGTAGATCTAACAAGGGAACACATACATGTGTTACACTCGGATCCGGTTGAAAATGGCTACGAATATTCGTGGGAGGCAGTAGAATGCTAAGGTCCAAACTGCATGTGCCCAGCGCAAGTTTAAACGCCAATATTGAACAAATAAATAGTCATAAAATTAAAATTGCCACGGGGGTATCGGGGTGTGGCGGAGAGGTGGGGAGGAGCGAAGAAGCGGACGTGAGCCAGCCGGGCAGTGTCGATCTGCGCCAGCAGTAGGCAGCGTATAGTCAGGCTGCTCGCTCGAGTCGAATTAATACCCCCCCCCCCCGGGCCAATCACCATCACTGCACCGCAGTTCGCGAATTCCTCTTATCTTCCCGATTAGAAACGTCAAAGCCGATAAAGAGGTGCACATTGATTAGTCGTCCGATGAGACAACGTTCTTACAATGACAGGTAAAATCTAACGTTCTTATAGTCATTTTATGAACGGTATATTTACTTTAAGCTTGTATTGTAACAATTTATATTTTACACCTTGATACAAAAAACGCCCGCTACAGAAGTCATTCAGTCCATGGAATATAATAGTGTCCATTCAGAATTGTTTTGCAAAGTGTGACAAAAAGGACACCCCGTTTTCTGAAGATGAAAGAAATTTGGGATAGGAATTATATCTAAAGTAGATCAATCTATATATATTTACTTTTAAGAGAAAATCAAGCGTTCACAGGAATTGTTCCTTGTCCCCGTTTTACAGGTCTAATTGCTGACAGGGTTTTGGATACCGATGTGACAGTCGAACTGGTTGGCACATGAATATTGTCAGATGATGACTTTGTTTTCGAAGAAGACAATATTGAAACACCGGTATTTGAACCAGTCTCTGAAAATGATGCTCCTAACCTTGCATCCACAACAATGGCTGAACGTTGCGTAATCCCAGTAACTTATAAGGTCTTCAAATATTGGCGAAACAAAAGTGGGAAACAGAGGAGTTCCGCATTAGTGAAACACAGGTTTCGTAAATTGAAGTGCCGGGAAGAGCTTTACGGGTGGGAGCAACAATTGGAAAACGGTGGCTCAACGGGAGAAAACAAAATTGTTACGAAGAAGGTTTTTTCATATGTTCAAAGAAAGTAGACAACGAAATAAAAATTGTTCACGTTATAAAAATAAAAAAGTGGGTTTTAAAGTACGCTCATCTGGTTAGCTACGACACGTTTCGAGTGCCTCATTCCTGGGTAATGTGTTTTAGAAAGAAATGTAAAACTGGATGAAGAAAGATTTACAAATTCGTGTCTAATTATACCAGTTTGAACAAGAAGATACGAATTGTTACGCAACACTGTTAATGGAAGAAGTGTCGCAATTAATAGAAAGTCACGGCCCAGAGTGCGTGTTTAATACTGAACAGTCTGAATTTCCTGAAGAGTTCCATTCTCGAGGAGAAAACGTCGCATTAGCGAAAGCACAACCTATGAATTCGCTAACTCATAGCTACACAATACAGCCAATAATTTCGGCAGATGGACAACTCCTGCTGACGTTTATAGTAGTGTTGAAAGAAGTAAATGGTAAATTTGGTCCTTATATAGGAAAATCAGTTTACGGCACCAAATTTGTACACTTTGCCTTCAAAGTCTGGAAAACCGACTAATATACTTGTGCACAAATGGTTACGGGATGTTTATTGTGAGCTAGTACCAGAGTACAGCGTTTTAGTTCTGAATTCGTGGACCGGACAGAAAGAAGAAAATATTTTAAATGCTAAAGTTGGGAGTAAGAAAATCATTAATGTTCAAACAATTCCTCAAAGGGCCACTGAACTTATCCAACCGTTAGATATTTCGGTCTCCCGCATTTTGAAGCAATTTATTCTTCTTTTGTACGATTTAATTTTGTTACACTCGTTAGATATCAACGTACATTTAGAACAACCCTTTAAAAGTGCAATCATTGACGCAAAACCAGTTCCCCTCTCCGCGTTTTCGTAGCATGTGGCAGTACACTTGGTACAAATGTGGCTATGTTATCAAGAAACTTTCACAATTTGTAAATCCAGTCAATTATTATTTCGGAGAATAACCTTCCGATAGTCAATGCAATACATGTGAAAGCGACAGTGCTGTAAGATGTGCATGGTGCAAACAGTATCTCTGCTTTGTCTATTTTCTTGTAAACAATCACTATTGCACTAATTACAACGAGTAAAAAGAGTCGGGCGTGGAAATTTTCAAACCTTATTGGCATCGTTGTTTAAACATCGTCCTTGCAGACAATCGTTTCATGTGCTCTTTCCATATTTACGTTTTGTAAATCTGATCGGGAAGTTACGGGGAACGCGCTTACTCTGGCTGCTGGAGTGGCTCGTCACGGGCCGGCTGGATCACGTTCGCTGATTCGCTCCTCCCTACCTTTCCGCCATACCCCGATACTCCCGCGGCACTTTAAATTTTACGACTATTTATTTGTTCAATGTTGCCGTTCAAAATTGCGCTGGGCACAGGCAGTTTGCACCTCTACATTCCACTGCCTCCCACGAATGTTCCTACCCAATTGAACCGGATCCGAGTGTAACACATGTACGTGTTCCGTAGTAAGTCCAGGTCAGCGCAAACTCCCATACTTGTAATGATCTTAGATAGCGACTGCATTTTTTGTGAGGTGGATTCGTACCTTATTCAACCGAAATAATGCAGTAGGCTTGTAATTGATTCCTTCTGCTTACGAATCATGGAACAAAATGAGTATGAATCAAACGCTCATATTTTAGAAGATTAAAAATACCTCGTTGGTGTTCACAAGAATTATCCATACAGTTCAATCTGAAACCTTATAAACGGAAAGTTCAGTAAAAATGTAGCATTACCTTTTTCTTTTTTCTTTCTTTCTAAATCCGTTTACCGTCCAGGGTTGGTTTGCCCCCTCAGGCTCAGTGCGGGATCGCAACTCTATCGCCTCAAGGGCGGGGCCCTGGAGCGAGAGACATTTTGGGTTGGAGGAAAAATCTGGGAAGGAGGACCAGTAGCTCGCCAAGGTGGTCTCGCCTGCTGAACAGGGTCCTTCTGTGGGGGGAATATCGGAGGGGATAGACAAGGAAGAGACCGTGGCCGTTAGTTAGGAACCATCCCGGCAATTGCCTGGAGGAGAAGTGGGAAACCGCGGCAAAACCACTTCGAGGATGGGTGAGGAGGGAATCGAACCCCCCTATACTCAGCCCTCACACCATATTTCTAATTTTCTTGGCAGAGCCAGAAATCGAACCCGGGCCTCCGGGGTGGCAGCTAAACACACTAACCATTACAGCACACAGGCAGGCAGCATTATCTCCATATTCACCACGGTTAAGCAAATAACGCTTCTCCCGGCCATTTAATACGTTGTGCAGCCCTATAGGCTATCCTTAACATAAATTCATACTTTAACAAGAAAAATACGATCGTATTATAATAGAAAACAATAACAGTAATATAACAATGCACTGCCGAACGTGGTGGAATGAACGGACAGAACAGTTCAGCACCGATGTTATAAACTACAGTAACGTTTCCACTTTCCATTGTGGTAACACAAGAGAACATAGCAGGATATATCTCAGTGTCGAGGGGAGAGGGGTCTTGCTTGGCGCAGGCGCAGTACTACTCGCCTAGATGTTAGAAGAGACTGAAAGCGTAACCACTCCATGAAGTAGTAACAGTCTCTCGCTCAGCTTTGACCGTGACGATTTACTGCAATAGAGTTCTCGCGGCACGTCCAGGCAAAGAAACAATAATATTAAATATTAGTGTAAATGAAGGATCCTCCGTGGCTCAGACGGCAGCGCGTCGGCCTCTCACCGCTGGATACCGTGGATCATATCCCGGTCACTCCATGTGAGCTTTGTGCTGGACAAAGCGGAGGCAGGACAGGTATTTCTCCGAGTACTCCGGTTTTCCCTGTCATCTTTCATTCCAGCAATACTATCCATTCTCATTTCATTGCATCCATCAGTCATTAATAACTCGCCTTGGGAGTTCTTTTTTTGCTAGGGGCTTTACGTCGCACCGACACAGATAGGTATTATGGCGACGATGGGACAGGAAAGGCCTAGGAGTTGGAAGGAAGCGGCCGTGGCCTTAATTAACCTTTAGCTACTCGCGCTCAGTTTTCCTCCTTTATTACTCGCGTGGGGTCTTTAAGGCCTCCGGGACAGTATGCACTGAAAAAGTACTCTAATTACAATACAATTGCATCTTATTTTACTGCAAACACTGCACCACATTAAAAAGCATGTTTACAAGAAATCATTACACATAAAGTAACATTAAGTTCATGACAGTGTTCTTTTTCTCACATTACACGCACTTCTCACATATTTTCTTCATGTGGTCTCCACAGACACGTTCCTTGCTTTTATCACATCTAGTTTTTATTTTCCTGTCCTTTGACCTGGGGCAAATCACGCATCTCTTTCTTGAATTGTCTGGCTCCTCTACATCTTCCCTGTCACCATTATCTGTACATAGTCTTTTCTTGAGATTTCTAGGCAAGCTAGGTATAGCAGCACGCAACAACAGCCATGGTTTAATGAGTTCTTTCACCAGCTTTTTTCAAAAATACTCTCCTTGGCGTGCTTTTCTTGTGGCTGGAATTGATTTTTTATACAACGAAAGCGTTGATACCAACCACATTGAAGAGATGATAGAAAACAACGAGTGTCCATCTGTTGGTTTGTCGTGCTACGTTGTAAGTTTGGCATAACTTGTCATTTGTGTCTACACCACCTTTTGTGCTGTTATAAAACAGAACTATTTCCGATTTCTTCTTCTCAGCCTCTTCTATATCTGTCATGATGCATGCTAGAGATCAGTATTACCGCTCTGTGATTGCTGAATATTTCACAGTCTGGATCAGAATCAGAAGCAAATGGGACATCATCATCATCATATTCTTCTTCCTCTAAAAGTCACTGTTAATATCCTGTACTTGACGACTGTGCCTTCCAGCCATATTCATCTGAAAGCGAAATACAAATCGAAGTAACCCGGAAATATGAGAGAAAATCAATAACACATCGCTCTATTTGCTGCACTGCATCTCATGTCAAAGTAGAAGCTCCTTATACTGTACGTTATAGGCTTACTTATTGTATATTAACAATTCCCAGACATCACAAGAGGTTCAGATGCTGGCCAGAATATGTGTATTGCACGTTCACATCATCAAAACTAAATAATTAGTTAGTTATAAGCAATATGTGCCAGAATAAGAAAAGAGTTACCTTACTTTATTTTCATACGTAATTACTCGCGAGGGGTCTTTCAGGCCTGGTCACTGCTCTCCACTGAGTACCTACACTTGGCAACAATGAGCCAACTACTGAACTGAGCTCCGCTCCCCACTACATGAAGCTATTGCATGTGTCAAGGTCACACGTAGTCTCTTCGGGAAAATATAACAATTTAAAAAGGGAGTGGGGCCTCAAAGACCCCGCGCGAGTAATTAAAGGTTAAGGTACAGCCCCAGCATTTGCCTGGTGTGAAAATGGGAAACCACGGAAAACCATCGCCTTGGGAGTGGCGACCCCATTGTATTAATAGCCTATATATGGTTCAGTCATTACATCCTGCTGACTCGGTCAATGACTGGAAAACAGGTGGTAGGTTTTCATTTTCAGTGTTAAAGAATAATCGCTTTTTGTATTTTCAAACTGTTACCAGTGGTAACAGTGGATACTGTCACGCTTCGCCACTGTTTCGTACGTTATACAGAGTGTTTTATTGGGATGTCACACTTTTTAATTAGCTGTAACTTCGCGTCCTTACATGAATTTTAATTGTACGTATATTACAATGATGCACGAAGTTGGGAGTTTAAGTGGATGCCGGCAGATGGCATATTACATTGAATGTATCGATATCGAGACGTATCGATACAAATCGCGATGTCGCTGCGGCCGTGGAGGAATATCGATATACCTTGTTGTTGTTGTTGTTCTTGTCATATGAAACTTTAAAATGGAGTACATAATTCAAGAGTGTGTATTTATTACGAAGAATTATTGGCTCACCAATTCTGTAACCACCACACAAAGAGCTTACCGACGTGAGTACGGCGTTCGTGATCTTCCTGATCGAAAGACAGTTTTAAGGTTAGTGGAGAAACTGGAACGAACCGGTTCATTAGTCAGTGAAAAAGGGAAGCATAATCCGCTGTGAGTAGTGCCACAGCGCTTTGTAGATGTTTTTGAGCTAATGCTTCGCTCCCCACAAAAGTCTTTACGTCATCAGTTGCAAGTGACCGGCTACTCGGCGACGATGTGCCAAAGAGCAGCAAAACTTGCAACATTCTGGCCATACAAAGTGACAGAAGTACCGGAGCTTAAAGAGCCTGACAAAATGAAGTATATATGACACGGCAATTAGTTCCTCAACTTTTTGGAAAGAAAACCAAGTCATCTTGAAAATAACGTGGTTTACTCATGAAGCATGGTTTCATCTCTCAGGATACGTAAATGCCCACAACACAAGGATATGGGTATCAGCAAATTCTCATGTGTTCCACGAGACATCACTTCATCCAGAAAAAGTTAGACTGTGGTGTGCAATATCCGGTCACAGGGTCACTGGAACAACTTTCTTTGACGAAACTGTTAATACCGATGTTGCCTATATAAGAGCATTTTCATGGAATTCATGGAGTAGCTAGACGACATGAAACTTACGCCGGGATATTTCAAACATGATGACGCCTCATGCCACACTTCCAGTGAATCCATGGCAGACATCAGCAGCTTCTTCGAGAACCGTGTTATCTCTAAATATTTTTGGCCTCCAAGATCACCAGACTTGACGTCACCAGATTATTTTCTGTGGGGCCATCACGAGGAAAGGGTCTACAGAAAGAAACCACGAACCATCCAAGATATCCGAAGAAACATCACAACAAAAATAATGAATATCGACGTCGACATGCTCAGACGTGTATCTGAAAACATGGTGAAGCGGAGAAGAATGTGTCTCCAGGAGGAGGAAGGCAGGGGGGCACTTGCAATACGTCTTTTAACTTTCGTTATTTCTCCCAGAGATGGCCTTTTATTTCAACTCGGGTACGTTTATGTTCTCCTATTCAGACAAAGACTAAATTGAATTTAAAAGTGGGACATCCCACTGAAACACTCCGTACCTGATAGAACTGTCAACTATTGGTATCTAGAGTGTGAATGGGTTACGTCGCGCTGTCAACTATTGGTATCTAGAGTGTGAATGGGTTACGTCGCGCATTCCTGTCTACGAAATGTTACTGTAAAATTTGTCACAAATGGAACATAATAATTGCTTTTACACAGTTGAAGTCTAAAATCTGCGGTAAATTAAGAAATATTTTATTTTTGGAGAATATTATGTACACCTACTTTACTACTTTACAAGTACCTTTGGTGCTACGCTCACAGTAACACACGTATGCCTTTTGTTTGTCTTACACTTTTAACAATTTCGTGTGTGATGTCTGTGTTCACTGAAGTTCTTTGCTTTCGTTTCATTGCTTCAGTTGTCAATGACATTATTTCCTGAATTGTATCGCGATATGCAAGATTTAACAGGCGACTAAAAGCTATGGCCAATGTACATAAGAAGAATTCTGTGGACTAGTGATTTATTGGTCCAGGGATCATGCCATTTTTCTTTCAGCAAGAATCATTTTTGTGGTACCTGCGATATTTCTCTGTATTGTGCAGCACCAAGTTGTTGAATGCGTCCTTAGTTGTTTTTCCGCAGAGTTATAGCCACATCACTATAACATGGCCATTTGCCTCATTGAAGAACGAAATAACATCGTGAATGCTGGTGACCTCCATTTTGCTGTTTGAACTGGCCACTCTAGTCATATGGACAAAGATAATGAGAATCCACAGACATAGCACTCCCATTCCTCGGTGCTAGCCCTGGAATTCAAGAAATTAACAAAAGATGACACCAGCAGCGGAATACGACATAAAGGAGTCCTGTTAACAAGCCTTATGTATTTCTCTAATAACGACGGTACTTCTTAATTTACCGCAGATTTTTCACTTCATTTAAGTAAAAGCAATTATCCCATTCCTCGGTGCTAGTCCTGAACCTCAAAAAATTAACGACACGAGATAACAAATTATTTCCTTCCAAATTATTTATCAGCATGACCAACCCTCTAGTGCTTATATACCCGGTTCACATTGTTTCTGACCACTCTGTGTAAAGTATTTCTCTATTCAGTCTATTAAACTCTCAAACTAGTTCGAGTAAATCTCGCCGGCTTACATTTCGTAATGTACAATATATAGCCTATATTATGTGCAAATTTTGAAACTGCTAATTATTTCTAACAAAAATGCAATGATCCCATTAGAAATGTTGGGAGCATTAGTTCCACTTAAATCATAATTCTGTTGCGAATTATGTAATTTTCTTATTAAACATTATAAGGAGTTCGAGTTGAAGTGAAATTGTGAACTTCTTGTCTACTCTCCCACTGTGCAAGCCCAGCCTCTTTGGTACAGTCGTTCAGAAGTTATCCGTCTGCTTCTAAGACAGTGGATTGGATCCAAGATGAGGTCTATTGCATTTAATAGTGTTTAATTGCAGCAACTCCTTGTCTTTGGCCTCCAGCGCGTTAACGAAACCCTGGACACGTCAGCATTTCATAAAATCTGCAGAAATTGAAAGGATGTTAAACAGCAATTATTATTATTATTATTATTATTATTATTATTATTATTATTATTATTATTATTATTATTATTGTTGATGTTGTTGTTGTTGTTGTTGTTGTTGTTGTTGTTGTTGTTGTTGTTGTTGTTGTTGTTACGGGGTTACCCGTGGACCAGCAGAGGTGAAAGAAGATGCCGGGGTGAATGGGTCTAACTACAATGTCACGAATTGATTTAAAACTTTAACAAAAGTTATATTTCTTTAGAATTTCAAAAATCAACAAATAGCAATGTAACAGGTACAAGTAGCAATACATAAACAACTATAGGAAAGACAAAAATGGTGGTATAAACAGATCTTGGGCTTCAAGCCCTCACTTAACAGTTCCTGAGCTCCTAGCTCAAATTTACGAAAGGCACAAATTTCCACAAGGGCAGAAGTCCCCCAATACATGGAGCGCTTGCTCCCAACATACAATATCCAGCCTTCAAAAGGCATTTAGTAATCTTACTTTGAAAAAGATCTAACAGGCTCTCAGTTTTCAAGCCTATTCAAGGCAACACCAAAAATATCTTACACCTTTTGGCCTTCCATGGCCCGGCTTACAAATAGAAACAGGGGTGTCTAGTACCCAACCTATCGGGCCTTCGTGTAAACGAAATGACAGTTAAATAACTGGGCCGAACACAAAATGAAAGGAGGCGAATGCTTGCACTCCTAGATATGAATTCTTAAAACCTAAAGGGCACTAGGCCGATGAAACAGGGGCTATTCCTAAACTATGGAGGTGACTCGTATAAGAATAAATTAAGACATTACGGAAAGGAAGAAAACCAGTTACAAAGCGTAGTCACCTCAAACCAATATGAAGGGGAGCTCGAGAGGGTACATCACCCTCTATCCCCGATTTACAGTTAAAGATATTATGCAGTTATTACATAAGCCGGCAGAAATTACATTTTCAGAAAGTAGGTTACATAGTTAAAGTTTCGGACCTCTCCTTCGGGTTAAACTGTGGAGCTAGCAAGAAATAAGATGTTAATTGGCCATTACCTTGCAGAAGAACTGCTGCCTGATGAAAAAGGCGCCTTCCGCCTCCTGTTTGACACACACACTTAGTTAGATGACGATCAAATGGCCAAGAGACGTGAAAATCCGCAGTTTATAAACACTCGGGGAAAGTTCGAGATCTTTCATGAATAATCAAGACACACCCACAGGGTTTTATTGGTTAAATTTAAAAGTGACACTCAAAATCGATGAAGAAGCCTGTGATAGGCGAAAAATTAATTACTGAAATTCTTGATTGCTTGGATCCAAAACTGGCGGAAAGAAAATATAAATATTGCCAACCCAAAAATGAATGAACATAATTTAGTAAAAAGCAAAACTTATGAAATCAAAACTTCTTCAAATCAAAAGTTCTTCCACTTCGCACCAGGGTGCATGATCATAGTTTTTTTTTTTTTTTTTTGAAGTGACATCTGTTGAAGAAGTTCCAAACTTCTTGATAAATGGTAAACAAAGCACGTAGAATTTCATACAGTACATGAAACTTCACAATAACAAAATTCCGTCAAATTACAGTAGTGACATCTTCTGTGTAAAGGTTTAAGGAGGTCTAGTTTTAAGTTCACGGTTCCTCCAGTAGAGGAGTTCTTTTAGGCGCAAGATTTAAATGTGCGGCGTAGAGGTGTACGTCCCGGTACAATTATTATTATTATTATTATTATTATTATTATTATTATTATTATTATTATTATACACACTGGAAGTTCTTAAGGTAAGCATATCTAGGTCAATAACATGGGATAAGCTACAATAAGACGCACTCGATGACACAGCTTGGAATGTTTAACACTAATGATTACAACCTGGGCACTCACAATTTCATTGGTTTTGCTGAAAGTGCATTTCCCGTAGTATTCCCGCACCCGTCTCGTGAAAATGCTATATCATTTCATTATTTTTGTAATCTATCGAACAGCTGCGCTCCAATAATAATAATAATAATAATAATAATAATAATAATAATAATAATAATAATAATAATAATAATAATAATAATAATAATAAAACATATCAACATTAAAATTACAAAGGTCATTACACTGATGAAACACGTACTGGGATGTGATGGTTTGGTTTCTCATCTAGATAGCTGCGGCTCAACTCCCTGATAATTCATACGAAATTTCGGAAAAGAAAAGTAACGTTATTTTGGTTCCGTTTCCATGTAAAGCTGGAGGTCCCGCGACTAGGATCCCAAAATCAACAGTCAATTCAAACTGTAAGTTTGTCTGTTTGCTTGTTTACCAATCTATTCTGTGATTATTAATGTAAAGAGACAAAGAGTAGCCTCAGATTTTTTAAGAAGAAACAGAATTTGAGATATGTCACCTGCCTTTGGCATGGAGGTAGTGAATATTCGAAAAATATAACAAAAGTACGAGAATAAGGCGTAATGCTGAGCTACACAACCGTTGCTCTAGGAACAAGTTCAAAGTTCACGGGAGGAAAGGGTGTCAGGGCACAGCACACACTTACTTATGAACGAACGATTCTGACGTACGTCTCTGCTAGGGCGAAAGATGGGGCTGATTCGCTCACCAACCTCCGTGGCGTGGGCATTCTGTTTTGTGGGATTGAACCCTGTGTGTTCGTCACTTGCACTTCAGCTGGAAGGTGGACGGTGATGCGAGTGGCCGTTCCAGCTGGTAACAGTCTTCACAGCAGCCCGCTCTTATCCAGCTAATTGTACCACAGGCAACTAATTTTCTTTATTCTTACAATTAATTGGCTTTACATCGCAACAACACATAGAAGTCTTATGGCGACGATGGGATAGGAAAGGGCTAGGAATGTGAGGAAGCAACTGTGGCCTTAATTAAGCCACAACCAAGCTTGATAGCTGCAGTCCCGTAAGTGCGGCCAGTATCCAGTATTCGGGAGATAGTGGGTTCGAACCCAACTGTCGGCAGCCCTGGAGATGGTTTTCCGTGGTTTCCTATTTTCACACCAGGCAAATGCTGAGGCTGTACCTTAATTAAGGCCACGGTCGCTTCCTTACTACTTCTAGCCCTTTCCTGTCCCATCGTCGCCGTAAGACCTATCTGTGTCGGTGCGACGTAAAGCAAGTTGTAAAAAAAAGCTACAGTCCCAGCATTTGCCAGGTCATTCTTCGTTAAGAAGTTAAAAATGCAAATTCTCCTCCCGAAGAGGAGATGCGTTGTCCGGCTTCCGGCTGGACGACCCACGATCAAGAAATTCACGGGACCTACCGTTGCTCTTGATGTAGATTCAGATAATAATGAAGATGAGTACGGTTGCTATTCAAGCAATGGCAAAATGCGAACAATCAACGCGATCAAAGGTAAAGGAAGAATATAATAATAATAATAATAATAATAATAATAATAATAATAATAATAATAATAATAATCGTATAAAAACTTCCTAGTCCTAACCCATGCATCAGAAGCATTTCGTATTGTATTTACAAACCATTTGGCTGTAGTAGGTGAACAACTTTATGAGCCACATCGTTGTGTAGTAATAAGAGTACATCGCTGACGATGTCTGAAGCTGTAAATTAAATGTAATAGATTAATTGGCTTAAATTTTAATCAATTACGAAAATTTTGAAAAGAATTCTAAAAGAAGATGAAAAATAAGAAACATAAGTTACAAACAACGTATACGTTATACAAAACATACCAGAATGAAAAATGTAAGGCGCAAGTACTCATGTATCAACAACAGAGGCGAGTGGCAGAAGGTTAAGGAAACATTAGTCATCATAGCGACAGCGTACCTCCTATGGTGCGGGTGGTCATGGGTTAGGTTGATAATTTCCTGCTCAAATTTTGCGGGTAATATTCCTAGTTCTGCGATAAACTTGAATCTTATCTGAGAGGTATGAAGGGTGGCCACTTGGGATTAGGAACACAGACCGAGCTTGTTGGCTGTGCTGTTAGTGGCGCGCAGCTGTGAGCTTGCATTCTGGAGATATTGGGTTCAAACTCCACTGTCGGCAGCACTTAAGATTGTTTTCCGTGTTTTCTCATTTTCACACCAGGCAAATGTTGGGGTTGTACCTTAGATAAGGCCAACTTCTAGACCTTTCTGTCCCATCGTCGCCATAAGACCTCTCTGTGCCGGTGCGACGTAAAGCCAATTACAAAAATAATTAAAGAAATAGAGAGAACACAGAGGTTCCAACGGTGGAATTCGAACTCGTCGTCTTTTACAGCTACACGACCCGTACTAAATGGAGTAATCTGTGATTTTTCTTAAACGCGTGCTTGGTTAATTACAATATATTATACCTCTTCTGACATCTGCTTCAGTTAATAATCATGATGTCCCCTTGGCATCACATACAGTGATATTATATTTTAATTTATATTTTATATTTGAATACTTTTTTATACATAAACCAAATTCATGTGCACTTAATAACTCCCCTACCCCGTCGTACATAATTAATTGCTTTGGCCTACTAAGGTGACGGCTCCCCTGAAGATATGGAAGTAACATGCAGTCAACGTGATGACATTCTCAATCTACAGTTCGGCTTTATTGACGGTGCCCGATGCATCTCATACTACATAGCTCCTCAGTTGTACTAACGAAGCTGAGTAAACCCCGTTCCAACCCTCAAAATGTTAATCGTTGGACAAGCTGGGAATCTCAGGACGTGGTATAATAGTCTGAATCAGTACAGACAGCATCAAGATTATCTGATATTATAAGATAAATGAATGGGTGATTAAAATCAGAAAAATGGTACTTGGGAGAAATGTTTAGGATATTTCTAACTGTACTGTATTGCAGGATTCCTTTCAAGTACTGCACAATGCTGTTTAGGATAGTAAAATTCTCATTAAATATGAACCACATACATTTATTTCGTAGAGTACTTGGCAAAGGATAAGCATGCTTCCCTATACACAACCGGGCTAGTGTGCTCCATGATTCGAAACTTAATTTCTTCACGAAGGTAGTATATATTTGTGAGACAGGTTATACAGCGCAGTAGGCCATCAAGCTCAGCGTTCATTTGGTATGAGAACTGCCTCTCTCGCAGTCACACACACCTCCAACAGAGCTCGTTGACTTCTGTTTCTCGACAATCGCACAATGTGGAAAGCAAACTTACTGTTAGACGTGATATTCCGAGTAGCTGGAACATGATATGGAAATCACGTACGTACCTCATTCAGTTTCAAGTGACGTTTCGTGTTCCTTAATTGGGGTGGGGAAGCGAAACTAGACCCGTGTTCTAACGTAGCAGGCTTAACGTGGTCAGTCTGGCAACGTAATGGGCCACTGACAGTAATAATTAGGAATTTGCCAACTGCAACCATTCTCTCATAATAATATTCATTCTTCGTTCATACACTGCGATAAAATTGAAGTATAACGAATAGATAAAAGAGAGAGAGGTGCAGAATACAACACTAGTTAAGGTTTATTTATTCACGTCCCTACAACCTTCAGCAAAGCGCCGCGCTCTACCACACATATACACAGTTCAACACGGGAATTACTGTGAACATTGAGGGCCGTGGAGTGAAAAATTAACTTAATATCACTAGAGACATGGTTAGAAAGTATAGAATGGCTTGACTCCAATTATCACAATGTTCAGTGCAGGTTAACTTTTTCAGCTATCTTTCTTCTGTGATCCTAACTGAGTTCTCCGTACAAGGAGGTAGGGTATCAAGAGTTCCTACCGCACCAAGGGAAGGTATTATTTATATTTTCAAAACGCAATTCTTAATCAAATCGAAGAATATCCAAGCCGATTGTCAAGGAGCTTTCATCACTTAAAGATCTCATTTCTGAACGTACTATGAGCTAAATATGAAATTCAATTCGCGTTCATTATTAACAAAATTGAATCAGTCCAACTCGTTGGCTGAATGGCCAGCGTACTGGCCTCCGGTTCATAGAGACCCGGGTTCGATTCCCGGCCGAGTCGAGGATTTTAATCGCTTCTGATTAATTCTTCTGGCTCGGGGACTGGGTGTTTGTGACCGTTCCAACATTCTCCTTTTCACATTCACACAACACCCTACACTACCAACCACCACAGGAACACGCAATAATGATTACATCCTTCCATATAGGTTGGTGGTAGGATGGGCATCCGGGCGTAAAACAGGACCAAATCCACATGTGCGACGCAGTTCGCACTCGCGACCCAACACGTGTGGGAAAAAGCGGTAGGAAAAGAAGAGGAAGAAGATTAATAAAATTGAATCACCAGGAAATATGTTCCTATAATCCCTCTCTCCCTTAGTAAAAGAAAGTAAGAATAAAGATAGAGATTTGGCTGCGTATAGGCTCATATTCAAAGAGATCGTGAGTCCGAAGCGCACTGTCGGTAGCCGTCAAGGCAGTAGCCTACTTCGTAGTTTCTCACTTTTTACCAGGAGAATATATGGGATATATCTTCATGTTGCTGTTTCCTAGCCCTAGTTATTTCCTACCCTATCGTCGCTGAAAACCTATCTGTGTTAGTCCGAAGTTTGACTAGCGAAAATGAAAGTAGAACAGAGAACTAGTATTCTGAAACTAAAAATTCACTGCAAATTTAGTGTTTGTTTAAGTGCGGGGCGAATTGTATTGAAGCAAATAATAGCATTCAAAATTGAATTTTATACTAATTCTGTAAAACTGTACATTTCGAAATAAAAGTGAACTGTTAAGCGCGTAGTTGTTAAAAATGGTGCGATATGTAACATTATCCAGTAGCAGTGATAGAACAACGAAATTTTGTACTAAAATAATATTTAAAATATCTGCGCGAAGAAAATAACAAATTGACAACACTACAGTGGTTACAGTATGCATTTATGGTATACCAAAAGATAGTATCGTCACTTAGGTAAGGGTTGTTCTGCCCGAAGGTAGGTCCGAAACTCCGCAGAGGTGTTCCTGAGCCGGAGTTTACGTGCGGTAGGGTGGCCAGTTCCTTTCTGCTCCTCCATTCCCTTACCCCCCAACCAACAGCGCGTAGCAACCCATCCAACTCCTGACCACGCCCAATGTTGCTTAACTTCGGAGATCTCCCGCGATCCGGTCTTTCAACACGGCTACGGCCGTTGGCTATCGTCACCTGGAGACCATTTAATTGACGTTCAACGAATAAGAAAGACTTATTCTACTGAAATGAGAGAACAAATGTTTGAATTGCACCTTAAAATGTTCAAGTGGTATGTTAATCGCTTGGGTTTTCAAAAATGTATTCAATTTACGAAGAATTTGAAGTAGGGTTTCGTTATCGTCTATTTGAACGTTTACTACTGGCATAATGAATGGGACGATGAGACAGTACATTCGAAACTCATCTTTAAGGAACATAAGGCAGGTTTCACTTTTATTGTAGAAAGCTATTGCTCAATTCAGGACATAACCCGAATTCTCTTAAGGAATAGCTCATCCAGTCACCTTCCGAAACATCCGAACTTATTTCATATTCAGGCTGAATATTATGAACTGGGTAGTGAGCTAATAATGATCCAGGACATTCACTCATTTCCGTCCGAGGGATTTAACAAACACGCCGAGGCATAATATACCATATTACCTTCCAACCTTATCCTCAAACATATGACTGAAGTTGACAAGAGGCCAATGACCTCGATATTTGGACTCTTAACCCAACTGGGATTGATTGATTATAATTTTAAATTTAAATACCGTCTGGCTATTGCTAGCCTGGTGCAGCCTCTTGAGGCAGACCCTCCGACGAGGGTGGGTGGCATCTGCCGTATAAGAGAATGCGTGTTAGAGTGACGGAGGACAGTGTATTTTTTCGGTATATGAGTTGTGGTATATGCGATGACTGAGACA
Organism: Anabrus simplex; assembly: GCF_040414725.1. Taxonomy (NCBI): domain Eukaryota; kingdom Metazoa; phylum Arthropoda; class Insecta; order Orthoptera; family Tettigoniidae; genus Anabrus; species Anabrus simplex. The sequence continues at coordinate 296,857,015 of NC_090266.1, forward strand.
GCACAATTACCTAGTTCCCATGCTATGACAATAAACCTTTTAAGATTGCAATTCCTCGTCCCTGCCGGGAATCAAACCCGAGGCCCCAAGGACCAAAGGCCATGACACTGACCTCTCACCATGGAGTTGGAGATGATAAATTGAAATGTGGGAAGGATGAAGGAGGTGAATATTCACAGCAAAGAGAGTGAATATCACGTTTTATCCACTTTTCAAGAGATAAACCACATTCCTGAAAATACATTCAAGATGCTGTTATTGTAGGTAATAATAATTTTGAAAATGTAATATATTATACAGGTATTATGTGCGTTTAATATAATATTCTTATTATACATTACCGAGCGGAGTGGCGACGCGTGTTAACGTGCTGTGGCTTTGGTGCAAAGCTCTACATTCGGCCGACACGTTCGTAGGGCACAGTCGATTCCTTCCACCTCCTTAGTAAATTCCATTCACCATCATTCATTTCATATTCATTAGCTTCTCAGCTGAGGTGAGCAGCAGGAGGGCATCCGGCCGTAAAATATGTGATATAATTCCATCTCAGCTATTCCCCTACTCCGAATCAGGAAATGGGACTACGGATCCCATGATAGCGGGTACAAACCCAGCAGTGGTAGTCGGATTTTTGAAGGGCGGAAGAAAGTCCATTCCGCACTCCATGTCGTACGATGTCGGTATGTAAAAGACATCTGGTGACACATTTGGTGTTTACCCGACAAAATTCATTAAAACTCTCATAGACGCCCAGGTTTATTCTGTCTGTCGTCTGGTATGCCTAGAGTAAAACGGAATGACGAAATTGATGAGCAGACAAGCAGATGGCGTCAAATTAAAATGTCTGCACACGGTAGCTGAGTCCATACGATTATTATTATTATTATTAGTAGTAGTAGTAGTAGTAGTAGTATTATTATACATTGCACTAAGAAAAATAATCTGGGAAGTAGGGGTATGTAGGCCTACCTAATTGACTAGTTCAACTTGGCTAGGGTATTTGAACGTTCCGTACTTATATGTTCTTTAATTGTGCAGGGAATAGAACCCACAGCCCTAAGCACTAACGTGGAATGTCAAACCAGTAAAGGCACACGGTATCTGTTAGCTTTTTAAACCGTTCTTCATAAACATTCTTTTAAACACGTAAATATGTGGATTTATTGAACCATACAGGCCTTCGCCCAATACAGAGTTCAAAGCCGTAATAGTCTAAGCCAACAAAACCATATAGAAAATTGAAAACAAATTGATAACAAGTTGGGAATAAATGGTCAACAGTCAACACGCTGCCGGAGTGCCGTTGGCCCTGTGAAAAAATCTAATCTTTGATATAAGTACTGTACAGAATATGATCAGTATAGTGGATGCCTCACGCAGTGACCATCGCCTGGCGAGGCCTAATACGGCGAGGCTGCTCACCGCAACAGAGTGGGTTCACCAGGCAATGCCCACCGCGCGCCTGATACTGGTGCAAATCAGATGTACGGTGATTGCCAGGGCTCGCGAAGATGCTCACGAGACTATAATAATTATGAACTAAAAGAAGGGATAGTAGAAGTGCTCTTACCAGAAGTGCTAACTAGTGTGGAAGCGTGGTGCTGACCAGTTAAATAGGAAAAAACAAGTAAATAACAACAAATGATCTAGGAAATCATCTACAGCACAATAAGCAACGCCCTCCCCCCCCCCATTTCATGGGTTTATCACTACATTTTTGAATCCTCACTTGTGCTCCTTTCAGTAGCACATTGTTATTAATACATTTCACTCTCTCCCTTATGCAGAGCATACCTTTACTCCTCGTGAATAGGACAATAACAATATATGGATTTGCACAATATTCTTCCAACTCTGCGTGTTGATAGAAAAGTGATTACAATACAAAACTTCGAATTATTTCCAGGACTGTAAATAAAAATGTGGCAATGTTGATAGAACGCAACATTTAATGAAGTATCAAGTACAATTACATTACATTCCTTCAATGTTTTCACCCGCCAAGTGTACTACCTTTGCCAACTGTCGGGAAACCGTTCGGGACCGTTGGCAAGGCGTTCTCTGTTGATGACAGCGACGGAGCGCCTTACTGCGTGGAGTACAGATGACACGTCAGGAAATCGGTGGCCTCAGAAGGGTTCCTTCAACTTCGAAAAGAGGTCGAAGTCAAGTCATGACTGGTGAATACGGAGGGTGTTCCAAGACCTCCACTGCTAGCGTTGCAATAAGGGATTGGCATTATTTGCGACATGAGAACCTAAGTTGTCATGCAACACGAAAGTGCGATCGTCTCGCAATAAACGCAGACGTTTGCGCCGCATTGCCGAACGCAGATATCGCTCCAGAAATCGGCAATAGTAGTCACTGTTGACGGATTGTCCCTCAGGCACAACATGCGTAAGAATATGCCACAATCAGCATAAGCTTCACTCGACTGGATTCCTGCCGAAATTTTCTGTGGACGTGGCGAAACTATGTGACGCCATTCATTCAACTGACGCTTTAATTCAGGCTCGTAGGCTCTTGTCCACGTCTCGTCAATGGCCACAATACCTGCAGAAATGTGTCTCCTTCCTTGAGGTATCTGTCAAGGTGGATGCCAGCCGGTAGATACCGGCGCCATTTCTGTACGTCAATGAGTTGATGTGGAACCCAATGGGACGCCATTTTCTTCATGTAAAGATATTTAGTCAGTATATGCCACACCGTTTAATGACTGAGACCAACCTCTACGGATAATTTCCGGCCAGTCAATGGACTACGGAAACGAGACCACCCACGATGTCAAACTTGTGTTGATGGACGGCCGACCTGTGCGGTGCAAACCCGCAGCCTCATTCCGTCCCGCATGAAAGACCTTGACCCATCGTTCAACCGACCTATACGGTAATGCTTTCTCACCACAGGCTTCACGTAATCCTCGATAACATTCTGATGAATTTTTGCCACGGGCGACTCAATTTTAATCCACGAACGCTAATCACCTCTTGAAAAGATGCTTTAGAGCCGTTAAATCGACACTCTTCAATTCAACACAACACAGCAAAAACACTTCCAACTGGATGCCAGTCAAATGCACACTACGCATCGACAACAGAACCACTTTATCGCTCACACATCTTATTTGCGCATGCCCGATCTCATGCGAGTGTCTGGGACTACGTTGTCACAACTTTATTTACAACACTTGTATTAGTAAAACGTCAAAACTACCTCCGCTCATGAATTCGCTGTTAATTCTTTGTACGTAAATGAAATGGCGTATGGCTTTTAGCGCCGGGAGTGCCCAAGGACATGCTCGGCTCACCAGGTGCAGTACTTTTGACTTGACGCCCATAGGCGACCTGTATGAAGTCATGAGGATGAAATTATGATGAAGACACGTACACCCAGCCCTCGTGGCAGCGAAATTAACCAATGATGGTTAAAATTCTCAACCCCGCAGGGAATAACCCGGGACCCCCGTGACCAAAGGTAAGCACGCTAACCATTTATTTTTAATAGACATGGAGCTGGACAGTTAACACATTGCTGTCCGGCCCATCTGACGTATAACTGGTCCCCGTGGCCGGAAGGTTTTGGCAGAGACATGGAGTTATTGCGGGTTCATTCACAGTTATATCTGTCCTCTTTAAAGTTTTTGGTGAGATTTTATATTTCGGTTCATTCTGGTGTTGATATCTGTTTGATTCCTCCGCCATATACGCCAACAAATCATTACAAATGAACAACTTGACATCACAACCTATATTTTCAGGTTCACTCGGCAAAATTTTAACGCCAGGCGTCCACGAGAAAGACTCCAAAAACAGTATAATATCCTGTTAGGCCACTCACTGTCAGAAATAGGGAGAATATTATCAACAGTACTTACATCTAGACCATCTTTGCTATCTGAAGCATCAGGTCATTGCTCACATGGTGCAATAAACGTGTCATTCAACGCATCACTTCCACATAAATGCATTACACTAGCACTAGAATTATCATTAGACAATTCATTTTCACTCTCCTCACAATCACGGGAAACATATGACAAATTATCAGCGTATAATTCATGTATAATATCACCAGGAGTCAGTCCACTGTTTTTGTTTACCGGGCTGCCATTTTTGTTTACTAGCATTGACGGATACACGGAAGATATTCGAAGGCAAAAACAAACGCAACTGACGCACTAAAACGGGCAAAACCAGTACTAAAAGAAGCGTAGTTTTTCTACCATTTAGGCACATCAACGATAATCTCCAAATAGTTCCTCAATAACCGTTAGATGGCATCAGAAGACAGACTTGCACAAACACGTATTTATACGTGATCAGATGCAGAGCACCGTGCTTGGAAACACGTATTGATACGTGAGCGGACAGCATTGTGTTAATACGTAAGAGTTGAACGTTATAATGAAGTGGGGCAAGAAGATTATGTTAAGCGTGTGTGTTAACAGTGACGAATTGGGCCGTTCTAATTCTTAGCGACAATGACCATGTGGGGCAGAGAGAGGTGCTAAGCTCATTTATCACATGTATATTTAGGACCAGCTGTACTCATATGTCACATGCTCTCTCACATATTGTAACAGGAACGCCCGTACTTCAGTTTATCGGAGAGCATGAGGAACGACAAGGCGTGTACGGCCCATGCTAAGAGAGTAAGAGAGAAGGGTAGTGAAAGAAAAATTCATGATTAAGTGGATCCTTCAGTTTATTCAATAAATAGGCAAATAATTATGTCACCTTTCATAGCTGAATTGTAGATTTGTCCCTGAGGGCGTGAAGAGGACGTTGTCCCGCGGCGGCTGCGTCGTCTTGCGGTCGGCGTCGGCGTCGTCTTCCGTCGTTGGTGTTTGTATTAGTGTTGATGACTCGAACCAGAGGCAGGAACGGGGAAATGTGGAGCTTCCACATTTGACGTCATGGGGTACTGGTGTGACACTTCCCTATGGCGAAGCACGCCGAAATAGTTCCCACAGCAGCAAGGATAAAGTTAGAGTCACAGTTCGTATTTGGAATAATACGCAAATGAAACAATCTAGAACCTTCCGAGGTGCGGTGATCAAGCACTTCATAAAGAAAATTAAATTTATCGAGTACAGTCTCTGCACTGTACTCCACCAGCATAATACATTTGTTGAAATAAATGACAGTCCAAGTTCCAGTACGTCGTGGTTTTCAGATTATCACTGGCACTTAAGATCATAATGCAACACAGTTCAACGGATAGACACAATTAATGCAAGAACACAGTTTTAAACGAATTCAAAGCTGGCACAGTTTATGTGAGAACACAGTCTTTAAATGAATTCAAGCTGGCGAGAACACAGTCTTTAAACGAATTCAAAGCTGGCACAATTAATGCAAGAACACAATTTTTAAACGAATTCAAAGCTGGCACAGTTTATGTGAGAACACAGTCTTTAAATGAATTCAAGCTGGCGAGAACACAGTCTTTAAACGAATTCAAAGCTAGCACAATTAATGCAAGAACACAATTTTTAAACGAATTCAAAGCTGGCACAGTTTATGTGAGAACACAGTCTTTAAATGAATTCAAGCTGGCGAGAACACAGTCTTTAAACGAATTCAAGGCTGACACAATTAATGCAAAAACACAGTTTTTAAACGAATTCAAAGCTGGCACAGTTTATGTGAGAACACAGTCTTTAAATGAATTCAAGCTGGCGAGAACACAGTCTTTAAACGAATTCAAGGCTGACACAATTAATGCAAAAACACAGTTTTTAAACGAATTCAAAGCTGGCACAGTTTATGTGAGAACACAGTCTTTAAATGAATTCAAAGCTGGCACAGTTTATGTGAGAACACAGTCTTTAAATGAATTCAAGCTGGCGAGAACACAGTCTTTAAACGAATTCAAATATACAGCCGGACCGAGAGACGAATTATGTCGCGACGTGCTTACTTGCACACACTCGCTGACTCACTCCACTCTCTGCCTTCAGCACACTGCCGTCGCATACCGCACACTTTCTCTGCTTTACTGCAGGCTCTCTGCTTACATTCTGCCTTACCCCAGGCTGGCGACTCGCTTATATTTCGTTCATGCAGCAATGGAACACGAAGGAACCTTCTGCGTGACGTCGCTTGTCCTTGGCCGGTGTTCTGGAACGTCGCGAACTTGCTCGCAGTTTCCACTATGCCTGTGCGCTCGGCGCAAGCTTACGGTCGGGTATTAGCGAGCTCCACTTAATAAAAGAATGAAACGTGAATGCTCGTAGGGCGTTACCGTTTCATCTCCCCCCCTGCTCGGGAAAAAGAAAATTGCTGGGCGATTTTCTTTTTTCGCTCATCTCCTAGTAAAGTATTTCAAAAACTCCAACAGTCTTCTCACTATAGCCAGAGGATTAATGTAAAGTGTGACGCATTTTGATATGATTCCATCATTCTCCATCTGTTTAATGATGACCCGTGCTTCTTCCAAGTACTTTATGGGTATCGGATAAGGCCGTTTCTTATAAGGTGATGTGTCAGTAACATCTAAGTGGTGCTTGAAACCCTTAATGACTCCAGGTTTCTCGGAAAATACATCTGGAAACTTCTTGAAAAGTTCTTGGATTGCCTTTATTACTTCATCATCATCGTAATCTGGGCTTTCAGCTACATTGGCGTAAAGCGTGAAGTTGTAGTGGTCCTCGTTAAACTCATCATCGATAATGGACGCCATCTGGTCCTCTACGGGTCCCACTTCCTCGGGTCGCCCCTCTTCGTGGACGCTTTCTTCGACAGGCGGAGCCTCGCTCATCTTGCCTTCTACTATGCCCACCGGGGTCTCACATTCCGGATTCTTCACGTCATTATAAGTAACCAACTGTAGCCCTACAGATTCGACGTGAAAAAATTTAATCACATTAGCGGGATAATCAATGATTCCCCCATGTTGAATGAGAAAGTCTGATCCAAGAATTAAGTCAAATTTCATTTGTGTCAAAATCAAAAATAGATGTTGGAACTTAACACCACCAATTTCTAACTCAAGAAACGCTTGGAATTTGCATTTAATAGCTTTGTCAGGAACTATGCCTTTAACCTTAACTTGAGCAACCGGCAAGATGGAGATGTAGGTCGTCTCCTGCGCCACATCTATTAATTTCTGCGAAATTAGTGAGGCTTGCGATCCCGAGTCTACTAGAGAGTGGACAATCATATTGCCTAACTTAATGATAATGATCGGTAAGCCGCGTTGTATCTGAGGCTGTCGTGGTGTTGAATCCTCATATAGTAAATCTGCATCCTCTAAATACCAATGGTTAATGAGTGCACTACATACTACCTCTCCTCCCTCCGGGTTTTCAGGCAGTCTCTTTATTGCTTCCACAAAGTTTTTTTTTTGTACCCGTAGCTCTTGGATCCATTTCCGTTCTCTCATTTCTTCTCTGTATCTCCGCCTGGTATTCCAAAGAAGCTGCTCCAGGTAAGCCCTCTTCCCTGTTCTTATTCCTTACATATTCCGTAGTCTCTCTCCAACGTTTCTCTAATTCTTCCCGCTGGGAGTTCCTATTATCATTGGGTTGATTAGCTGCCTGCCTCCATGAAGGTCCAGGTTGAAACTTAGCCCTCCCTTCGTAGGGGCGATTCCTAGATCTTCTATACCGAAACGGAATATCTCGGCGGGTTTCTCTTTCTTCTCGCGGTTCTAGATTTACTTGAACCGGAGTCTTCATTTCCGTAAAGTTGGTTGTAGTTTCTTTGGTTCGACCTGCTTTTGCTGCGCTCTGAGTGTGCGCAGTATCGAGTTTCCTCAGGACATCATCGAGCTGCTCCAAGTCCTGGACGTTTGCTGCCACCAATATTTCCTGAACATTTGGTGGAAATTGCAGCGTTATGACCTGAATAAGTTCTTGCTCCGGTAAAGGAGGATCGAAAAACTGCATCTTTTTAAGCTGAGATATGAGATAATCTGAATATCGCGAGGAATTAACGGACGTGTTATACTTTCTAGAGTATAATTGAAGTTTTATCAGGTGCTGAGCCTCAGCACTCCAAAATCGTCTAAGTAAGGCTTCCTTAAACTCTTCGTAAGTGTTAATGCTGAATTTAAAAGCGGTAAACCACATTAACGCCTTGCCTTCTAACAATCGAGACGCTATTCGTAAACGACGGTCGGTCTTAACGTGATTTTCTTGAAAGAACTCTTCGAGGTTGAGGAGAAACTCCTTAGCAGTATACTCCTCTTTTCCCGAAAATTTGGCTGGTTTTTCCTCAGTTATTTTAAAAATTGTGGAAACATTCATGGATTCTCCACTAGTGTTGTGAAGGCTAGATGATGAAACATCCTGTTCGATTTGCGATACTTTGCTGTTGAGAGCTTCTATACCCCCTTGGAGTTCAAGTTTTAGGGTTTTAATTTTCCCCTGTACGGAATTCTCAATTTCCTTGACCTCCTTCTCTATGTCGGTCTTGACTTCTGCTACATCGCGACAGATACGAGTAATCCGCGTGTGAGCATTATCTAACTGAGTCTTGACACGTTTGTCGGCCTCCTCTTGCTGACTTTTCAGAAGAGTAATTTCGTTTCCCAACTTCACGAAATTATTTTTAACAGATTCATGAAGTTTGTCTTGAATAGACGCGATTTTAGTTTGCGCAAGAGATAATTGAGCATGGGATTCTTGAAATTCTTCCTTCAAGCTTTCTACTTCTTTAAGGACTTCCTGAGAAGAAGACGGGAAAGCAAGTTTTAAGTCCTCCGCCACTTGTGATTTTATATCTTGCTTAATGGTTTCTAAGTCACGTGTTAATCTTTCATTTATTTCCGTAAACTTAGAATCCATCCTTTTGTTAGACTCTTTAAATCTTTTTTAAATTTCGGCACCTGCACTATTGAGCCTACGTTCCAAATTATTATTAACTTCTGCAAATTTTTGATCAACAGATTCTGTCAATTTTACAATGTTGGCATCATTAGCCTCCCTTAGTTGAGTGATACTACGATTAGTTACTTCATTAGCCTCCCTAAGTTGACCTATACTAGCCTTAGTGGCTTCCATACGACTTTCCAAGGCCGCGTTAGATTCTTTAAGTTGAGCTCCTAAAGTATTATTAGATTCAGCAATCCTACGCCCGAGATTAGTGTTACTTTCCGTAATCCTGTCATTTAGACTGATTTTTAAAGCCTCGATGGCAGCTAGTATATTTTCCATATTAATGTCGTTATTTTCACAAAATGCAGAAAATACAATCATTCACCTCATACGTAAAATCACCATTATTGTCCAATGGTAAAGTTCAAAATTTCACCGACACAAAATATCAAACACTTGTGCATAAAATTAAATATCACCATTATTGTCCAATGGTAAAGTTCAAAATCTCACCAACACAAAATATCAAACACTTGTGCATAAAATTAAATATCACCATTATTGTCCAATGGTAAAGTTCAAAATCTCACCAACACAAAATATCAAACACTTGTGCGTAAAATTAAATATCACCATTATTGTCCAATGGTAAAGTTCAAAATCTCACCAACACAAAATATCAAACACTTGTGCATAAAATTAAATATCACCATTATTGTCCAATGGTAAAGTTCAAAATCTCACCAACACAAAATATCAAACACTTGTGCATAAAATTAAATATCACCATTATTGTCCAATGGTAAAGTTCAATGTTTCACTGACATAAATATCAAAAATTTATATGAGACTGTGCATAAATATTACGCCTGAAATGTTTTACATAACAAGAGAAAAAAAAAATAATCACTTGTGCCATAAACTTAATCAGAGTTCTGTGCCAAAAGTTTAAAAATTCGTCAAAGTCATTGAATTGAACTTCGTAAAATTTTAACATATTCACTGAACTGGAATTAACGTACGTACTATGCACTTTTATTTGAATTGGTAAGTTAAGATATCACTGATTTCAAAGTTAATTTTTATCACTTTACTCTCTTTAATCTGGCCCCAACGTCTTGGGTGCCACTATTCACTACCTTCTCTCTGTAACAGGAACGCCCGTACTTCAGTTTATCGGAGAGCATGAGGAACGACAAGGCGTGTACGGCCCATGCTAAGAGAGTAAGAGAGAAGGGTAGTGAAAGAAAAATTCATGATTAAGTGGATCCTTCAGTTTATTCAATAAATAGGCAAATAATTATGTCACCTTTCATAGCTGAATTGTAGATTTGTCCCTGAGGGCGTGAAGAGGACGTTGTCCCGCGGCGGCTGCGTCGTCTTGCGGTCGGCGTCGGCGTCGTCTTCCGTCGTTGGTGTTTGTATTAGTGTTGATGACTCGAACCAGAGGCAGGAACGGGGAAATGTGGAGCTTCCACATTTGACGTCATGGGGTACTGGTGTGACACTTCCCTATGGCGAAGCACGCCGAAATAGTTCCCACAGCAGCAAGGTTAAAGTTAGAGTCACAGTTCGTATTTGGAATAATACGCAAATGAAACAATCTAGAACCTTCCGAGGTGCGGTGATCAAGCACTTCATAAAGAAAATTAAATTTATCGAGTACAGTCTCTGCACTGTACTCCACCAGCATAATACATTTGTTGAAATAAATGACAGTCCAAGTTCCAGTACGTCGTGATTTTCAGATTATCACTGGCACTTAAGATCATAATGCAACACAGTTCAACGGATAGACACAATTAATGCAAGAACACAGTTTTAAACGAATTCAAAGCTGGCACAGTTTATGTGAGAACACAGTCTTTAAATGAATTCAAGCTGGCGAGAACACAGTCTTTAAACGAATTCAAAGCTGGCACAATTAATGCAAGAACACAATTTTTAAACGAATTCAAAGCTGGCACAGTTTATGTGAGAACACAGTCTTTAAATGAATTCAAGCTGGCGAGAACACAGTCTTTAAACGAATTCAAAGCTAGCACAATTAATGCAAGAACACAATTTTTAAACGAATTCAAAGCTGGCACAGTTTATGTGAGAACACAGTCTTTAAATGAATTCAAGCTGGCGAGAACACAGTCTTTAAACGAATTCAAGGCTGACACAATTAATGCAAAAACACAGTTTTTAAACGAATTCAAAGCTGGCACAGTTTATGTGAGAACACAGTCTTTAAATGAATTCAAGCTGGCGAGAACACAGTCTTTAAACGAATTCAAGGCTGACACAATTAATGCAAAAACACAGTTTTTAAACGAATTCAAAGCTGGCACAGTTTATGTGAGAACACAGTCTTTAAATGAATTCAAAGCTGGCACAGTTTATGTGAGAACACAGTCTTTAAATGAATTCAAGCTGGCGAGAACACAGTCTTTAAACGAATTCAAATATACAGCCGGACCGAGAGACGAATTATGTCGCGACGTGCTTACTTGCACACACTCGCTGACTCACTCCACTCTCTGCCTTCAGCACACTGCCGTCGCATACCGCACACTTTCTCTGCTTTACTGCAGGCTCTCTGCTTACATTCTGCCTTACCCCAGGCTGGCGACTCGCTTATATTTCGTTCATGCAGCAATGGAACACGAAGGAACCTTCTGCGTGACGTCGCTTGTCCTTGGCCGGTGTTCTGGAACGTCGCGAACTTGCTCGCAGTTTCCACTATGCCTGTGCGCTCGGCGCAAGCTTACGGTCGGGTATTAGCGAGCTCCACTTAATAAAAGAATGAAACGTGAATGCTCGTAGGGCGTTACCGTTTCAATATGTCAGCAAGTAACAAACCCGAAGGGAATTTTAATTCACTGAGTTTTAAGCTGGATAGTGAAATTAAGTGCATTGATTAACAAAAAACTCTGGCAATCAAAAGACAGGTTCGTTACTGTATGTAATAAACATCATTATATACTCTAGTAAACAGAGTCGATATTGAAATAATTTATACATTTATATTGGATGCGAAATTGAAATACAGCCGCTTCTATATATCTGTTCCAGACCAGAACGTCGCACACACCTGTGAATACAATAAATAATGCACCAGTTCCTGATAAAAATGTATCTTTCTGGTTTTAACTTAAGGGCAACTAGACGTGAAACCTGAATATTTTAAGGCCCGTTTTGTAGGTTATATCTAGGGCTCGGAAGTTCATGCATTTCCATGTTTTCTTTTAGGGGTTAAAAATGAATGCTTATGCATTACATGCATGAATTATGGAATTTTCAGTGCATATTTTCGTGATTTTGATAAATGCATCATATTTTAATATTTTAGCGCCTATATCGCATATTTTAATCGGTTTACTTGTTCTTACAGTACTTTTAATCAGCTTTATACATCTGGTTGATGTTGGCAGTAATGTTGTGCATGATGACGCAACTTGTCATGTGGTGAGGAGTTATGATGCCACGCAGTGAATCCTCTGATTCATCATCTACCCTCACGTTTTGTGATTATCTGTCAACTGGCTGTCCATTGAGTCCTATAATGATGTTGTAAACTGGTTGTGACCAAACTATGTTCCGCATATAAAGTGCCCTTTAGAAGAGTTCTTATAAGTGCCGAAAATAAGAGCAACTTCGAGTTGTAGATTAACTAATTTACAGAAGGAGTTTTCAGGTGACTTAATATCTACAGATAATAGGGTACTGTTCTGTGGAGCGTGCGAGAAAACTATAGGAATGAGAAAAGATTTAAAATAGTTCAACACATAAACACAGCAAAACATAAGGAGAATTTAACTAGCAAACTTGCAAATAAAGAGCTTGTTCAAAAACAATTATTAGAGTGTTTAGGAAGTTGGATTAGTGAATTTTCTTATGACTTGTGCCAAGCGTTTTAAGCTGCTGATATTCCCTTGTATAAAATTAATAACAACACATTAAAACATTTTCTTGCCACGTACACTCGACAACATGTGCCTGAAGCAAGACTTACGTAGGACGTTTTTACAATAACGTATTGTCAAATTTACAAATTGAATTAGTGGATCCGTTTGTGTGGTTGTCTATTGATGAAACCACGGATTCTGAGAACCGATTTATTGCTAATGTAATTGTGGGCGCCTTCAATAAGGAACAAAAGATGGTACCATAACTTCTTAGTGGGCGTGATTTGCCGGCCACTAACAATGTAACTGTAACGCAGTGTGTGATGGACTCATTGAAATTATTATGGCCATTTGGAATCAAATACGACCGGCTACTTGTATTTGTTACTGATGCAGGTACTTATATCGTAAAATCAGGACAAACACTGAAAGGCATGTCTCCTAACTTAATTAATATAACTTGTTTGGCACATGATCTTAATCGCATTGTTGAGACAATACGCAATTCTTTCCCATTGGTAGATCGATTTGTGGCCTGTTCAAAGACAATTTTTGTTAAATCTCCTTCAAGAACCAAGTTATTTAAATCAACAGCACCCAATATCCCACTTCCTCCTGCCCCAGTGTTAACACGATGGGGAACATGGCTGGATGCAGCTTTGTATTATGCTCAGCACATAGAAGTATTCAAAGAGGTTGTTAATTCATTGTAGTCGAATGAAACTGTATCAATATAAACAGTACAAAATATTATGTCAGGCATTGAGTTACATGAGAATCTTGTTTTTATAAATGGCCATTTTTCTTTTTTGCCAACCGCCATAACGTCACTGGAAGCTGTAGGATCTCCCTTAAAGGAAATACTTACTGTTTAATCTAAAGCCTACCCGGCGTTCTCAGGTTTATTATTAAATACCGTACTTCACAACCTTTTAATTTTAAGACCTCAGTGTAACTTTTATTTCATGTCTGATTGTGAGATTGCAAAAGAATATTATACTTCCAAATTGAGTTTACAAAACAATGAAGCATAAGCTGTAGTAGAGTTGAAACGTCAAGGAATATGTATACTTACATGGCCGAGCCCCATTCACTAATCCTACATACTCCCATCTTTGAGTCGTGACTAATTTCCAACGACTCAAACTAAAACAATAAATCAGAATAAAACACATAAGTAAAATTAAACAAAATGAAACGTTCACTGAAAGTCAATCACAATCATGTCAAAATCTAGCAGGTAGTTGCACCCATACTATTCTGGACAGTTGTTCCTACTCCACCACTCTTGCGGACTAAAGGTTCATCTTTTGTAGATGCCTCCTTTACACGAATTTCCAACGGATATACAATCTGGTCTGGTCGGAAAAGGATCCCTGTAGCAGTCTTCAGCATCACCAGACGAATTTCTCCATCACGTCCTGGAATAAGCTGTTCCACTACAGCTAAAGGCCAATCGATTCTTTTGAGGTTGTCTGCTTCAAGAAGAACAAGTTTTCCTTGTACATATATCACACCCTCGCACTATATGTAGACCTGAGAGACATTATTCAGTCATTTATTTTATTATTATTATTATCATTATTTCATTCGTATATTTATTCTTAATATTTGTAAGCTGGGAGAACTCCATATATGTAGTATGAGTAATTTGGTTTGTACAACGGCTGGGAAAACATTGATATTTTGAACTTGGAAAATTTGGATGAGTCATGTGTCTACCCCAGTATTTTATGAGATGTACTTGTTGTTGTCGTCGACAAGTTCTATGAATCATGTGAATAGCCCAGAATCACATGAGCTTCTTGCTGTTGTAGTCGGAAATCTCCGATGAGTCATGTGAAACACCGCAGAGTTTGTTATTTTCTTGGGACTAAGAAGAAGTTCACGGCATGATCTTGACTAGAAGATACACTCATGATTGGCTGGCGTATCATGTGAGAGGAAGGGGAATGCTGATGTCTATAAAGGTTGATCATACGGTGGGAAGCCACACACACTGTACCAGAATTAAGTAGTGCTAACACACTGGACGGGGATGAAGTAGTGCGGACACACGATACGGGAGTGAAACTGGATATACGGTACTGGAGTGACACTGCTACAATGGACTGGACTTCAAAGGTTTGTGGAACGTAGTCTTTTATGCTTGTGAAAAGTGACTGACATACAACTAAGTATTGTAGCACTTGTGGCGGCCTGGCATTATATGTTGGTGAAAGCTATCTCAGACTTTCTATAATTTATGTTCAGTATCGACAAGCGTGTGTTGCTCAAATGTATGTATCTTTACAACAAGTGTTAAAGTCTGTGAACACAGTATTACGAGGTACAGTATCTCTGTGATGTTATAAGTGCCGATAATAAGAATCCACAAGTCGTGTTAATACAGAGACAGTGAAGGGTTCTTATCTACATATATGTACATTGTTCAACGAACTAACTACAAATGGTGGCTTAATTCTCCCTTTCTATTTTCCACTGTATTTGTTGTTGTTGTTGTTGTTGTTGTTGTAAATATGGAGTCTTCCAGTAATATTTTGTTTGTGTATTATAAGAGTATTTTGGTGTGTTGATGAGGTGTTCATGCACGGATTTTATTGAGAATATAGTTAGATATTTTAGAATCAGTGGAATTATTGATGAACCTAGGTGCAATTCCTACCTATTCAGTCGTTTTCAGAAGGTTAGGTAAGGCCTGTAGCAGCTGTACCAGTACGCAGCATTATGTACGCGCCCTGGGAGATAAAGAATTTTCATGCTCTATCTAAATTCGAGGGATCTTTCTGGTGAACTCTGGCGCCCATTCTACGGACATTTCGATTAATTATTGTTATTAATTTAATTTATTTCAAGTATTTTATGAAGTTTTGAGTAATTTTATTTACATATATAATTTTGTTTATTCAGTAATTTATATTATTATTATTATTATTATTATTATTATTATTATTATTATTATTATTATCTATCCAAATCGTTACATTCTATAAGCAATTGACGACTCTTCTTTTGGGCAGTTAATGCTAACTGACCTAAATATTCTCTCCTAAATCACTGACGAAAGCTATCTCTTACCCTTTGACGATTTCTGTTCCGTCGGTTAAGATGATCAGAATCCGTGATATCACAGTCAGGTACGCTCATTTCTTTCATATCTAACAAAAACATATTAGGCGAGATAGGGGCTAAATCAGCACTGCCTTCTGATACATATGTGAGCGGTCGAGAGTTCATCACGGCTTCGCAAACACAGAAGACTGTTTCCAACTCTTCATAGGATAGCGAAGCTTTGCCAAGAGTTTTCCTTAGCAGCTGTTTCAGCAGCCTTATCAGGCGCTCCCACCATCCTCCCCACCATGCTACGGTGGGAGGATTGAATCGCTAGTCAATCTGATGAGCATTGTTGTTTTTGGAAATCTTGTTCCAGTCCAATTGACTGAAAGCATTGTGTGTCCCAACAAAATTTCTACCATTATCTGTATATACAATTGAAGGTCTACCTCGGCGAGCTACAAATCTTCTGAAAGTTCGTATGAATGAATCAACGGAGAGTGACGAGGTCAGCTCAAGATGGACTGCACGGTACACCGCACAAGTGTATAGATATATCCACACTTCGCGAATATTTCTCAAAAACAATGGACCAGCTAAGTCAATACCAGTAGTCTCGAAAGCAACCGCATCCCACACTCGTGGCTCAGGCAAAGCAGGTGTACAAATAGAAACACTTCTCGCCTCATATCTCCGACAGACAACACAACCAGCTAGAATGGCTCGAATAGTTTTTCTTCCTTTGAGGATCAAAATTTTTTCCCTTAAGTGGCTTAGGAGATCTTGTAGTCCTACATGACAAGACTTGATATGTGTCCAGAGCACAATCTTGTCAACGACAGGGTGTTTAGAAGGCAGCACTGCAGGCATCCTGAAGTCCTCTAAATCTCTTCTATCGGCTATCTTCATTTTTAGTCGAATTATACCGTCGACATCCATAAAGGGACACAATGTAGATAATTTATCATCTTTTACTCCACTGAAAGTCTCTTGTTGCACCAAACGTACAGGGTATTTCTCTACATTGAATTCCATCAGTTGAAGTTCACTTTGTTTCACAACATCTTTCATTCTACAGGAATTAATGAACCGTAATATCCAAGCAATGACCCTTACAATTGTATCATAATCACTGGAGAGGTTGTGGAGCCGATCAGAATCACCATCGTGGCATGGAAGTATTTAAGTTATAACCTTTCTTCTCTCCTGTCCTATAATTTCTCCATCCGGTTCTGGTGCTTCTGAAGGCCATTCTCCAAGTGGCAGTTTCAGCCATGGTGGGCCCTCCCACCATCTAGACTAAAGCAACTGTACAGCAGAGCATCCACGACTAGGAAGATCAGCAGGATTCATATTGCCTGGTATGTGTCTCCAAGCTTCCTTCATCGTCAGACTTCTGATCTCCTGAACCCGGTTCCACACAAAGAATCAGTGATCTTCTCTCTGTATCCACGTGATGACAGTAGTAGAGTCACTCCAGAAGAAAAATTCGGTGTCTATTTGTTCAAACTCCTTCTTCAAATATGCAGTTAACCGCGCTCCGATGTTTTCAGCTAATAACTCCTCTCTCGGAATTGTCATTCCTTTGAGTGGCGACACTCTCTATATTTTGCTTGTATCGGCTGTACATGTACACAGGAATTATATTCTAAACGCAAGAACTCTGGTGCGGCATATGCAAACTTACTGGCATCACAAAAGGTAGGCACCGAACAACTTATTATCATATCACTCATTCCCATGAGCCAGCGAGGTATCTTCACTTCTACAAGTAAAGGAAGCCCTTGTAACCATGTCAAGAACGAGTTTTTCACATCATCTGGAGCTTCTTCGTCCCATCCCCCTTTCATGGCCCAGCATCGCTGCAACAAAATCTTTGGCTTTGGACAAAGTGACACAGGACACGTGTAGCCAATAGGGTCAAATACTCTCTGCGCTATTGACAGTATAGTTCTTCGAGTGAACACCTTTATGTCTACATATTTGTGGCCCCTCACGGCTAGAGTATCAGATCTTCTGTCCCAAATAAGGCCTAGAACAGGAGTAGCAGTCTTATGTTTTAGGTTAAAGTCTGAATACTCCCAACCTCTCAAGTCAAATTTGTTCTTCCTAAATACAGTGTAGATCATCAGCTGATTGTAAACTGGTTACGCAGTTGTTTTCTAAGCTTCTTTATGGTAGCTGGAGAATACCTTCGATCTTCCAGACTTTCAATACGTTTCAAATGAAAATCAATCACAGCACTCAATAAGAACGGTCTGCTTGTCACCCCAAACACAACACGGGTATGACGGAATATTTTCATTTCTCCCTCCATGACAACCCAAAGAAATCTAAGGAAGTCCCGATCCTCTTCACATAGCAGATATAAGAAAATCATTCTTGCAAATCAGTCTATCACCCCAATTTGGTAGAACCTAAAACTGAGAAGTAATGTAGGTATAATTTCAATTAGATTAATCCCCTTCTCCAAGCACTGATTCAGCGAAGGATAACCACATTCTCTAGAAGAAGCATCGAAAACAGGACTGACTCTTGTTGTGCTGTTTTCCTTAAATACGGGTCGATGTGGCAAACAGTGTCCTTCATTCCACTGGGAGACAGGTACTTCTTCGATGATTCCTTCTTGTACCCATTCATTTAGAGTTTCAACATACATTGCTTTAGAACCATTTTCTTCTAGTATTTTCTTCATTTACCATAACAGTATTGTGTCCTTTTAAAGGCACCCAAATGCGGTGGTCCACTTCCTTGATATGTGCGCCGGCTGCTCCTGAAAATAATGACATTAAAAAAATACCTACCGCCTCATGTAGACTCTTCTTCCTCAAGGGTGGTGCGTCCTTCGATCCCTCGGGTTGATGGGCCACACGTCGATCGGGGGGTGAGGAAATGAAAGATGGGGTAAACTAAACTATTAAATGACGGTACCCAAAGACTGAATTAAAATTGAAATAAATAAAATGGTTTATTTAACAAAATTTTGCAAAGTGAAAAATGAACGTAAACTGGTGTAAAGTAATATGATATGAAATGAAATTAAATTTTAAAACAATTGAAAGATCTGCGTTACAACAAATTAATTATCTGCCTTAATAAATTTGACTGAAGGTCGATTACATTTTAGTGTTCTGGATTATATCGAACCACTGTCTCCATGACGATGACATGACCACATTTAAACACTGGTCAGAAATACAGTCTCATTTGAATGAATGATTTATAATACCTTGGAAAATGTCATCTCACAATAAATTCAGTAATTAATTAATTAATTTATTAATTCATCCAATTGACATTGACTTTAAGGTGTCTATCAAATATTTAACCCAAGTTTAAATTCATTTGGGAAGCACCCATCTCTAAAATAATAATAAAATACACTAACCATGTGTAATAATAAAAGAAAAGAGGGAAAATAACACAACCATGAACATGGTACTTTATCCGTTATATAACCCTTGCCACATATTTAAACTACTCGTGGCTGAAAACAAGAAAGTTTATTGAACTGAACACCTGAGTGCTACCACCACTGCTTTATATTGTTAAACCTTATTCACTTAACTGTGATAGTCCGGACGCTTAAAATTACTTAAATTAATTAGGCCAAGTGCCTCAGGTTTACATCTCAAATGAAAGCGATCCCTTTACATCGTTAACTTTTTCTAGTTAGCCGCTGTCTGCGTTTTCAGTGTGCATGCATACTTGTGTGGTACCAACTCTAGATGGAGGCAGATTTCATCTTATTTATATCCGTCATCTGCGGCACTTGTGATACAACTACTTACTAAAGATCGCTTCATTTGCCTAACTGAAATGTAGTGGATTTCTAAGACTTGGTGATTACAAACTCCTTCCTGGTATGAGCATACCACTACTATGGTTTTGACTATGAACTAATCGATGATCTCTTACCCTAACACATGAAATCTTATTTACATAAATGAACATGTCAATGGAGAAACACTGCTCCCAAGAAATACTGAAATTAAAATAACCTGACTACACCTATTTTATTTTATTTACAGACATTAAATCAAACACAATTCACGTATCAGATGTTAAAATAATACGGTGACAAAATATATACAAAGAAATTATATCATAATAAAAATCTAGATCCCAAAAATCGCTGCCTAATAAAATATAAAATAAAAATGCCCAATGTAGAAGTATAAAATATTACCCTGATCCAAGTAGCAAAATTACGTGAATTTGATGGCAATCTTCTAACCTCAGACTAATATGTCTGGACATGACCTTATTCAATCTTTACGGAAAATAATTATTGTTATTACATGTCATCAATGATTATACCTGACTGTCGAAACACGCATTGATCAGTCGCTCTGTTTACAATTTATCTCGGGCTCTCTATTGCATATTTTCCGAGCATTTATTTTCCCTGGAAATTATTTGAAGTAATACAGGCTTTCCGCCTACAACCATAACACATGTCGGCGCATATTTAACACTCCCGGTTAAATTATTCATCTCTCAATTCTATTTATTCATCAACATTCTCGACGTAGTAACTCATAATACGGCCTCGCTCGTATCCGGCGGGCGAAATAACTGTGTCGTTCACGCATCCATTTATACGACACTATTAATGACATGGTCCAAATATCTCATTTTCCATTTCTCAACACAAAACATCAGGGATATTACTATTACTTTGCTCGTTATTTTGATCATCCACCGTTTCACCTATTATGAAATATCAGAGCTAACTTATCAATGGCTTCCTGTCACTAATTAATTAACTGAACTAACGAGATTGCCTCTCAAAAAACACGGCTATCGAAATGTGTAACCACGTTACATAAAGAAATTAACTTTCGCGTATCAACCAGATCGTCTCGAAATACAAAGTATGAAAGCTGCCGGAAACGGTCATCTGAATAATGATTACAGAATATGAAATAATAAACTGAATGTGCGAATAGCAAAAATAAACATTTAAACTAACATGGCGGCATCCACAAAATCAAAGCGTCAACAAAATAGCACTCATTACCACGATTATTATTATTATCATCACTTTAAAAAAATCTGCACTACACCGTATGTGAATTTCTTGGTAAAATAGGATTCTCATATGTCAAAATGACTTACTTTAAAAGAAAACTCCGCAAGTAACACTCACTAACACTTATTTATTATATTATTATTATTATTATTATTATTATTATTATTATTATTATTATTATTATTATTATTATTATTATTATTATTATTATTATTACGATCCTAATTTTTATAATTACCATCCGATCCGGGAATTATTTACAATCCTATCTAAAATTTTAAACTACCCTTTTGATCATCGATTGTTCATAGCCCTAGATGTTTACATATATACATTTTGCTCATTTACCTTATTTGTGCTGGAGGCAGGTCGGATCATCCTCCGGACCCCGTCATGATGAATTTAGTACTTCATCTTCAAGCTGATGTTATCCAAGAGGTCACACACGCAAACTTGATGCATTTTTACAATATCGTTGCACACGTCCATGTTTATATTAACACTCGCATTTTAACACTCCTACGAAGAATACTCAATGACACTGCATTGAGCACCTGATGTGAAGTCGAAAGTCTGAACTCCGCTACCTGCCTGCTGTCGCCTCTCTCTCTCACCCCTCTCAGTTTGTTTGTGTAAAGGATTATTGGTTATTCACCTTCTCTGACCATAACACTGGACTCAAGGTCTTAGTACGGCAGCATTCCAATTGTGAAAACAAAGTTTTTCTCCCTGTAACTGGCTTGACTAAATTCTGCTCCTTAAATATCTCACTTGCAATAATAGTTCTATGAGAGTGTGGAAAAATTTAATGTAATGTTCCCAATGATCTGGAGAATTTTATAATAATCGTCCGCCAACATATGACTTTTCCACGTAATATACAAGCTACACGTGAAATAGGGAAAATGTTATGCAGCTACGTGTTACGACGAGATTTAATGTTCACCTCGGTCCTAGCACTTTAAGTTCATTCATGGCAAGTGTTGAGAATATAACTACCATTGTCATTTGTTAATTTAGTTGCCTAATTATATCTGCATAATCTAAAGTTGAATAAAATTTGTCAAAGTGTTCATTTCGGCTAAGATATTACTCACAAAAGTAAATACATTACTCACTCGGGTGTCAACTACTGTATAAGACACTGAAGACTGCGAATTCTCACAGGACTGCGATTCACCACGAGACTGAAGATTTCGTACGAGAATGAGATTTCGTACAAGACTGAGATTTTGTACAAGACTGAGATTCCGTACAAGACTGAGATTTTCCACGAGACTGAGGTTCACCACACTGGTGTCTTCGTTTTTGTAAACAGTCCTCCCCCCACTTCGAAAATAGTTCTGTGGAAGGGATGTGGCGTAATAATCCTGCACTTGGGACCGATTTATCATGTGTCCGTAGGTTAGAATTTTAGAAAATGTGCTTAAAACATTCCTAGTTTTGGTCCGATTTATGTGTTACATTGCGTTATGAGAAACGATCACAGGTTAATTCATACGACGTCGCGCGTCACTGGCTCTATTTTCTGTCAGAGTATGGCGCCTTCCCGCCATGACTGCTCATTTCCTGGGCGATACCACTCTTCCATGTAAAGTTGAAAATTTCTTATTTAACCACTGATTAACCACACATTTGCACTGATAAATCCTTAAATATTGCTTGGAAGTCAGGACACGATGTTTCACAGTTACTTCGGGCACCAAATCGCGAAATACTAGTTGTAGATTCCCACTATAACAAGACATTAAAATTTGCAATTTTGTGATTGGCTGAGACGTTCGCGCTCTTAGTAGTTTGGGTTCTTCCATTTTCTGCTAAGGGATGACGGGTATTATTCGTGTCTCACTCGCTCTTCTTAGGCAGGGCAAATTGGACGTGGTGATTCACGTGGGAACTGGATAGAAAGTTTCCACTTCTCGTCGGCATCATAAAACATAATTGGACGTACCACTCAGGCTAGCTACTTCCTGTTCGTGCCTTAAGACGTATTCTGTGGATATATTTTCAGTATGAAAGGCGCCTGGCTGTTGCTTTGTGAGACTGCAATCTTTTCCCAGCCTACTGCTGTATTCTCATAAGCGAATTATTAAACATTTAATTTATGCATTAATTATGCGCATTCGCTTATGGGTGCAGTATCGAGAAAATAATCTAGAGTCGCCTATTCTCTTTCTTCTTTATTTTTTCTTTCACCTGGATCTTGAATACCAAGAGTATCTAGCTCCAAAAAATTTGCTCACAGAACCGGTGTGAACGAACATAGACAGTGCTGTCATAGAGTTGGAAGATTTGTGTCCCTTTACCTTCCCTGTTATAACCCATCCCAGATGAGTCTCAAGTGTGACAAGTTCACACCGTAGAATCTCTCTTCTTCCAGTGAGAAATTTTCCATATATATCCGCTCCAGCCAAAACTTCAACTGGCTTATCTTCATCGTAGAGCTTGATATCTTCCTCAATGACCTCAGTTAACCATGGGCCAGGCTGAATGACAGGGATTTGTGAACAAATGTTTTCTTCGTCTAGTGCTTCAAAATAACAAGCATATGTCCCATCTAGACTTCTTAACTTCAACTTGTAAGCGATGTGTGTTTCTGGATTAGTTACCTTACCCCCGAACAAACCATGAATCAGTGTCTCATCTCCGATGGATTCATATCCCATACACCGAGCAGTGTCTTTCCTAATGTAAGAACGTTGTGATCCAGGATCCATGAGAACACGTACTTGTTTTACCATTTCTCCTATTATGGTCAGCATGCGAGTTTGTAGAAAAACCTGACTACAGTTCACATTCGATAGAGAATTCTCAACTGTTACATTTTCTTTCGAAGTTGGTTGCTTATAAATTCTGGGACACATAACTGGGAAATGCTTTCCTTCACAAATTATGCATTTCAGAATATTTTTACACTTCTTACCGACATGGCCATTGTTAAGACAAGCAAAACAACAGTTCATTCTATTTAAAATGTTCCTCTTTTCATCAAACTCCATTCTCTGTGCTTAAAAACAAGCATAGCTTAAGTGATTCCCTTCACAAAATACACATGATTTTTTGTTAGGCTTAAAATTAACAAGACCAGCTGCTGTAGGAATAGTGTTATTACGACTGCTTGAGTCTACTCCTAATGCTTCGGTACTGCCTTGGAACTACTTGGACTGCCATGGTGATTCGCTCCTCATTTTCGACTTCGCATTTCAGAAAATATATTAGCCTATCAAGTCTGGTTTTACCATCAGGTTGAACTGAGTTAATGTTACAGCTCCTTTGCCAAGCTCGTAAGACTTCTTCAGTGAGACACGATTCAACTAGAGCAGGGCCTCTCAAACGCCCAAAATCTCACGCGTGCAGAGCGCGGCGCAAGAGCTCTGTGCACTGTGCATCGGTGCCGCTCGGTGCCGCTCGGTATGGTTCGGATCAACGCTTCGTCTCTGGGCTACTCGGCTATGCTCGGCTCTACTCGGCTATACTCGGCTCAACTCAGCCCGGATTTGGAGCGCTACGGCGCAAGTGGGGGAGAGGGAGACAGGCGGAGCGAGCGAGACAGGCGTGAGGAAAGAGAGAGACAGCGCTATTGCTCCAAATCGAGGAGTGGGGCTCTGCACTCTGGTCAACCAAGCCAAGTCGTCTTTTGCACCGTGCACAGTGCATGCACCACGCGCATGCACCCTGAGAGGCCCTGAACTAGAGGAAAGAATATTGCAGCGTATTACTCCTAGGGTTTCTAGAGCCCTTAACTGAGTCCCAATTTTGTCATAGAAAGAGGAAAGACTGACCTGCTTGTGTTTAGAATTCATAGCTAAAATCAATTTAAATAGTTCCCTGACATAGAACTATACTAACACTTCATCCCGACCAAACCTAGACTTCAAGCACTCAATAGCTTTGCTATAAATACAGCCTATAGGTGGAAAACATTCCACCACTTTCCTAGCTCTAGTGTTTCGCTCCATGGCTTGTAACAAATATTGAAATTTATCGGACTAATCTATGTCAGGATCATCATTTATTTTCCTAAATTGTCCCCAAAATATTAGCCAGTCCTTAACTTCACCACCAAATTTAACTCGCGAGCAGGCAATTTGAATTTTCTCTTGGTTACGTTTGGATCAGAAATAGAATCATCAATAGCATTCAGAGATTTTTGCAAGTAAAGGCTTATTCTCTTGTACTTGCCTGAGTATTCATCCGCGGCCTGCACCTCAGTATCCAATTCTTGTGTTCTGGTAGCTGGATTTTGTAGCAGCAATTCCAAAATTTCTGCAACCAAGCGCGCCAGCTCCTCGAATTTTTCACGTAGCAATTCCAGATCAGCCATAATCTCCACATCGTCTTGACCTTCGTCATTTACTACGGAATTTCGTCTTTCTTCCAAGATATTATATACACGAGTAAATGCCGCCCGTACTACCGCTCGTTTCTTCCTCAACGTATCCATCTGTCTGTACCGTTACACAACAAATGAGGATGGATATGTTCACAATTTACGTACCGGTACGGTATGTTGCAACCCACAATTTAATAGAGTCCTTCCTGCACGGTCGCCATATATTAAATCTAAAGCCTACCCGGCGTTCTCAGGTTTATTATTAAACACCGTACTTCACAACCTTTCAATTTTAAGACTTCAGTGTAACTTGTATTTCATGTCTGATTGTGAGATTGCAAAAGAATATTATACTTCCAAAATGAGTTTACAAAACAATTAAGCATTAGCTATAGTAGAGTTGAGACGTCGAGGAATATGTATACTTACATGGCAGAGCCCTCTTCAGTAATCCTACACTTACTGTTTTCAAAAAAAATTTATCCAGTCTAAATTTCGTTCCTGGTAGTACAGGGCAAGTGAAAGAAAAATAAATTATGTAACTTCAAAAAATCCTGGTTATAAACAGTTGTGCGATTTTCGAGACATTCTCGAAGGAAAACCGTCTGTCACACCAAGAGACTTGCCGCTTTCTGTGGAGCAGTTACCATCATTTAAATATGCACCAATAACATCTTGTGAGGAGGAAAGAAGTTTTGCACGTTACAAAAGTGTTTTGCGAGACAACAGATGAAGTTTTTCAGTTGCAAATTTGTGCAAAGTGATGGTTGTGAACTGCTATTCATCACTCAGCATTGAAAGCGGGACAATTTCTGTTTCAACCTCCAAGGAATAAATGTAAGTTTATTATTATCAATACTAACCTGACTTGTCTACTGTCATTTTTTCATTTTAATAGTGCATATTTATTGGCATATTTTCAAGTTTTTAAGAGCATATTTGCATGCATATTCCTTAGTTCTTAAGGGCATGAACTTCTTTGGCTTAGTTACATCTAAGGAATTATTGGTTCGAAGCCTACAAAACTTCTCTCACCTTTGAACATGAAATACATGTTTAATTTCAACAATCTATCTCCCTTCGCTCTTAAATAAGAATGCAAACAGCAACAAATCGTAATTTACAATTCTAATTACTGTTTTTGCTACATGTTTATGTACAGTTTTCACGGAAGCTGTTATTATATGGTTCGTAAGTCTTTTTGTACAAGTTAATAATACTAGTACCTACAATAAAAAACTTACAATTATATACAATAATTGTTCCACGCTATTTAAATGGGCTGTCAAAGATAAAGTATTTTCCTGTAAATATTTGGAGTTCCTACTACTTATATTTTGGGGAAAGATTTACTTTTTTGCAACTCTTCTTTCAAGCTTTTAGACAATTAAAGAATTTATTGAGTTTCATTCCTTTAGCTCTGACGTTTACTGAGAAAAGATGTCCCTTTCGGAAATATAATGTTAGCTGACTGCTGCGGGGGAGTGATAGTGGGGATACAATATATAAACAACCATTTCAAATACACTTCTGCTGAAGGAACATACACATATTTTTATATTTCTTTATGAACAAATCATACTGTATTCACTGAAGTGAAAAATTATAATGTGAATATTTGATAACATTTTCAGGTTTGGGTGCCCTTAAATAGGATGGTACCGAGCAAGTAGCCGTGCGGTTAGGGTCGCGCAGCTGTGAGCTTGCATTTAGAAGATAGTGGGTTCGAGCCCCATTGTCGGCAGCCCTGAAGATGGTTTTCCATGGATTCCCATTTTTACACCAGGTAAATGTTGGGGTGTGCCATAATTAAGGCCACGGCTGCTTCTTTCCCACTCCTAGACGTTTCCTATCCCATAGTTGCCAAAAGTCCTATCCGTGTCGGTGCGACTTCAAGCAAAATGCAAAATGCAAAAAAGAAGACAGGATGCTAAGGTATAATTTAACCGGCAACAATGTTTCAATAAACTGACCGCAGTCAAAGTCCTCTACAACAACCACAATTTAAATTTTTAAATGCAAGTTTTGTAACTTTGTGATTCAGATTCAAAGTTAAATTGCATGAGTCAGTAACTGATATTAAATGTTTAATGTAAAATACTTCCACGACGTATTTAGTTGCATAATTAACATTTAAATTTACGAATACGGTCTGTATGAGTTTGGTTGAGATAAATTGCAATGAGTATTGCACCCATATCCTAAACAGGTGGATCAAAATTGAATTAATACATTTCCATACAATATTCTGAATGTCTTCCAATGTGCAACAAAGCAGAAAACCACCCAGTAATCCAGCAAGAACACCCCAAGACATGATAAATTTGCTGTTCTTTCTGATAACGGTTTTCACAGCAGCAGAGACAGATCAGATAAATCAAAAACAAACAGGGGAGCTTTTCGTGAATGTTACGACGCAGTAAGAGTGACAGAGAAACGAAAGGGTGTGCGGGAGAAATCGATTTAGACTCCCCCCAGAGAAGAATGAACTGTTCCAGAAAATTCGAATACTGGGTCGATGCATAAGTTCGTGCGGTATTCTTTTGGGTTGGTAACAATGCGGCGAGGAGGGATTGCTTATCGTTATTCCGTTGTTTTACCTGAGTTTGGAGTTTGTGTGTTGTGAAACATAGGTTTTCTTCATTTTGAACGTATTAATTGTGTATATTTCAGAGAATTGGATATGGAATGTCATGTTGAGAAATGTGAGCATTTCCGATACATTTTACTCTTTGAGTTTAACCAAGGATCTAGTGCAGCAGGAGCTGCGAGAACAATTTGTGAAGTGTACGGGAATGAAGCAATTGCTGAAGGAACAGAACAAATGGTTTTCCCGCATTCGAGCAGGACGGTTTGACTTGTCTGATGATCTATGTTCTGGAAGTCCTTCAAATTTTGACGAAAATCGCTTGAATGAGTTGCTTCATAAGAATCCTCGTCAAACAACGCGGTAAATGGCGCAAGTTTTTGAATGTGATCAGTCAACTATTTTACGCCATTTGCATTCGATGGGTAAGGTACAGAAATTGGATATATGGGTACCACATTTGCTAAATGACAGTAACAAAAATCAACGAGTAAACATCTGTTCGTCATTGCTTGCCCGGCACCGGTTGGCTTGTGATAGGCACGAATATTCACTGGTGACGAGAAATGGTGCCTGTATGCCAACATGAAGAAGAGGAAAGGGTGGCTCAGCCCATCAAAAGAAGCAACTCTCTGTGCCAATGATAGTGTTCATCCACAGAATATCATGTTTTGTGTTTGGTGGAACAAAGGTGGCATTTTGCATCATGAACTTCTTCCGAAAAATGTAGCCTAATGATTGCATCTGCTGTGTATAGTGACCAGCTAGGACGGCTTGCCGTTGCTATTGACAACAAAAGACAAAGACAATAACCAGCCTTCTTGCTCCATGATAACGCTCGTCCGCATAGAGCGGAACTGACCAAAGATGTGATTGCTGAACTTGGCTGGGAACCTCTTCCTCATCCTCTGTAATTCCCTGACCTTGCCCCCTCTGATTTCCATCTTTTCCGCTCTCTTTCTAACCACATTCAGGGGCAAGTATTTCGTGATGAAGCTTCTCTTGACCAATGGCTAACTGATTTCTTCCAGTCAAAACCAAAACAGTTCTATAGGCGAGGCATTCTACTGCTACCCGAACGTCGGCAGAAGGTCATAGGAAGTATTACAGTGCATGACAGTGACAGTAAAATAAAATATAAAAACCGCACGAACTTATGCATCGATCCAGTATTAACCAATCAGAACATTTCGATATTCACTTGTCTGATGACACAGGCCTAGGCTATACAGTACTTTATAAATTACAAGCAATAGATATTGGTAAATTCCAGTTCTCAAAATCACTTCTAATTATGTGAATTTCTACACCATCCAGGAACGCTGCTAATAAGATGGATTGATTAATTTCAATAAGTGCAAAATATTATACTTGGTATCCTAGATACGACCACGTGACTGGTAATGAGGCTAATATGGTGTGTGTCCGCCGGAAGATGTATCAATAGGGGCACATCACTTATTTAATAGTTGCTGTGATGGAAAGTGGAAAGTTGTAACCTGTGATGCTTGTGCGGATATTTACGATCTGAAACATGACTGACTGTAGACCTCAAACCAATCATCTGCCAATAAGGACGCTGTGGACACTCCCCCCCTGCGAGTAAAAGTAATTCTGGCCCAAAGGAGGAGTGTCTATTCGGTGTTCATTCTCACGATGATTCTTGCGTGATCCTAACGGGACGACTGTTCGCGCTCGGTGGTGTTAAACACATGTAAAAAAGGAGCTCCAGTGAATAGCACAGTTTAGTCTTCATAAATTTATTTCCTTGCTGCGGTGCTGTAGATTTGTGGACACATTTTTACAGCATCTTTTATATATTTTTCGTCATGAGGCGGAAGGTGATCGCAAACATATTAATTGGCGATCCTCAAAGAATGAGTAAGGGAGCGTAGAACGTGTCAACATATTCTGCACCACTATTGAAAAGTGCGAGATGAACAGAAAGTTGAAATATTTGAGCGCCCATCATAGCTGATATTTATAAAAGCATTAGCCTACTGAAAGTACAGAATAGAAGGGGAAGGCAAGTACTGTACACGAGCGGTAAACAAAGCCACCGCAATACTATGTTCCAGCCGGTCGACTTGTACATTACGACAGACGAGTACTATAGTAAATTAATTGAGTATATCGTGTGCAGATTAGTATATAAGAAATTGATCTGTGTTCCATTTATATTTTCATCTATCGTGAGCGTTAGTAGTGTGTTATGAAGATGTATGGGCAAATATATGTCCATTGGATTCTCTTGAGTAGCCCTACCACCGCTGTTGACATCGATTAACTTCCATAATCTCGGTGCAGCGGTAGATGAATGTTTGCTTACAATGGACGCCATCATCAGTATTTATGACCAAAAATTTAAGAATGTTGTCCGTACTCTTAAAAATACAAAACTAGCTAATTGTCATCCCTTTGGAATAATAATAATAATAATAATAATAATAATAATAATAATAATAATAATAATAATAATAATTTTACCCGTGTGGGGATTTACCGGTTACCTCCATCGGGAGCGTCCCATTGGAATTGGGGAAGCTCGCTGGCTCTGCCATCAGCAGAGTCAGAGGGTAGTAGGGAAATAAAATACCACCGTGAAAAAAACGGGTCCCTTGCCAGGATTACGGCGAAGACTGGTAAATGACCAGAAGCCGGAAAACATCTTGAGGCAACCTCTAGGGCTAACAACCCTAGTTGTAAAAGGATGGGTACCCGTCCAAAGCAAAGTCAAGTCAAAAAGAATGATGGCACAACATTTCAGGAAACATACCCCGGGGGGTAAATCTTCGGATAAATCCCTCGTCGTAAACGCCACGGCGCACGAGTCTCGTTCGGATTCTGGGGGAGACTCAACATCATGCAAGAGACGAGTCGGAGCGTCTCGGTGTACCCCGAAGAGTCAAAAACTCAGACCAAAATCTAAAACCTTTCTAGCAACTTTCAACATAAATTCACTTACACAAACTGGCAAGCTGAAAACCCTCACCAAAGCACTTCACGAAAATCAGATATCCATAATGGCCCTACAGGAAACAAGGTACCCAGATGGAGAGATTTTTGAATCTGAAGGCTGCCGATTTTTGAAGAGCAAAGCCCAAAGAGGAATCCTTAATGGAGCTGTGATACTTGGAACCGCGTTTGCTGTTACAACCAAGATCCTTAAATCGGTTGCAAATTTTGAACCTGTGAATGACAGATTGTCTATACTCACAATTAAATGTGCGAACAAAACCTACGCCCTAGTTAACGAACATGCTCCTACAAACGATAAGAACAAGTCTGATCCAGACGAAGTTGATAATTTCTGGGACCTACTGGATGAAAAATTAAACAAAATCCCCAAACACCATGTCAAGCTTCTTTTGGGTGATTTCAATGCCCAACTAGGTCGTGAAGAGAAGTACAAGAAAGTTATAAGAAATTACCCTGCGCACAAAAGAAGCAATCCCAACGGCAAAAGACTGGTGTCCATTTGCGAAAATCACAACCTGCACGTCATGTCGACCCACTTTCGCCATCTACCCAGAAAGCAAATGACTTGGCGTTCTCCCGTCCAAGCTCTCGGAGAGTTCCAAATTGATCATGTTGCAATCTCCAGGAGAAACAGCCCTGAGATTATGAATGTCAAGGTAAAGAAAGGCATCAATGTGGCCTCAGATCATTATATGTCTCTTATCAAATTCAAACCAATTCCCGCAAACACAACGAAGACAACCAAACAGATCACACGCTTCGACAATGATAAACTTCGGCAAAGGGTCGAGGAGTTCCAGGAGAAGGCTAGACGAAATGACTGTGACTTTAACAACGCCAAACGTCTCCTTGTTGCGGCCGCCAAAGACGTTGCAGAAATCAAGAGAAGCAAAAAGCATGCCTGGTGGAATGGTACCTGTGAATCAGTCCTCCAAGAAAGACTCAATGCGTGGAAACAGTACTACTCTACGAAATCAGAAAATGATTGGGAAACCTACAACACCCAACGTGCCCAAGCAGCTAGGGTATTCAGAACTGAGAAACGTGAATACCAAAAATCTCTCATTGAAAAGATAGAACAAAACTTTAGGAAGAATGAAAGCAGAGAGTACTACAGAGCCTTCAAACGTAAACTCACTGGCTATAAACCACCATCTCTATGCTTTGAGCGAAAGGACGGCACAATGGCGACGTCAAATCAAGAAAATTGCAGCATTCTGGCAGATTACTTCAAGAATTTACTTAATTGATCTAAACCGCAAAGCGCCATTGAGACCAAGGAACCCTTACTCAGGCACCCAGATTCCAGACCACCCGACAGAGATGAAATCAAGCGCCACATTGCCCGTCTCAAAAATAACAAAGCGCCGGGGGAAGACTCAGTAGTAGCAGAACTATGGAAATATGCCCCAGAGGAGTCACTTGATATCTTGCAAAAACAAATAGAAGAAATTTGGAACAAGGAGACCCTACCCGAAGATTGGAAAATAGCTTTGATCCATCCATTACACCAAAAAGGCAGCATGAAGAACATCAACAACTACAGAGGAATATCTTTGCTACCCTTGACTTACAAAATTCTATCACATGCCATCCTGGAGCGTTTGGAAGCACAAGTCGAAAATCAAATAGGTGAATACCAAGGAGGGTTCAGAACAGGTCGCTCAACAGCTCAACAGATCCAAAATCTCAAAACGATCATCGGATATTGTACACTAAGGTCCAAGCAGTATGTGTCTGTCTTTGTGGACTTTAAGAAAGCGTACGACTCCATTGACCGAGAAGACTTGTTAAACATCTTAAATGAATTTGGAGTTGATTTGAAACTGCTGGCATTAATTAGAGCCACCCTGACCGATACAAAATCCAAGGCGAAGTTCCACGGATGTCTCTCGCATTCCTTTCACATCAAAACAGGAGTCCGACAAGGTGATGGGCCATCACCGATACTCTTCAACTGTGTTCTTGAAAAGATCATCAGAACCTGGCGGGTGAGATTACAGGAAACCAACTACAGTCCATTGAGAATAGGAACCAAATTCAAGGGGATCGCAACAGACTGCTTAGCATTTGCCGATGATATTGCTGTTCTCTCAAACGACATAGAAACCGCTAGAGCTCAAGTTGAAGTTTTAAAGGAAATTGCCGAACAAACTGGTTTGCAGATATCGTTTGAGAAAACAGAAGTAATGACTAACATCAAAGAGGCTCCACCAAAACTCCATACAGAATACGGGGACATCACCCGAGTAGACAAATTCAAATACCTGGGTGAGATCATCATGAAAAATGGACTGGACAAAGAAGCACTTCAGGAGCGAGTACGCAAACTGGAAATAGCCTACCAAACATCCCGCACAATCTACAATAAAAAGTGCCTTTCCCAAAACACCAAGATACGTCACTATGAAACAGTTCTGAAGCCAGTAGTTCTATATGCAGCCGAAACCCTGTCTCTAAATGCCAACAAAGGACTCCTTGAAGAACTGGAGAAAAGAGAGCGGAAAATTGTGAGAGGAATCTTGGGATCAAAGTACAGAAATGGAATGCATCAAAAGAGATCCAACAAGGAAGTCTACAGCAAAATAGAGAAAATTACCGACACAAACAGAAAAAGACGGGCACGATTTTACGGTCATCTGAAAAGAATGGACAGAAGAAAGTTAACTAAAGAAATCTGTCTTTTTGATTCAAGCCCCAAAACCACAATTCCCTGGTTTAGAAATACCAAAGACGACCTGCAAATGCTACATATCTCAGCTGAAGACGCCCTTAACAGAGATCTCTTCCGCAAGAAAATATTGACGAACGGGCTAAACCGAGACGAGCATCCGAAGAGAAGACACGGTGCCCCTTGGACAGAGGAGCGTAAGCAGGCCCACTCACAAAGAATGAAGGAAATTTGGGCTCTAAAGAAGGCCAAGTTCAGTGTCAAATGCAACAAGACTTAACGTGGTCCTTGATGGGCCCAGCGAATTATAGATATGTATATAATAATTTTAATTTCGTGTGGCTATTGGGAATGCAACCCTATTAAGGCAGACCGTCCGATGAGGGTGGGCGACATCTTCCATATGTAGGTAACTGCGTGTTAGTGTGGTGGAGGGTGGTGTTATGTGGGATGTGTGAGTTGCAGGGATGTTGGAACAGCACAAACAACCAGCCCCTAAGCCATTACAATTAACCAATGAAGGTTAAAATCCCCGACCCGGCCAGGAATCGAACCCGGAATCGTCGGCACCAAAGGCCGGTATGCTGGCCATTAAGCCAATGAGTCGGACATTAATAATAATAATAATAATAATAATAATAATAATAATAATAATAATAATAATAATAATAATAATAATAATAATAATAATAAATTTTGGAGTAATCGAATAATAATCACGATTTCGCAGGAGTAGATGATGCCTAGAATTTGTTAATGATAACGCGATGTATTTACTAAAGGAACTGATAAATGTCCGCCACTGTGGTGTGATTAGCTTCCACCCCCGGAGGCCCGGGATCGATTCCCGGCTCTGCCACCAAATTTGAAAAGTGGTACGGGGGCTGGAACGGGGTCCACTCAGCCTCGGGAGGTCAACTGAGTAGAGGTGGGTTCGTTTCACACCTCAGCCATCCTGGAAGTTGTTTTTCTTGGTTTCCCACTTCTCCTCCAGGCAAATGCCGCGATGGTACCTAACAAAAGGCCACGGTCGCTTCCTACCCTCTTCCTTGTCTATCCCTTCAAATATTCCCATCCCCCGCAAGGCCTCTGTTCAGCATAGCAGGTGAGGCCGCCTGGGCTAGGTACTGGTCATTTTCCGCAGTTGTATCCACAGACTCAATGTCTCACGCTCCACTACACTGCTCTTGAGGCGGTAGAGGTGGGATCCCTCGCTGAGTCTGAGGGAAAAACCAACCCTGGAGAGTAAGCAGATTAAGAAAGAAAGAAAGAAAGAAAGAAAAAAAAAGAAAGAACTGATAAATATAATGGGGTCAAATGTTAAATAATTGGTTAGGTATAATGAAAACCTACAACTTGTTTTCTAGTCTTTGACCGGGTCTCGGATGCAATGAATGAATCATATATGGGCTATTAGTACGATGGGGTCGCCACTCCCAAAGTTACTTATTAATGACTGATAGATGCTACGAAATGATTATGGAGAGTGTTGCTGGAATGAAAGATGACAGGGAAAACCGGAGAACCCGGAGAAAAACCAGTCCCGCCTCCGCTTTGCCCAGCACAACTCTCACATGGAGTGACCGGGATTTAAACCACGGTATCCAGCGGTGAGAGGCCGACGCGCTGCCGTCTGAGCCACGGAAGCTCTATTGGTTAGTTAATACACATCAGCTAATGCAAATAGTGAATGTGAGAGAGAATTTGCAGATGTTGTGTCCTAGAAAATCTTTATGGAGATAGAATGGTCTAATTACTGGAGACGGAGTTTTCAGGAGATTGACCCCAGTTGATTTTAAAGTATGTTGAGTCGTATGATAGACTCCCAGCCACGGTGTGTGTCCCCGTGTGCAAGCGTGGATTTATATGTAGCCTATTTGCCTCCAGTGGAGATTGCGATATTCTACGTTAGGTACGTAGAGATAAATGATAAATCAAGGCCTTAGATTGGAATTAACCAATTAAGGTTAAAATCCCCGATCCGGCCGGGAATCGAACCCGCGACCCTCTGAACCGAAAGCCAGTGTAGGTAACTGCGTGTTATTGTGGTGGAGGATATTGTTAGGTGTGGTGTGTGAGTTGCAGGGATGTTGGGAACAGCACAAACACCCAGCCCCCGAGCCATTGGAATTAACCAATTAAGGTTAAAATCCCCGACCCGGCCGGGAATCGAACCCGCGACCCTCTGAACCGAAAGCCAGTACGCTGACCATTCAGCCAACGAGTCGGGCAAATGACCACGATGAGAACATGCTACGGCATTGTCAATGAAGGCTTGAGTGAAACGAGTTCATAGTCACCGAGACCCCATAAAAATAAAATTCAAGTGATAATCATCATTACATTTTCTCCATTAGGTATATTCAATGTTTCAATCCAAGACGTGGAAACTTAATGCTCGTACAGTAGTTTATTGAGTTTATTTCTATGTAGTTTCTTTTTAGGTATTCGCGGGTATTGCAGGTGATTTGGTCTTTCTTCTTCCTTATGTGATTGTATTTTAATTGTGTGTTGATAATTATATTTCGTGCTGTTGCTGCGTTAAGTAACGTTGTTCATAGTGTACATAATTAACCCGCGACGCCCGTTTTACAGTGATAGAATAGGGATTAGGATGACGACTAGCGTAGGTTAATTGTAGACAAAATTCTTAAAAAAAACAGCATTATTCCAACAGATAATCACTGAACATATACTAATTTTATTGTAATTATTTGACTACATGTGAGCATATTTTTCGTGTCCTAAAGCTTAATGTATAATTCATGTTGAAATGTGTTCGTGATTGATGTTTAATTAATTAACTTACAAAGCATAAATGTCGCCAGCATCTGTTCAATTGACAGCGTATTATGATAAATCAAGGCCTTAGAACACTGGAAGTTTCGCAACAATGTAAAATTCATTAATTATAATAGTAGTGTAACTATACTCATGAAAATAGTTAATAAGTGTATAGTTTTGTGCAAATAATAGTTCCTGAAAAGTGTTAAGCTATGGAAATTCAAAAAAGGACTAATTTAGTAGGAGGTGAAGTTCATTATGCAGGTTAATATGGCAGCTTATTTGTGAACACGTTTCAGATGCTATTGAACATGAAGATTATGTGTGCTTCATTACGATTGTTTAACATTTTACAATTAGGAGTTTAATAACTTTCGTACATATTAAGTTTAAGCAAAGCTATTTTAACTGAATCAATCAAATATTTATTTAATATAATGCATGTAATTCCAGTCTAAATTTGATTCTGAGTGAATCCAGTTAATTCAAATGTAATATAATTCACTAATTATTTCTAGTGAAAATAATGTAATGTATAAATGTATTTATTCAATCTCACAGCAATGTTGCGATAATCAAATTGACACAATATCTGTAATTTTAGGTTAATATTTTGGTTCGCATTTTATGCAAATTTTACTCAATTTAAGTTTTATTTCAGTTTATTTCCATATAGTTTCATGTTATTCAGCATCACAATTAATATAATTTTTATTCGCTCAAATTTATCGTGAGATATTTAATTATTACTTTTTCGCTTAATTTAGTTCAATTTTAATGCATTTCAAACCCAGGAAGTTGGCTGCGCGGTTAGGGGCGCTTAGCTGTGAGCGTGCATTCGGGAGATAGTAGGTTCGATCCCCACTGTCGGCAGCACTGATGATAGTCTTCCGTCATTTCCTATCTTCACACCAGGCAAATTCTAGGGCTTTATCTTAACTAAGGCTACGGTCGCATCCTTCCACTCCTAGCCCTTTCCTATCCCATCATCGCCATAATCCTACAGTATCCATGTCAGTGTGACTTAAGGCAGATTGCAAAAAAAGTTGGTAAATTCATGTTAAGTACAATCAGTCTGGACTCGTCATTTAGCTGCCTCTGTGGATCAGTGGTAGATTGTCGGCCTCCGGATCCCAAGACAGCGGGTTCAAACCCGGCAGAGATGGTCGGATTTTTGAAGGGCGGAAAAAAAGTCCATTCGACACTCCATGTCGTACGATGACGGCATGTAAAAGATCTCCGGTGACACATTTCGTGTTTACCCGACAAAATTAATTAAATCTCAGCCATAGACGCCCAGGAGAGTTTCGGTTTACTCAGTCTGTCATCTAGTGGGCCTAGAGTAAAACGGAACGTCGAAATTGACCAGGAGACAGCCAGATGGCGTCAAATTGAAATGTCTGCACACGGTAACTGAGGCCATACAATTATTATTTAGAAGTTTAGCGTATTGATGGGATCCTTTATGTACCCCAAACGAAGACGAAGTGACCGACGGTCTGCGCCCTGCGATGATAGAAGAAATGATAAATATCCGAGCAGGGTCAAGACTAAACCTACAAAACAACCAAGTGATGCAAGATCAGTATGATTTGAATTGTACAGTACGTTTAATTTATCATCTTCAAGCCTCCTGAATTAATGCATGGGGACCCAGCATACTTACCAGACTGTTATCCCTGGTATACAAATTCACATGTGTCATTTTATGAGTAATATTTATGTATTTATTTATTTATTTATTTTTTTCACCTCTCATATCTTAAGTTACCGTTTATATTTTAAATGTGTTCGACGAGCTGAAATATATTTTTCACACTCACAGTGAGGCTGGACAGAGGAGATTAAAGAGAGCGACCAAGAACAAGTTCTTTTTAATTTTAATTTGTTTTACGTCGCACCGACACAGATAGATCGTATGGTGACGATGAGCTAGGAAAGGGCTAGAAGTGGGAAGGAAGTGTCCGTAGGCTTAATTAAGGATCAGCCCCAGTATTTGCCTGGTATGAAAATGGGGAACTACGGAAAACGATCTTCAGGACTGCCGACAGTGGGATTCGAACCCACTATCTCCCGGACCCAAACTCACAGCTGCTTGACCTTAACCGCACAGCCAACTCGCTCGATACCTTGCACAAGTAATTGGAAGCAATGCCTGACTTAGTTGAGGACCGTGGTCGCCACTAGTCACTCACAAGTTGTGAACTCCTGGATGTTTTGTGCAGTAATGCTGTATCATTTTGGTTTTCCCTTCCATTGTCTGCATTCAGATTCAGATATTTTCCACCACATTAACACGCAGTTACTTACACATGGCAGATGCCGCCCACCCTCATAGGATGGTCTGCCTTACAAGGACTGCACTCGGCTAGAAATAGCCACACGAAATAATAATAATAATAATAATAATAATAATAATAATAATAATAATAATAATAATAATAATAATAATAATAATAATAATAATTCCAGATGTCACACCAGGCAACTTCTGGGGCTGTATATTAAAGCTACGGCCACTTCCTTCCCACTACTATCCCTTTCCTACCCCATCGTCGCGATAAGCCCTTTCTGTGTCGGTACGGCGTATACAGAAAATTAAGTGTAAACAAATACAATTTAAAAAACTTTCTCCTTCTCATTTCTCGGCCTTCTCCCAATTAATTGCTGGCCTAAGTAGCTAAGGC
This sequence comes from Anabrus simplex, assembly GCF_040414725.1. Classification (NCBI taxonomy): domain Eukaryota; kingdom Metazoa; phylum Arthropoda; class Insecta; order Orthoptera; family Tettigoniidae; genus Anabrus; species Anabrus simplex. The sequence continues at coordinate 296,895,859 of NC_090266.1, forward strand.
GGTAGAGCGCTAGCCACCTCAGCCCAGCTTGGAAGCTACAAATCGTGGCTAAGTCCGGTGGTACTTAAGGTCTTCAAATATATTAGCCTCGTGTTGGTAGATTTACTGACATGTAAAAGAACTCCTGCGCGACAAAATTCCTGCACCTCCTCGTCTCCGTAAACCATAAAAAGTATTTAGTTGACGTCAAAGATATTACATTAATTAGATTGAAAATGAAAACCTACAACCTGTTTTCCAGTCAATGGCCGGGTCTGGGATGGAATGAATGAAGCCCCCAACTTGCGGCGAGGACAGGAATTGTGCCGGCTGCCGAGGCCTGTCGCACTCCTCTGGGCCAATGATTGATGACTGACAGATGAAATGAAATGATAGTGGAGAGTGTTGCTGGAATGAAAGATGACAGGGAAATCCGGAGTACCCGGAGAAAAACCTGTCCGCCTCCACTTTCTCCAGCACAAATCTCACATGGAGTGACCGGGATTGGAACCACGGTATCCAGCGGTTAGAAGACGGCACGCTGCCGCCTGAGCCACGGAGGCTACATTTATTGGATGATTATTTCCAGTTTATTAGTGTCGGCAAAATGTTTGGGTTTGGCCCAGTTATTTTGCTACGTGTCTTACGTCGCAACCAATACTGAATGGTCTTACGGCGACGAAGGTACAAGTACTAGGACTGGGAAGGAAACATTTGTGGACCTAGTTCTAGGGCCGTATACACTTTCTGAAGCCAACCGTACTTGGATGGATATATTCACAATTGCGTGTTTCTGCGGTGGTCTGTAATGTGGTGGTGGTGATTATTGTTTTAAGAGGAAGTACAACTAGGCAAATAGAGGGAAATTAGGGGGAAAATGGAATGGGTACGAAACTTCGAAAAATGAAGGTGTCGGCCAAAGAAAGACAAGGGCCACGAAAGCCGTGAAAATGAAAGACTCTCTCGGCCTCGGAAACCTAACACCGTCTGGGTCGGAAAAGTACAAGACTTGACCAAAGAAGGTCGAAAATGACACATGAATGTGAGGAGCCTGACACAAGTAAGTGGTAGCAATTCCATGACACAGCTAACAGCCTCGTTGTCGCCAACCCACGCTACCAAGCTGAAAGCCTCTGGGACCCAATTTAGTCGCCTGTTACGACATGCAGGGAATACCGTATGTGTTATTCTACCAACCCCACCCACAGAGGAAGGTGGTTGGTAATGTTGTGTATTGTATGTAATTGAAGGTATGTTAATAAGGCGAACACAAACACTTAGTCCCCGAGCCAGAGGAATTAACCAGACGTAGTTAAAATCCACGGCCCGGACAAGAATCGAATCCGGGGCTCTCTGAAGCGCTGGCCAGTACACTGAACGTTCAGCCAACAAGCCGGATAATAATAATAATAATAATAATAATAATAATAATAATAATAATAATAATAATAATAATAATAATAATAATAATTGTTACTGTGTTTTGGTCGAGCCTCCGTGCCTCAGACGGCAGCGCGTCGGCCTCTCACCACTGGATACCGTGGTTCAAATCCCGGTCACTCCATGTGAGATTTGTGCTGGACAAAGCGGAGGAGGGACAGGTTTTTCTCCGGGTACTCCGGTTTTCCCTGTCATCTTTCATTCCAGCAACACTCTCCATAAAACTACTTCTAAGTAAAAGGGTAAGTGAAGGAGGAAGTAACCAAAAACTTGTATTGTTCATTTCATAGCATCTATCATTCATTAATATAAATCACTTTGGGAGTGGCGACCCCATAATAACAGCCTATATCCGATTCATTCATTACATCCCTTACCCGGTCAAAGACTGGAAAACAGGTTGTAGGTTTTCATTTTCACTGTGTTTTGGTAGGTTGCAGAGGTGTACGAATGTGCGGGCTCGAATGGGTGGACAGAGAATAGGTGAGAGCATAATTTAAAACACTAACATTTTGAATTTGTAATTTTTCCATTTTTTTTTTTCTGACTTTAAACTTTGATGAAAAACAACAAAAAGAGTAAAATGGAATTACGATGAGCTTGTCAGGCCTGATGATAAAAAAGGCGTAACTCAAACTTCAGGTACGCAATAAATTACAAAATAAGCTTGTAGCTCCAAAATTACACTATTCCAAAGAGTACTTTTGCTCCACTCAATTACACTCTAAGAGACTCAGTTCCAGAATTTACAACTTTCTAGCCTCTGAAAAGCACAAGTTTCTAATCCAAATTTTACATTAGATAACTTTGAAAACAGTTTTTACTGTCTTCTCTGCTCGGCAGCGTGATTCACAATTGTCAATAAATAATTAGAAAGTAAACCGGGGCAATAAGTACCCATACTAAATGGCCTACGTGTACAGAAAGAAAAAGATTTAAGAAAATCGGCCATAAACAATATGCTAGGAGGCGAAGCACTTGCACTCCTTTTGACATACACTTAAAAAAATTAGTAATTTAGGGATATCTCGACACGCTAAGCAAAAACCTGTAATTTTGATCATGTTTTACTTGTAAAATATTTCAAACATTTCCCTGGTGATTTTTTACACAGTTAGTTTATGTTTTCTATTATTTATGGCAAAAAATATAATTTCATAACATGTTAAATTATAAAATAAATAAAGGATGCAATGATGTCCACTTCTCCCGCACTTAGGGAGAACCTGACACTAGGTAGGACCTCCGAATAGTTACACAACTATTGTACACAGTGGTTACATATAAACTGTTCATCGTTTCCATTTTCCACACACATCTCGTTGAACCATTTCCTGCATTCTCCACTACATTGGACCCATGCCTCATTACGGTTGTCGTCACATACTGCGCAGTAATTCTCAGAGCAAAGAAGACTGCTTGAGAAACTAGCTTCCCCGTTGCGCACGCCGAGTTCTCATTGTTGTCGTTCGATTTGAAGGGTTCTTTTCATTTTCGCGCTTCCTATTCTTTAAATTTTCCCCATAATCCTGTGAATTCACCGTGGCGGATGGGTGGCGGGGAAGCAACAAATCTCTATTCATAAAGCTGATACATTATCAAGCACATCCGGATCTTTGCAGTGCCTTGAGTATCCGTCGATTATCAACCGAATCCTGCCCCGAGGTTTGTGACGGTTTTGGTGATCAAGGAATAATGAAAATACCTCAGTGGTCATACACACTGATTCGGACATTTTAACAACTGATCCACTGGGCATTCCTTTTGAGTGTATCTTTGCCTCACCCCTTTCATTATAACAAAGGGTGGGATAGCATATCCAATAGCAATACCACACACCATTACTGTTACCGTAGATCCCTTTTCTACCGTGGTGCTGTGAAACACGTTTTTCTTTCCTTTTTCACTGATAATCTTTCCTGCCTTAAATATGAGCTGAACACCAGTTTCATTGGCATTGAAAATATTACGAGCCTCTTGAAAAACCCAGTCATATCCAACCATTGCACTTTGTTTTTTAAATATGCTTCTTAACACCATTCCTTTGAGTTCTCTTAAGTCGGTCACTGTTCGCCTAAACCCTTTAGAATCGAGATGAAAAAATATGGTTGACTAAATGGTCCTACATAGCCTTGTCAGTTGTTGCTCCTTTTTACAGTTTTCTATTGATAGATATACAAGATAGTATTCTGGACCTGAGTGTATTCCTTGGAATACTGAAATACTTCGCAGCTGTTGCTAAAGTAGTTCCATTTTCTTTCACGTCCTTAATAGCAGCAGCCATATCTTCTGCATTCCATCATCCAAGCAGACCTCTGTACACATATTTCCGTGGCATCCTACACCTATGACCATTTGGATGCAGAACTATTAATGCGAAACTTCTACTTTATCATCAGTCTCCAAACTTCGTAATTCGTGTTTAACTTAACAATACAAACATTATTGTAAAAATATCGCATTACAAAAATATTATAAATATCCTAGTACACTACATTGTCATTTTTTATTACTCCTACTAAACTGTAGTATTAACGTACCATTAAACCCTGTCCGCAAAAATGTATTCCGGTTTAGAGATTCAGGGGATATCTCGACAGTGTCGAGATCTCCCAGCTTGTCGTGTCTAGATCTCCCCGAGTTTCACTGGCAGGCAAGAGGTCGCAACACTTACCAACCTGAAGGTTTGGCGATTTGGAAATGACATGACCGCTTCTCCGAAACTTGCTTTGTGCTCCTAACCTAAAACATCATCTTAAAAGTATCGCATATCTACCTATTTCGTTACATAACCTACTCATAATATTATAACAAGTTACTTTTAAATCATATATCACTTACTTACTCACCTTCAATTATTCATACGCCTTGTATTTTTAGTGATAATCTTCAGCTAACAGAATGACCATGAGCACAAAACCATACGTCTCCAGTAAATGTAGTTGCAAGTTTGACCTGTGCAATACTGCGGTTACCAGGGGCGCTAAGCTTAAAAGTGTCGAGTTCTCCCTCATGTCGGGATCTCGCTAAGTTACCTTACCTAAAATTCTAAATGGGCATATGGCCCAAAGTTATGGCCTATACTACAGAGGGTGACTAGATGGCGAAAAATATTAAGTTACGAAAATAGAGTTAAAATTTAAAGTTTTAGAAAATCATAGTGACCCCAACACCAAGTTGAATGGGAATTAAAAGAGTGTGAACACTCTTTATTCGCTATATTTCCCAGTAGAGATTTGAATAGAGTCCTTAGATTTGACCAAAAATTTGCATTTTAAATGTTATGTTAAACTTTGGAAATTTACATTAAGAAATAATTTTTAAACCTTCCCGTCAAGTCAGATTTCTGTAGCTACCACATATTTAAAAGATGTCCGCCATTACCTTGAGCTGGTGGACCTTCCGACGACAGGCAAGTCTTGTCCCTGCCCCCACTAACTGTATGCAGTCTATACTGCTGCGGTGAAGAAGACAACATGGCCCAAAGGCTCCCAGCTTTTATAGCAGAGGAGAAAGTTCCAGAAATCTCTAGGCCGATGGCCTGTACACACACCAAATTTTGATTGGCTACAAAATATGTATACGAAAATTTCTGATTGGCTAATAATTTAAGGGAGAAGGAAGTGATAGAAGTTCTAGTAACCATAGCACACCTAAAAACAATCTACAAACTCTTCAGTTTTACAAACCTAGAAAATATAAAGTTCTTTTGACAGTTAATTGTCCGTCCTAACACCAAAGGGGGCACATAAGTCGACATTAGAGATATCAGAAGATTAAATGCACGGAGAAGGTGTACCTCCGGTACAATAATAATAATAATAATAATAATAATAATAATAATAATAATAATAATAATAATAATAATAATAATAATAATAATGCCCTTACGTCCAATTACCTACTTTTACTGTTTACGGGTACGCTGAGGCGATGTCATTTTGTCCCACAGGAACTCTCTTCTGTGCCAGTAAATCTAGAGACTCGAGGTGGGAGCACCGCAGAGCATTCAGGATATTAGCTAAGTTTTTCTTGGGGTTAATGTAATATTCCTGAAACGCCTTACGAGTCACTTTCTTCACTGCTGAGAAGTTTAAAGGCAACTACATCCCGAGGTCTTCGATGCTTCGATAGTAGCGCACTCCTTATTTAAAACTCTAGAAACTACGACTTTCCTTTCTTGCGTATCTCGATAAGCGCTAGCCTATATCCATTGTTGGTTACACTGACCAGTGTACACAAGAAATTGTTTAACGGGCAGGGGGTGATAAATATACGCTGGCTCCTATTGGAATTCTCCCTGAGGTAGCGCAAGACAGAAACTCCATTAAACTTTACACGCACAAGTTTTAGGAGAGAAAAATATGCACAACCTTTCACTGGCGGCTGCTTTGTTTTCTCATACAACTCTCCTTGCTCAAACAGGAATCATCTCTCTTCCTGATCAAATATAGTGCCTTGTTTTCTGCTTTGATCCGAAAAGAGATGCAGATGATATCAACCATTAATATCATTATTCAGAGGATAATAATGTTTTCTTTACGTCCCACTAAATACTTTTGACTGTTTTCGGAGATGCCGATATGTCGGAATTTTGTCCCGCAGTAGTTCTTTTACGTGCCAGTGAATCTACCTGCACAAGGCTGACGAATTTGAGCACCTTTAAATACCACCGGACTGAGAGAGGATCGAACCTGCCAAGTTGGGGTCAGCAGGCCAGCGCCTTAACCGTCTGAGCCACTCAGCCGGGCTTAATAAGAGAAAATAGGATGGACGACCTTAATACGATTTTTTATATAATATAGAGAGCTAATTATTAATTACAATGCATGATTTACAAGGCTTACTGCGACGAAGGGATAGGTCCTGAAAAGAAGCGGCCGTGGCGTTAATTAAGATACAGTCCCAGCATTTGCCTGGATAATAAGATTGAAACGATATCACCTCATTAATTGTTCATACTGCACCCATAAGCGAATTTGGCCTAATTTAATTCACAATTAAATTGAATATTTCACATATGAGATACCACAGTGAGGCTGGGAAACTAGCAGTCACAAAGGAACTTTCTGGCGCCAGTCAGGCGGCGAGAGAATCCATGAAACTCTTCTCTAGGCACGACCAAAATTGTAAACCATCCTTAGGATCCCTTCCAATAAATTTTATGACACCGCCTGGGAGCGGCGACTTGCTGTTCGTTCTCACGAGGAAAGCACGCGCTGAAGCCTGACCTACTTGGCTAGGACAATAGGGGACCAACGACTATAACCGCCAATTCTTGGGAGGAAGCGGATGCACCCACGTTTGGAAGGGCGCGAAAGTCTCAGCCAATCAGAATATTCTAAATTTGAATGAGACGTCAGACCGGGAAAACTACAGTCAGTTTCTCGCGATCTGAAGCCCGATGTGGTAGTGAAAAACAGTGTCCTGACTTCTTTATAATGTTTGGTGAATTATCAGTACCAATCTGTGGTTAATCAGTGCCTAATTATTAAAATTCAACTGCACACGGAGGAGTAATTGGATCTAGAAGAAGGAGCTGTCATGGCAGGATGAGGCCATCCACCGGAAGAAAATAACACCGGTGACGCGCGCAGTCGTGTGGATTATCCTATGATCATTTCCCGCGGCGCAATATCACATGTGAGTCGGACAAAATTTAGGAAGTTTTGCATATAAATTTTGAAAACCATAACCTACGGATGTACGAGAAAGCGCTCCTGAGGACCAGATTATTACGCCACATCCCTTCCACGGAACTATTTTCCAGGTGGTGGGAGGAATTTCTACAAAACCCAGCGACCACAGGGTCGAGCTCTCAGTGTTTTTTTCGAGCGCTTAGTCGTTTCTGAATTCTCAGTGTTTTGAGTTTCTCAGTGTCTTTGCAGTGCTCAGTGTTTTGAGTCATTCTTAGTGTCTTCAGAGTTCTCAGTTATTGTCTTGAGTACTTTTAGTGTTACTTCAGTATTCTCAGTGAATTCACGTTTCACAATGTGACGTGTATGTCAGCAAATGCATTTAGTCAGCTTTATTTTGGCTGGTAAGAAAACGATTAGACACTTGTAGGCATTTTTAGAAAGCCTTGTATTATTTACTTGGGAGAATCGTATTTCAGAAAATGAACATTTTCACAGACCTTTACTGTAAATTCAGGGAGAGTAGGCAAGGATTACACTTTCAACTCAAATGAACTCACATTACTAGTCGAGGGAAACAAGTCTATGTTTTTCAGCATATTTACATAAAAACATTTCTAACCAGCGGAGAGTGTTACATGTGAGATCAGTATAAAATTTTCTCCACAACATAAATTGTATTTAGCTTGTTTCTACCATTCTACAAACTGTTTGGCAAGCGAGATGTTTACGGGGAGAAACCAGTAAAGACAGACAGGAAGGTGATTGACTTTCCTCAATGGAGACCGCAATAGTCAACCTTGAGGAGACAGTAGGGTTAATGTACTGTAAGCTGTAGTGTAAACAGAGCTGAGGGATCGGCGAGCAGGCCACCAGGTGTTTTTGCAGGTAGATAGCGAGGCGACCATCCTTCTACAACAGGCAGGAGTCTGCAGTGGCATGTTCTAACTTTCACTGGAGTGAGAGAAATACGAGTGTTTTATGCTAATATAAACGTGTGTCACGGCATGGCAAGAATGTGTCAAATTTGCGTGTGTAAATATCTGGAATACCACATCAGCTTGAAGATGGAATTCTAATTTCAACCATGACAGGGACCGGTGGGTGAACCGACCTGCCTCCACCATCAAAGGTAATGAGCATCATTTTATAATGTAAATAAATAATGTAGGACCGTGGCAAAAATCGATGATCAATGTAATTTAGAGTACTAGGTAAGGTTGTAAATAATTCACAGTTTTATAATACTGCATATAATAATAATAATAATAATAATAATAATAATAATAATAATAATAATAATAATAATAATAATAATAATGTTTATGTTGCACTTTCAGATAGGCTTATTTTTGTGCACTTTGTTTAAGGAGATGTTTGTTTGCGTGTTTTATGGCTGATTTTGTAGTATGTCACTTTGACAGTTAGCTTTGATATTTGATCTACGAGTGTTATGTCAGTTTATTATTATTTTTCATCATGATTTTAGATCGTTTGTTTTGAGTCGATTTTGTTGGAGTTTTGATCTTATAGACGCCGTCGCGATGTTTTCAATGTTTATTTTACTATTTTGCGCATTTCAGTTTGTTTTATGTTGCGGAATCATCCTTCTGATGTCCGGTTTTGATTGTACTTATCCCGCGTATTTTTGCGACGATTTTTGGTAGACGCGATTATTTTATTTCTACATTTGTGTTTTGAGAGGCAATCTCGTCACTCTTTGTTTTGATAGAAACGGTGAGCGCCATTGATGAGTCAGCTCTGTGATTTTGTGATGTGTTAACAGTGAATGATCGAGAGATCGAGATAGATGATTAATATCCCTGATGATCTACGTTGATGACGGAAATATGATATTGGGACCATGTCTTGAATTTTTGTAAGAAGCCGTTATGTGCACGACGGATATTTGCCCGCCGGATACGAGCGAGGCTGTATTGTGAGAATAATGAATAATAATGACGTCGAGAATTAATGAGAAAATAGAATTGTGAAATGAAGAGTTTAACCACGTGTGTTAAATGTGTTACGACATGGGTTATGATACTACAGGCAGGAGCCTGTATTTGTTTAATTAATTCCAGGGAAGGTAGATGCTCGATAATAATGCTAGCTATTGTACAATGTGAACAGAGCGACGAATCAATGTGTTTTGAATATTTATGTAGAGTCACGGATGACGTGAAGTAACAGTAATTTGTCCATCAAGGTTAAATAATATCGTGTCCAGACATTGATCGTCTGAAATTTGAGATTGCCGTCAAATTCGCAATATTTCATTTTGCTACTCGCAGCGGGGTATATTTTTCTGTGACTCCGAGTTTGTTTTGCGCATGTTCTATCCTTTTAATTTTTAGTAGGCCGCGATGGTGGGATCCAGTTTGCTTATTTGTTTTCTTTTCTGTTTGTACTTTTACCGTTTATTTGTAGGACGCAGGTGTATGTGAATTATTTATATTTGATTTATTGTAAATAGATAAGTGTAGCTAGGCTAGTTTTTTTTTGATCTCTGTATTTTTTTTTTGTGTCGGAGCAGTGTTTCTCCGGTAATCAACGTAATGATGTAAATACCATTTCAGATGTTAGGTTTATTGGATCATCGATTAATGTCACAGTCGAAATGTTAGTGGTATGCTCATACCAGGCATCTAAGTAATTACCAAACTTTCTTTTAAAACCCACTACATTTTTATTTTGAAATGAAGCGATCTTTAAATAAACCAATTGTGTAAAACTGCCGCAATGAATGGTAAATAAGAGGATATCTGCCTCCATCTAGTGGTGATACCACAAATATGAATTAATAATGAAACGCAGTTAGCGGCAAAGTCAATCTAAATTTTAATGTACAAGGATCGCTATCATTTGATAATGTTAACATCAGGCATTTGGCCTAAATTTCTGTTTATTTTAAGAAGTCCAGTCTATCACAGACATGCAAATGAAGTTATAATTTAGATGAGTGGTTGGATACACTCAGAGTGATGTTTGAATAATTTATTTGGTTCATTCATGAGGTTTTTGTATAAGACAACAGTTATGTAGGAATGAAGTGTGATGTTCATGGCTGTTCTGTTTTCTTCGAATTATTCCTTAAGTGATACACTTGCTTAGTGCAGCCCATGATTATTTAATTTGGGTATTTTACCAAATGAGCAACAGGTGTTAAACATTTAATAACTCCTATAAGTCAGTGGTTTGGTGGCATAACAGAATTTAATTTACTTTATTGTGAGTCAACTATTTTAAAAGTATATTTGAGAGATATTATTTCTCCGTAATGTAATTTATATTTCAAGAAGGTGGTCTTTCTGACCAGAGATTAAACTGAGTTTTTTTATTAACTTGAAGACAGTGTCAAGATAGTCTGGTATGTGTTGATTGAGGTGTTTGACCTTCACTCAGTTTATGTAGGCAGATCATGTTTGCTTTGTAAGGCAGATCCTTACTCTTTAATATTTTATTAGTCACTGTTATTTCATTTGTTTACCTTTTCCACTAGTTCAGTTTACGTTTCATTTTTCGCACTTTGCATTTTATTTAATAAATTAGTCTACTATTTTAATTTCAATTCAGTCTTGGGTACCGTCATTTTAGTTAGTTTACCCCTTCTTTTCATTCCCTCACTCCTCAATCAGCGGGTGGCCTCTACGGGGATAACGGACGGGCACGTCTGAGAAAGAAGAGTCTACATGCAGCGGTGAGTATGATGTATATGTCATTTATTACAGGAGCAGCCGGCGCACAGAAGAAAGAAGAGATCACCGCAGTTGTTGCCTTTAAAAGGGCACAATACAAACTTACACTGATGAGCAATTAAATTAGAAATGCCTGGCTAGTTGCGTGTAGAACCATTTTTCGCGTAGCAATGGACACTACAAGACACCAGAAGTGCTGGGGAGCCGTACTGATCCCTGACCGGTACACAACCACCCATAATGTACGGAGATTGGTGGTTGTACATCCCAGATGTGTGTTCCCTGATGTTTTGTATAAGACTGAGGTCAAGTTACCTTGGGGGCAGCCAATTGTCCTCATATGCATGGAATTTTCATCGAACCAATCAGCCACAATTGAGGGGCAATGAGCTGTTGCATTGTTTTGCTGCAGCTACAGATCTTTTTCAGGGTGCGGGAGGTAAACAAATGGGTGGATATCATCTGACAGCAGGTTCCTGTATCGCTCGCCGAAGAGGGGCGTTCGCAAATGTACCTGGGAACTTATTCGTACATACCACGTGAACGACCACTGCACTATTACATTTATCTGGCCTACAACAGTGCAATTTCACCAAACCGCGGCTGCCTAAAATTAAATTGCTCATCGGTGTATTGAAAACTTTCAATCATAAATAATTTAACATTAATTTATAGAGCCGCTAACACTAACCACACTGCGCATAGCAAGTCAGTAGACCCAAGAAAGGAGAGAAACACAAGTAGCTAGAATGAAAGCATACTGGGTGCGAAGAAAGTCCCCAGAGAGTTGAAATCACGTGGTTCATACCTGACTTAAATGATGCGAAAAACAGAACATTACCAGGCTGCTCAGTTTATAACGTTTTGTTTGCACTTAACACCGCCAATGAGTTTTTGAATAGAGAAACCATGCTCATTTCATTCAAAATAGCCAGTGATACATCCCTGCCAATTATTCACAAATAACCTTTGAGACCCGTTTCTGGTTGAAAGTGGCTACCGGCTACCACGAAGCACTAAAATCTCGTAAGGTATTTTCTACATCATCCTTGTCAATGGCTTCCTTTTTGTTAAGGTAGTGATTCTGGTTACGGAATGTTGTTGGTGCACATTCAGACTAACATGAAGAGTGCGAATATAGGATGCTTCAAGAATCCAATAACCTGTAAATGTTGAGTACATCTCTGTGATAGTGCTGTATTTACAACGTTAAGCTACTAGTAATGCTCAATTCTCTGTAAACAATAATGTTAATATTAAAAACGTTTAAGTTATCTGTGATTGCGTTGTATGAATATACGAAGGGTGGAAATGAACGTAATTGAGCCTGGAGGAAAGTTGGCTTCGGTATCGGCAGATAAGCGACACGTGCCAAGGTCAGAATCTTGTAAAGCGCGCGAAGTTACATGTGAGAAATTAATTAATTACGCCCGTTGAAAGTATGGAAAAATATAAAAACAACACCATTGTGAATTGGAATTATGGTTGAATTTTTGTAATGAATTTCAGGTAAATTGGTCCAGCGGTTGTGAAATTAGAGGATTGCACCACAAGACTTCATGATCAGGGTAGCGTCATCTCAGGCCTTATAAAAAGAACCCCTCCACGGACACAGACACACTTTGTCTGAAAGTTTGAGCGTGTCTTCAAAATGTGCGGTACTTGTTTCCTCAGAATAACTTGTGTTATACATTCGTATAGGTGGCCCGAGTTAGAGTATTTAGTTGAAAGTGATATAAAATTTCCTGAACTTCTGGCGACGAAAGGCATAAATATTTTTCTTTAACTGTAGCTGGCTTTCATTTTACCATTGTGTATTGCAAATCAATGAGGGGAGCTTCGAGACTAGGCAGAGATAATTTCGAAGTCTGATATCTTTGAACACCTGGTCTATTAGACTGGACGGGAAAGGATAGTTCCTACAGACAGTTTGCTGCTGCATAGCGGTCGAGAAGTACGTTCGCGTGATAACGAGACATTTGTGTTTCTTTTAATTAACAGCGAGTGTAAAATCTGTGTAATTTGTAAGTAATCTATGAGAAGATGATTCATTCTACAGTCATGTGTGGCTGAATCTGAGGCAAGCTGGCTATCATGTAGCTTGTCCCACTAGTTTATCACTGCGTGTGTCGAATTAGTACTTCAAAATATTCAGGCGAAGTGTATATTTTCCTTGTCGACGTGAGAAATCCTTAAAGGCGTTTAAAATCACGTTAAGAAACGGTCATATGCGAAGTTTAAATAATTTGTTAAAATTCGGTGAAATTTTGTGCAAGTTTATAAAAGTTGTAAGTATGATAACGATAATATAGTCGTGGTGAACATGATAAATTCAAATATCATTTGAGTTCAAAAAAATTTGAAATAATAATAATAATAATAGTATTTACATAAGGATAAGTTTTTCTATGTTAAAACATGTATTTAACAGTTACGTCGAGTAAGATTTGCACTTTTACCGAAGTCCAGTAAAGTCTGATAAAGTAATATGTATTTTTGGGAAGCATAAATTTTTGTAACACCATGCGTTTTGTGATACAGAAAATCACGGTATGTTATATTTGTCCTTGAGGTCGGAAAGATGTAATGAAGTAAAATAATAGATTCTTATAAAATTGTTCGTCATGGGAGTACATGGGTTTTAAAAGTGTTGGACATGAAGGAATGGATTGTGTTGGAAATGAAATGTTATGAAATGTTATGAGAACGTTGAAATCAAAGGAAGCCGGTATTTTATGAGTAATGAACGCGTAGCCCTGAGACTGGTTATGTTCGTCGATGGACAAGAATTTTTGAAACAGGCTGTATGTTAAAAATGTTAAAAAATATTTCTGAGACAGGCTGTATACGATGTTCTGTTAGCAATCCGGAACAGCTGACTGATTTAATAGTTGTCAGATCCTAAGTGAGCGCGTTGTAACACCTATTATGATTTCAAGTCGAGAATCCCCCATGATAAACAATTTCTGTAGAAGATTGTAGTTCTTGGCAATTAAGTCCAAATGACGATTCTACGTAAAACCAGCGTAGTGCATTTTATGATACTCGTAAGTGACCTCACGAGCAAAATGCATTCTGACACACGGTTGAGATGTTATTTAATTATTGCAACAAAATTCCATTCTATATTTTTTTTATTACGAGACGAAATTATCATTTAATTGAAAACGTTGTGGGATGGAATATTGGACGTTATTAGAGTGATAGTCTGCTTTGCGTAAGATCGATGAAAATTTGCTTCACCGGATAGTTCATGGATAGAAATGTTTGGAATGTTGAGAATGGTAGGCCGTTCGGAAATCTCATGCCTGGTATCACTGTGGGTCGTGATAGTGGTAATTATTATTTTGGCAAAATTAACGTAAAGTAAGACGAGTGTTGAACACACACTTTATTTTCCGAACTTCACTACGTGTGTTGAGATTGTGTTTGAGTCATAGATTAAAGTAGCCGCGTGTTGTTAATTTCAATTTCACGTTTATTGGAAGTAATGGACATAGTTATATTTCCAGACTTGAGTTAATTCCGTGGCAAGCTTCATTTCATTGTGATAGAGTTTCGACAAGGTTTAAAGTTAAATATCAGCGATTGTGCTTGAAGTTTCGATTACGCCTGACATTGTAGAGGATGTGTAGACGTCCCCGTTTCCGATCAACGATAGATTTAGGTTGTTGCGCGTATCATAGGAGTATACGGATGAGTATACATCCCAGTTTCCGCTCAACGATAGATTAAGGATGCTGCGTGTGTTCTAGAATTTATCATTAGTGTGTATAGACACTACGTAAGCACGAAGACAGGATTTATTTTTTTTTTTTTTTTTTGCTATTTGCTTTACGTCGCACCGACACAGATAGGTCTTTGGCGACGATGGGATTGGAAAGGCCTAGGAATGGGTAGGAAGCAGCCGTGGTCTTAATTAAGGTACAGCCCCAGCATTTGCCTGGTGTGAAAATGGGAAACCACGGAAAACCATCTTCAGGGCTGCCGACAGTGGGTTTCGAACCCACTATCTCCCGCTTACTGGATACTGGCCGCACTTAAGCGACTGCAGCTATCGAGCTCGGTGACGACAGGATTATGGTGTAGTCTGTATATAGTCAAGTCTTAGTTTAGGTGTTTTTCGAACTGACTTGAACGATGGTAGTGTCTGCAGTAGTGAATGAAATGCGAAGAGTGTTAGCAAAGTATTATTGATGCCATGTTTCGGCATAATCCTCGCTAGCCAGAAGGTGTTTACATAATAATAAGGAACCGCTAGTGGCATGAATGTTAGGGTTGTCCAGCGTGGATACTTAGCTGACGGAGATTGATTACTGTTGTTTGCCACACACGTTCAGTTTCAATAACCTTTAGTTTTTTGTAATTTTATTTCTCGACTTAAATATTTTATCGTTCAGATGTCCGATATACCTTGATGGTGCCGTATGTTTACACTTAGCTGATTTATGTATGACTTGCGTTACGAATGCGGTTTCGATTCGTCAGCTGTTTATGCACTTTACTTTTATTTTCGTTCATTCACTTTATATTAGGTGAGACATTGGTCTGCCAATTACTTGTAGTTTAGTTTATTGGGACAAGCATAGATATACAGATTTGTAATGATAGTCGTAGTTAATGGGAAGATTTCCTTCGATTTACGGTAGTTTTTTCGTGTGAGCTTGTAATTTATTAAACTTAACATAACCGTTTATAACCTGAAAGTTGGTTTTATAAGAATATTTTCAAGTGACTTACCACTTTTCTTTAACTTCAGTGTTTAGCATTTCTTTCAAATGCACAATGAATAACTGTTTCCTGCATTTCGCAGTTTTGTTCCTCAGAAAGACGTAACGTAAGATCACCTCGGATCGAGTTGTTTTTGGTTCCTTCTGAACAGCTGTTTGGGTGATGCAAGTTTCAGCATCGGGATTATTCCGTAACTTAAGGGTGTCACGAGATGACAATACATGGTGGAATTTCATTTTCTTATCGTGGCTATTGCTGTTAACCTGTAGTGAACACCATGCTTTCCAGTAATATTTCGCAACCTATCCAAAGCAACTGACAGTCAATTTGGTTCGATTAAGGGTCCATTCGGCGGGTGTTCCAATATCCGATAGGGTATCAGACTGGTGGATAACCTTAATAAAATATAAATCTGGAAATCTATTTGTTGAAGGTCAGATTTTCCACGGATCGTGTGGATTAATTCTCAGTTATCGTTTGGATCAAATGGTGCCCGATTTTCAGGTTTTATTTTCGTTTTTCCAGTTTTCACTGTCCACTAATTTTACGATATTTTCTACTTTCCTCTAAAGAAATTGTTAGACAATAATAGAAGGACAACATTCACGCCTTGCAATGTGACTGCGTTTTAATATTATAAATAATTAAATGATTTGATGGATGATTTTTATAAACATATTTTTTGCATTGATAGTTTAATAAAATTTAGTAAGCACACTTTGCTCCTCATTTAATGTAGTTAGGCTTTCTTCTGAACTCCATCGTTTTGTCAATCGTGACAGTAATATACCCGCTACGACCCCAAGACCTAAGAGTTCGATATTGCTCTATTGCAGTAGCTGTGGCAGACGACCAACGATGGAACGGTAAGTTCAAGGGTTCAATACCGCTACCAACCGAGAGATAAACACGCAATAATGAATACAAGGTCGGACTAAATAATTCTTGGACCATCTGTACTGTGCGCCAGCAGATGGGAACAAGGTTTTTCGAATCAACTCTAGTGATATTCAGGCCTTGACAAAGGAGTGTGTCAGGAGACAGTGCTGTGTTAGTATCAGGAGTTGTTTTTGTGGAATTTCTGTGAATACGTGTGTGTGTGTGTGTGTGTGTGTGTGATAGTGTACGACTGTATAAATGACGGATAGGTGGTGCAATGAACCAAGGTGAACTGTTGCGTTAAACTCAGCAAATCGTTCACAGAGACATTGAACATGCTTCAGCGATGAGGTAATGAGTCGTACGCAACGTTTCAAGTGGTGCAGCCATGACTGTCACATGACTGCTCACCTCTGAGCAGCAGGAACATCGTGTCGCAGTGTGTCAAAATCTCCGTGAACGTGCCGTGGACCTTTCACGTTCAAGTTGAACATCGGCGACGAGTCTTGCGTGTGCGGTTACGACCTTGAGACGAAGTTCAACCAAGCATGCTTGCCAAAGCATGTTCAATGTCTCTGTGGCCGATTTGCCTACTTTTAAGCAGTTTGTAGTCACACAAAAACTGAATGCATGGTATTGTACGTTCCTCGCATTTAATATTTTATGAGACTTAATTTTGATTACAATCAAAATTTAATTCACCTCTCGTATAGGTACAAAATCTGTAATAATAATAATAATTTCGTGTGTCTATTTCTAGCCGAGTGCAGCCCTTGTAAGGCATACCCTCCGATGAGGGTGGGCGGCATCTGCCACGTGTAGGTAACTGCGTGTTATTGTGGTGGAGGACAGTGTTATGTGTGGTATGTGAGTTGCAAGGATGTTGGGGACAGCACAAACACCCAGCCCCCGGGCCAATGGAATTAACTAATGAAGGTTAAAATCCCCGACCTGGCCGGGAATCGAACCCGGGACCCTCTGAACCGAAGGCCAGTACGCTGACCATTCAGTCAACGAGTCGGACTACAAAACCTGTGGAAATCCACGACAAACATTATATCTTTAGGTTCAGTTGTTTCTGGGGAAAATGTAGCTACGAGGAACTTAAACAAACCATGTGCTCATTCTAATTTTAAGCGATCGGATGAAGGCTATGTATGTATGTATGTACACTGCCTGACAGAGCAAATGCAACACCAAGAAGGAGTGGTCAGAACTTTATGCCAATTGCAGGGTAGACTGACGTCACTGAGGTATGCTCATGATGTGAAATGCGCCGCTGTGCTGCGCACGTAGCGAACGATAAATGGGACACGGCGTTGGCGAATGGCCCACTTCGTACCGTGATTTCTCAGCCGACAGTCATTGTAGAACGTGTTGTCGTGTGCCACAGGACACGTGTATAGCTAAGAATGCCAGGCCGCCGTCAACGGAGGCATTTCCAGCAGACAGACGACTTTACGAGGGGTATGGTGATCGGGCTGAGAAGGGCAGGTTGGTCGCTTCGTCAAATCGCAGCCGATACCCATAGGGATGTGTCCACGGTGCAGCGCCTGTGGCGAAGATGGTTGGCGAAGGGACATGTGGCACGTGCGAGGGGTCCAGGCGCAGCCCGAGTGACGTCAGCACGCGAGGATCGGCGCATCCGCCGCCAAGCGGTGGCAGCCCCGCACGCCACGTCAACCGCCATTCTTCAGCATGTGCAAGACACCCTGGCTGTTCCAATATCGACCAGAACAATTTCCCGTCGATTGGTTGAAGGAGGCCTGCACTCCCGGCGTCCGCTCAGAAGACTACCATTGACTCCACAGCATAGACGTGCACGCCTGGCATGGTGCCGGGCTAGAGCGACTTGGATGAGGGAATGGCGGAACGTCGTGTTCTCCGATGAGTCAGGCTTCTGTTCTGTCAGTGATAGTCACCGCAGACGAGTGTGGCGTCGGCGTGGAGAAAGATCAAATCCGGCCGTAACTGTGGAGCGCCCTACCGCTAGACAACGCGGCATCATGGTTTGTGGCGCTATTGCGTATGATTCCACGTCACCTCTAGCGCGTATTCAAGGCACGTTAAATGCCCACCGCTACGTGCAGCATGTGCTGCGGCCGGTGGCACTCCCGTACCTTCAGGGGCTGCCCAATGCTCTTTTTCAGCAGGATAATGCCCGCCCACACACTTCTCGCATCTCCCAACAGGCTCTACGAGGTGTACAGATGCTTCCGTGGCCAGCGTACTCTCCGGATCTCTCACCAATCGAACACGTGTGGGATCTCATTGGACGCCGTTTGCAAACTCTGCCCCAGCCTCGTACGGACGACCAACTGTGGCAAATGGTTGACAGAGAATGGAGAACCATCCCTCAGGACACCATCCGCACTCTTATTGACTCTGTACCTCGACGTGTTTCTGCGTGCATCGCCGCTCGCGGTGGTCCTACATCCTACTGAGTCGATGCCGTGCGCATTGTGTAACCTGCATATCGGTTTGAAATAAACATCAATTATTCGTCCGTGCCGTCGCTGTTTTTTCCCCAACTTTCATCCCTTTCGAACCACTCCTTCTTGGTGTTGCATTTGCTCTGTCAGTCAGTGTATGTATGTATGTATGTATGTATGTATGTATGTATGTGTGTATGTATGTATGTATGTATGTATGTATGTATGTATGTATGTATGTATGTATGTATGTATGCATGTATGTATGTATGTATGTATGTATGTATGTATGTATGTATGTATGTATGTATGTATGTATGTATGTATGTATGTATGTATGTATGTATGTAAGCTGCTCCCTCTGAATGTGACATTAAATAAACATGAAATATCCTCGTCATTCAGATTCTACTCATCTGATGGACGAGCAAATGCATAACCTTCACACGTTGAGTCTCACGTTCATTCGATAACGTCCACTGAATACGTTGAAAATAACTCATTTCGCTTCTAGAAGTCCCTTTTATACATTTATTGAAAGCGTTCGGTTGATTTATTAAATCTCCGTTTGTCAAGTCATTTGCTTCTGTCAATCATAATTCCTGCATCCCATTCCTACTCACGCCTCAGCCAACTTCCACAATCAGCTACCGACAGCTCCAGATGTATTCCTCTCCCCCTCCATGGTTGGCGTTCAGAGCCATTTGGGATTTCTGGCATAAGCTGCATAAAATTATCGGAACTCTTATCGCGAGACAGTTTTATTGATTACTAACTGAACACTAATTTGGTGCAATTGTCACATATATTAGCTGGCCTGAATACACAGCATGGTATTCGCTTCAATGAACCAACTTGCTGCTTGCTCGTCAATTTCGACGTTCCTGTTTACTCTAGGTCCACTCGATGCCAGAGTAAACCAAACCTTTCCTGAGCGTCTATGGCTGAGTTTTAATTACTTGTGTCAGGTAAACACTATACGCGTCACCAAAGATCTTTAACATGCCAACATCGTACGACATGGAGTTTTTCCGCCCTTCCAAAATCCAACTACCTATGCGGGGTTTGAACCGGGATCCAAAGGCCGACACTCTACCACTGTTCTATAAAGGAAATTTTCTTGACAAAGTATCGACCTCATGCACTTCCGGTAAAATAAAGCATGCAGATACCACCCCCATACGAATTAAAAGACCGCTTTCTAAGGAAGGAACTGAACAAGAGAGACCGACCAACTTTTGAACATAAATATTATGTTGTTTTCGACTGTGCAAACAATAGCAACAATACAACCAATAGAAAGTTATATGTTTTGGGCGTGTAGATGTATTGGGGACAGACAGGTTGAACAGGGAGAGCAAGTTAGGGCTACGAATAAGGAGCAAAGGAGTAAAATCATTATCTACAGCTTACCCCAGTTATCTCTAGGGTCGTTGGAACCAGCCTGCTTCATTTCAGTTATAAGAAAGGGTTAGTATTTATTTATTTATTTATTTATTTATTTATTTATTTATTTATTTATTTATTTATTTATTTATTTATTTATTTATTTATTTATTGTGCTTCAGACAGGTATAAACCTGATGATGTGAAACACATTTACATATACTATTACATTAGATAAAAACAAATATCAAATTAAAATTATATTATCTCTTATGAAAGTCCTTGTAAAATAAATCCATAAACGAAATAAAAATTCACTTTTCTTCAGTAACATAGTATTACAAATATTCAGTTACATATGCACATACTATAACAAGGTATTAAAAATATTACAATTAAAATGATTTACTTCCGGCTTTAAAGCTGCATTAGTACTGTAATAATAACAACGGCGTATGGCTTTTAGTGTCAGGAGTGTCCGAGGACAAGTTCGGCTCGCCAGATGCAGGTCTTTTGATTTGACGCCTATAAGCGACCTGCACGTTGTGTTGAGGATGGAGTGATATTGAAGACGACACATACACCCATCCCCCGTGCCAGCGAAATTAACCACTTATGATTAAAATTCTCGACTCTGTCGGGAATCGAACTCGGGTCCCCTGTGACCAAAGGCCAGCACGCTATCCATTTAGCCATGGAGCTGGACATGATGGTAGTGATGCTATCGAAAATAACAATGATGATGAGGTAGATGGTATTACTAGAAACTAGAAAGAGAACTAAAGTTATGAGCTTAACAATAAGTGTCAGCAAAGTGGGATTTTAACTTAGAACAGAAAACAGTTATTAAGTCATCTGTTTACATTGTTTTACTATGGAAGTGTATGTAGTTGCAAATATATCTAGTCTGTACTCATTGCTATATTTATTAAATATTTTCATTGAGTGTAACAATGGCGAATTACTATGTTGTTGGGTTCTTGATCTAGAACAGTAGAAAGTTATATGTTTTGGGCGTGTAGATGGATTAGGGACAGACAGGTTGAACAGAGAGAGCAAGTTAGTACTACCAATAAGATTGATAAATAATTTGTAGACAAATAGAAGAACTGCAAGTACTCGTCTTTTCGCTATGGACTTGTAGCCATGTTGTTTCATTAAGTCATCATACGAATCAAATTCAGGGTAATTATTAGTTATTTTGTACGTAAGGTATCTAAGAAATTTGTTTTGCACCATTTTAACTTTGCTTCATATAGTTTAAAGCTGGGATTCCTCATGGTCGATGCATTTTCTAGCCGACTTCTTACAAAGGAGTTATATAATAGCTTTATTGCCTCGGGCTTTGTGAAGTCACGTGTGCATCTCTTAATACATCCTATTGTTCTGTAAGTATCTGCAACAATTTCGTTTATGTGTAGAGAGAACGTCAGTTTAGTGTCAGAATGCACTCCAAGATCCTTGACAGAGTTCAATGATGACAGATTAGTATTCAAAATACTATACGAGTAACTAATTTTATTTTTATTCCTGGAAAATACCATTACATGACACTTGTTAATGTTAAAATCTAACTTGTTAATAACGCTCCAATGTGATATGCTATTGAGGTCTTTCTGAAGAAATCTTTAGTCCTCCTGTGACCGAATGGTTTTGGAAATTTTACATCGTCTGCGAATAGCAATATGTTTGAATACTGATGCATTTGGGAAGATCATTAGGCTAATAAGTAGTAAGAAGAGTAATGGTCCAAGATTTGAGCCCTTTGGGACACCAGGTCGAGTATTGCAATACTCAGATTCAAATCATTTATAAGACACAAATTGTTGTGTATCAGAGATATACACTGACTGACAGAGCAAATGCAACACCAAGAAGGAGTGGTCAGAACTTTATGCCAATTGCAGGGTAGACTGACGTCACTGAGGTATGCTCATGATGTGAAATGCGCCGCTGTGCTGCGCACGTAGCGAACGATAAATGGGACACGGCGTTGGCGAATGGCCCACTTCGTACCGTGCTTTCTCAGCCGACAGTCATTGTAGAACGTGTTGTCGTGTGCCACAGGACACGTGTATAGCTAAGAATGCCAGGCCGCCGTCAACGGAGGCATTTCCAGCAGACAGACGACTTTACGAGGGGTATGGTGATCGGGCTGAGAAGGGCAGGTTGGTCGCTTCGTCAAATCGCAGCCGATACCCATAGGGATGTGTCCACGGTCCAGCGCCTGTGGCGAAGATGGTTGGCGCAGGGACATGTGGCACGTGCGAGGGGTCCAGGCGCAGCCCGAGTGACGTCAGCACGCGAGGATCGGCGCATCCGCCGCCAAGCGGTGGCAGCCCCGCACGCCACGTCAACCGCCATTCTTCAGCATGTGCAAGACACCCTGGCTGTTCCAATATCGACCAGAACAATTTCCCGTCGATTGGTTGAAGGAGGCCTGCACTCCCGGCGTCCGCTCAGAAGACTACCATTGACTCCACAGCATAGACGTGCACGCCTGGCATGGTGCCGGGCTAGAGCGACTTGGATGAGGGAATGGCGGAACGTCGTGTTCTCCGATGAGTCACGCTTCTGTTCTGTCAGTGATAGTCACCGCAGACGAGTGTGGCGTCGGCGTGGAGAAAGGTCAAATCCGGCAGTAACTGTGGAGCGCCCTACCGCTAGACAACGCAGCATCATGGTTTGGGGCGCTATTGCGTATGATTCCACGTCACCTCTAGTGCGTATTCAAGGCACGTTAAATGCCCACCGCTACGTGCAGCATGTGCTGCGGCCGGTGGCACTCCAGTACCTTCAGGGGCTGCCCAATGCTCTGTTTCAGCAGGATAATGCCCGCCCACACACTGCTCGCATCTCCCAACAGGCTCTACGAGGTGTACAGATGCTTCCGTGGCCAGCGTACTCTCCGGATCTCTCACCAATCGAACACGTGTGGGATCTCATTGGACGCCGTTTGCAAACTCTGCCCCAGCCTCGTACGGACGACCAACTGTGGCAAATGGTTGACAGAGAATGGAGAACCAGCCCTCAGGACACCATCCGCACTCTTATTGACTCTGTACCTCGACGTGTTTCTGCGTGCATCGCCGCTCGCGGTGGTCCTACATCCTACTGAGTCGATGCCGAGCGCATTGTGTAACCTGCATATCGGTTTGAAATAAACAACAAATATTCGTCCGTGCCGTCTCTGTTTTTTCCCCAACTTTCATCCCTTTCGAACCACTCCTTCTTGGTGTTGCATTTGCTCTGTCAGTCAGTGTATTATGCAAGTAATTTTAATAAGCTGTGAGAGAGTCCATAACAAGCTAATTTATTTAAAAATACATCGTGATCAACTTTATCGAATGCTTTTCTAAAATCTGCTTTCGGCCTAATATTTCTTATTATTTCTTGCGTAAACCAACAAGGGTATCGTTTATTTTTCCTGACGGTTGCCGGAACACAGGAAATTATAGCAGAATAAAACTTAGAATAAAATATATCTAATGCCTGGTTAAGATCAGTGTAATTTTCCAGAAAGCTCCAATCTATTCAAAATCTGCCTTGTTATAATTGTGTACAATTTTATATCTCGCATCATTACATTTTTCTCCCTTTTTTGTCAACAGAAATTAATGTTTAAGGCCGGGTGATGTTTTTTTCTCTGGTACGAGAGGATGGAAGTTTCTGTTGACAGTAATGGGAGCGATATTTGGCAATACTAGGTCAAGCATTCTGTCATTGTTATTAATAACGCCGTTAACATTTCATAATCCCATGAATTGTAAGAAATTATTTAAGCGTACGGATGTACACGTTATGTCGACTTCTGCTATAATTTGTGGTAAATTAATGTCTCATAATATTACTGTTTACTATTTAAAATAGGACTGGCTTCAATACCTTCGTAAAATTCATTATACGCAGCCAGTTTAATACTAGGCGGAAAGTAAACCACACAAATAAAGATGCTATCAAGATTTTTCCTCCTACGTTTACCAGATACATGCTTAGCTGAAACATCTATGTCAACTTGTGAGGCCTTATGTTTGTTGCTGACAGCCAGAACAACACCTTCGCCAAGTTCCTTACCTGTTGATATTTTATTACGATCGCATCGAAATACGTTATATCTCTGATCAAAGAGCTCATAATTGCTAATAGAAGAATTTAGCCAGCTCTCCGCCAAAGCGCACAGATTGAAGTTCTCACCTAATAAGTGTGTATAAAATAAATCAACCTTGGTCCTTAGACCTCTACAGTTCTGGTAATACACGTTTAATGAGTAATGACTTACTTAGAGAAAACTCTTCAAGAAATGCAGGTAGGAATGCCGGTAACGATGAATAGAAGCCCTTGCGAGGTGAAAGGAAACAAGATTAGGCCCCCTGCTCTCTGAATATACCTGACTCGGAGTACACTCACTTTCCTAATACTACGGACAATACAAAGGATATGAAACATAACAGAAGTCATAGCTGGCATTTCTGATTCAACTTATTCAAGTATTCAGTTTCATTAATTACACAGAACCTTGAACCTTCACTCTTTCTGAGTCGTATGATTGCATTTCTTACCCAGAGATACCTGTAGTTGTGCTTCGTCTTGAATCTACGAGAGTGCTAACAGCTTCCTCTTCTCCGGCGTCTGGCTTTAGTTCACATAAATGATGCTGTCGTCGGCAAGTCCTAGGTGCCGTGTAGAAAAGTTGTGTTTAACTCGCCTTCTCTGCATGAAGTTCTCCTTGTCGGAACGTCGAACAAACATCACGATGATCCAACTGTGAGACTGGCCGGGAGTCGACGTAACCGGTGACAGGCATCTATCATATTTTCTTCTACTTGAAGGTCCACTGCTCTCCCTATGCCCTTTAAGTTTCCAGCACCTTTTCGTCGGTTTTCTCTGGAACACCAAATATTTCAAGTGTGTTCCTGCGAGGATATTGTTCAGATTCTGTTAATCGAGTGCCGAGACTTTTCTGCTGAGCTCTGAGATTCGAATTCTCGACCCGGATTGCTTCCACCTGTTCACTAATTTTCCTTTTAAGGTCGTCTTGCTCAGCAATAGACTTAGTGTTGCTGTCAGTCTGTCCATGGCAGATCACTCTCTCTCTTCATTTGCAGAGATGTGAGTTCCCTTATTTCACTTTGCAGCTCTAGTAGCAACTTTACCACGTCCTCATTAGAATAGCACTGCTTTTGACTCGTACATGCCTCACAACACTTGCCATTGTAATTTCACCACATTTACCGTGAGTCCATTTTTCACACTGTACATTCCTCTTCTTGCCCAGATCCGTGTCACACACAGCGCAGGTTGCCATGTTCCTGTGTTTGGTTGGTTCCACAAATAAATTATTAGTAATAAATGAAACTGCCGTTCTTAACTAGTTCTAGTTACGTTTATACGTTCACGCTTGCAGTATTTCACATTTGCACTGATTGCAGAAGATATGTATCTTTATATTACCCACGATATTACACAATGTTCAGGAGCCGACCATCACACCACTCCTACCCTACCGCCATGTTAGACAAGACCCTGCATATTCCCACTACTGTGTAATTTCTCGGATGAAAATTCAAACTTGCGATCCAGCAGGATTCGAACCACAGCCATTTGGTTGGAAATCCAACAGTTAAGCCAATGTGTTAATCACATTCCCGAATACATTAACAAAATCTATTCAAATGTAATTTCAGAAATAGGATTATGATTATGATTATGATTATTATTATTATTATTATTATTATTATTATTATTATTATTATTATTATTATTATTATTATTATTATTATTTAAGGTCCCTTCCATTGCTGTACATTTTGAAATATACAGCGCTGACGGCATTTTCCCCACATTCTTCATCCTGCCAGAACAATACGAGATGGGCTTGGACGATAAATATCAGTTTTCAGGCTAAGTAGTTTATAAATACTCCTAAGAATTTAATTGTACAGCTATACATGTGGTTGACCAAAATGTTATATCACACTAGCTACAAAAACTACAGGAACGCAGTTAATGTGAGCACTGGATTTTATGCGCAGAAGTAACGATAATACACACCGATTCAGAAATACTTAAATAAATTAAGCAAACTAAAATTAAAATACGTGTTTTAAATAACGATGAAGCCACAGAAATCCTCACCACTAGGAGAATGAACACAACTCTCCGCAAAGTGTACATGCACCTAATGGACAAAAGAACCTTCCCACTTTATCACTCTCATTTTTAAAAAGAAACACATTTGAACGTAAAAGAGAAATGGACCTAAAATTTGCATGGAATATTTTAAAAAACAACCCTACTAGAGTTTACCCTGAGCGTACTGGGAAATGCATTATAGTCAATAAGACTTGGATTAAAGGGCCCAGATCTGACGAGTGGATTACTTTGACAATAGTCTCAATTAGGCCCCGAGGGTAGATATATTTCACGTCACACGTCAATTATAATGAAAATCGTGAAAGAGAATTTTCCGCGCAGCTCTGAGTTTGAATCCGGGAGATAGTGGGTTCGAATCCCACTGTCGGCAGCCCTGAAGATGCTTTTCCGTGGTTTCCCATTTTCACACCAGGAAAATGCCTGGGCTGTACCTTAATTAAGACCACGACCGCTCCCTTCCCACTCCTAGCTCCTTCCTATCCTGTCGTCACCATAAGACCTATCTGTGTCGGTGCGACGTAAAGGCATTTGTAAAAAAAGAGACTTTCAAAACCCTCTCGTTGCATTACATTTCAAACAATGCAATAAATACTCGTACACATAATAAAGTTAAAGCTTAGACCTGACACTGACGCGCTACAGAACTGAGGTAGGAAGGAAACATTTAATCTTGTGGTCGGATTATAGCAGAGGCCAGAACAGAAACATTAAACTTGTCTTAATGTTGGAAGCTATATTGGAATCACATCCAACTTCAGAAACAATAAAACTGCATTTTCTTCTTCGCGGTCTTATTTTTCAGCCTAACGCGACGGTATACCGCTCAATACTACATTTGAGTACTGAAAAACATAAAGCTGTACGAAAAATACATTTATGTTGGTCATGATGGAAAAAGATGATTTTGTAGGTATAACTAGTCTAGAAAATAAAACTACGAACAGGAAAAGAAGACACTGAAGGAAAATCTGTAAGTTGGCCAAAAATAAAATAGGGATATGACAGCGCATTAAAACTGAAGCCGAATAATTTTCTTAAGTCCATTTCATTTAGATTTCTTTTCTGACGCATTAATGAAGCCTCACTAGTTTTTCATCGACTAGGACATAAAACGTGGATATTAACCCCGCAGCTTGTGGTACATCCATATGTCGTACCAGCAGGTTAACCTCCAGGTCTGAACAACGTCGCTTCTGCAGCTGATATCGTCCAAATTGGTTACACATATTTTAGCCTTATTTTCTGCAGCTATGGCTAGGTTGCAGACATCAGGAGAATATGAGTAAGTGTAAACGTGTACGTATAAATATCTTGTAATGTGGTATGACAAAACCATAGTTGCCGAAATTCTTAACTGCACTATGCATATTTTTTACAGCGAGATAAAACCCACGCTATGAGATAATCATAGGTTTATTTGCTAGAGGCTTAACGTCGCACTAACAAATTGAAGGTTTCTGGAAGGATGTGGCTTTGGCCTTAATTGAAGTACATTTGCCTAGTGTGAAAATGGAAACCACGGAAAACCATATTTACTGTATGGCTGCCGCGGTGGGATTTGAACTCACCATCTCCCGAACGCAAGCTCAAAGCTTCGCGACTCTAACCATGAGATAATCAGGAAGCCATCCCGAGATTAACATTTACAGATCTCCCAAACTAACTCCAGGTACACGCGCAAAGATACTTGTTATTTTCCCAGAACACCTCTGCTAATTATATCTGAAAATGAAAACCTACAACCTGTTTTCCAGTCTTTGACCGGGTCAGGGATGTAATGAATGAAACATATATAGGCTGTTATTACAATGGGGTCGCCACTCCCAAGGTGATTTATTAATGAGTGATAAATGCAATGAAATGATAATGGAGAGTGTTGCTGGAATGAAAGATGACAGCGAAAACCGGAGTGCCCGGAGAAAAACCTGTCCCGCCTCTGCTTTGTCCAGCACAAATCTCACGTGGAGTGACCGGGATTTGAACCACGGTATCCAGCGGTGAGAGGCCGACGCGCTGCCGTCTGAGCCACGGAGGCTCCGCTAATTATATCTATGGATACAAAAAATTCTTGACCCAACGCTAACACATATTGAATGAATATGAATAATGTTATTGACTTTACGTCCCACTAACAACTTTTACGGTTTTCGGGGACGCCTAAGTGTCGGAATTTAGTCCCGCAGGAGTTATTACGTGCCGGTATATCTACCGACCCGAGGCTGACGTATTCGAGCACCTTCAAATAACACACGACTGAGCCAGGATCGAACCTGCCAAGTTGGTGCCAGAAGGCCAGCGCCTCAACCGTCTGAGCCACTCAGAGCGGTGAAAA
Organism: Anabrus simplex; assembly: GCF_040414725.1. Lineage (NCBI taxonomy): Eukaryota > Metazoa > Arthropoda > Insecta > Orthoptera > Tettigoniidae > Anabrus > Anabrus simplex. The sequence goes on from NC_090266.1 coordinate 296,924,525, forward strand.
AATATGGAGGTGATTTATAACACTGTGAATACACAAAGTTGGAATCTAGGTTATCAATATCTTCCGTTATCCAGGAAATGTCATTGAATTATGATAGTACCGTACATATTTTATTTCCCGAGGCACATATACCTATTTTCTAATAAGTTTAAAAAGTGGGAAACCATGGAAAACCATCTTCAGGGCTGCCGACAGTGGGGAACGAACCTACTACCTCCCGAACACTGGATACTGGCCGCACTTAAGCGACTGCAGCTATCGAGCTCGGTCCTGATATTTGAGTCTGCAGCTGTATGTGCAACATAGTTCCATCAAATCAAATGTGTTAAGTCGGTAACAATGAAGAATGTGCGACGTAAAGCCAATTGTAAAAAAAAGTTATTTAAATTATTGTCGTAATGTCTCTAATTGTTCAAGATAGTAAACTGATTCTTAATATTACAGACTACTGTACAGTTTGTGGATTCCCCTCTCGGAGAACAATCATTGAACGAGAAATGCAACCATGCAAGCTAAGGGCGCCAATCTTTAAGTTGATGACTTAAAGATAAAAATTTATAATCAAGCTTGGACGGACTCTTATCACAGGGGTGGGGTGATAGTGCACTAATCATTAAGCAGGAGAATTAGAAATCAAAAGGCTAATTAAGGCAGATTGATTAAAGTGAACTAGGAAAACACTATTTATTATATTGAATATAAATGACGACGGTTTAACGAGAACTGAATTTAAAATAGGAAATGAATTTAACAAAAAGTTGAATGACTCTACTTCGCGAAAACTTGCAATATTTTTAACTCGCTTGCTCACCATGTAGTCTTGTTCTGCTGGTCCTTGGAAAGCTTCCATCCTTGTAGCTGGAACATCACCGGTCGTCTTTGAGATATCATCACCTGCAGCTAAGTACCATTCCTGCCTTGCTAAGTGCACCGACCACTAATTGGAAGATGGCTTCGACACTAACACTCCCTATTATGCTCTATCCCATATATTGGAGATGAGCCCTAAGTCATAGTTAGAAAAACCTCCTTGGGTTATGTGGAGAGGATACTCAATTAATAATCCTTCCAACCTTACTGAAAATGTGCCCTGAAGTTTCATTTCTATCTAGTTTAATACTACCTATTGTCTTAGACTGGTACAAACCGGTCTAGTAGCCGAGCTGTACGTACTTCCTGATGAGAGTGGCTATACACCCCTCATTCAGAAATTCCTAAGTACCACGTCGTGGTAACGCAGTAATTAATGTAGAAGTGATAAACTATCACACTAGTCCACTATGGTACAACAACCATAAGACAAGTTCTCAGACCTACAGCGAAATACAAGATCGAAGAATCAAGAAGATTAATAATAACGAATGCAGAAGACGAAGAATGAAGCCAAGAGCTCCAACACGCCCTTTTATAACCTTCTCTGGCTCTAATTACAGGTCGCTACACGTGGTCCAATCAGTTGACACGTCTCTCCCCACTCCAGATATTAGAGTTGATGGGTCTTAACCATGATATCAACTGTTCTTCTATTACCCCTTTCACTCAGTATCCATGGCAACATGACGCTCCTTTGAAAATATAGGCGGTGATCAGTTTGAATTATTCTGGTCGAAATACGGTAGCTGTCGTTATAACGCTTGAACACGTGCTCGCTTTTCCCAGAATTTGATGTCTAAATATGTCCTTCCTTCTTCCTCGGTGATGTGGCAAGATAGAGGAAATCTACTGCAAGTTAAATTTAAACGAATGTCGCAAGAATCTAAGTGAATATTAGGATATTCAGCCCTCGTTTACAAGTCGTAGTAACAAAGTAATGAAATGATAGTGAGCAAATGATCAACCATGAATTATAATACAATTACATACCAAGATAAATATCATGACGTTAAATTCCTGAATTAATTACATATAATAAAATTAACATAATTACACTGTGACGTCTGGAACGTTACAAGTTTAGATGCAGTAGAAATTGTATACCAATAAATGTGCCGCGCTGTGTGTCAGAAGGGAAGAGTACACTTACTCCTCCTATGGTTCCTGAAACATTCCTACAACTACCGCTCAGCATATTGACAACAAATTGCCTCGCTTGGCTATGTAGGTCTTTTTCACTTACGTTCTGAAACCACAGGTGCCATTGCAAATAGGATACAGCAAAGTGCACTTCGCCTACAAAGAATGAAATTTTAACGTACACTGAGCACACTTGGTGCCGATGTTCATGGCTTAGGACGGACCAGCAGCCGGGAACATTTCCCTGAACAAGAGAGGAGCTAGAAAAAAAAGCCTACCACATCGTTCAGTCTAATGTAGACATTTTCAGCTTGAAGGTAATTTGCGGGCAGTGTGCCAGTTCCGACCTGTTACAGGCGATGGTTCTTAACGCCGGGGCTATGTCGTTTGTCACTTCTACCTTCCCTGTCCACTGAGGGTGCCAGATGTGCGACAAACCCTCAAAACATGTTGACAGTTTGCCGGCCAGCATGAGCATGAAATACTGCAAATAGGACTAACTTAACTGGGGATGTCTGTAAAGTATGCCTGTTGCTGAAAGAGTATGATTTTGGTACCAACGCGTGGCACAATTATCTTCATATTTTTACAGCATAGTACTGAAATATAGCTAACGATTATTTGCAGTAAATCCGGCGCTTGCCTTGCAAACACAGCAGCAATTAACAGTTTTAATGTTCAAAGCATTTGACTTATCAGACTGATGATAGTTTTAAAATAAGGTTGTCGGGTATTGTATTTCAGTGTTGAGTTTTAATTACGTCTCTTCAGTGCAATGATGGACATCACGATTATACTTCTTTTATCAAAAGGAATAAGATTTTAAGAACGAGTCTTCTAATATTTCAAGTGACACCGTTTTCGCAATTGACGAGAACCCTCTTTGTATTAGTGTTGACATCAAATCAGATGAACTGGCAGCATGCTGCTCAAAATCAGAGAACGAATATATTAAAAATTACTCTGTCATCAACGTTAATACAATTTGTTAATGATTGATGGAACAATCAAATATATTCAAAATGTAATAACTCAATTATTCATTATAACTTTTCCACAATCGCTAATAATGCTGTAAAATTAGATGTTCCGTTTTCGGAACAGTTGGAATGATTGGGGCATCGAAATGACAGTGAATGTTCGCTTCCTTTCTCTTTTAGGTTGACTATCGATGGCGTTTTAGCAACTTTGGAAGATGATGGTGACATCTGTAATGCTTTTTACATCTTTCAACCAGCGGCGATCAGTTTGAGACTATGGTGACGAATGTGACAGCGACATAAATTATATAAATGGCAACCAATTGAGATCTGCTGCCAAGGCAAGTGTGACTAGACATGTACACGAAGAAAGTGTTACGATGGAGATTGAGCCGAAAGAATTAAGTAATCCAACACCTTGAACTAGAAGCAGCTCCGTGCCCCCAGGACCCTCACTTTTTGTAACATACGCTAGTAGCTGTAGAAGAAAGAAAGCTGAAAGAAATTGGACTGAAAATGACATAAATGAAGGACAGGTGAAAACTTGGGTTATTTCCGATTTTTTAGAAGCCGACTTGTCTCCATTCGAGCTCTTTCAACTTTTTTTGATCGGTCTATAGTCGATATGTTAGTAAATTTTACATACAAAATATACATACGCCCATCAGCGTGGAGATATAACGTATATTATTTAACACTCTCCGCCATATAAAACCTTGGCTCCGATGAACGACGTGCGAAGAACGGCTAAATGACTTGTATTTATTGAGCGCTCATCGTGACAGTGGGAAAACATAGAAACACTAATTCAATGATGACGCCATCAATAACTTTGCTTCGCAGCCTTGTCGAACTAACTGATGTAGTAAGTAATGCATAAATTTGGTCGCGCGATAACCTACAAAAATTCATCAGGCGATATCTGGTAACCAAGAACAACACGAGAAACTACATACATAAATTTACGACATTTAAGTAGCAATGAAATTCATACTCAGGAGTGCACTAGCCACTTGTTCAGAGAGCCTTTCACAAAAAACTCCCACGGGTTGCAGGCACTCAGTTGTATGCCATATGAATGAGCATCTGTGCAGATTATGATTAATAATTATATGCACTTTAAATTGCTATTTTTTCTAGTTGATTTACGTCGCACGGACACAGATAGGTCTTATGGCGACGATGGGACAGGAAAGGCTTAGGAATGGGAAGGAAGCGGCCGTGGCCTTACTTAAGGTACAGCCCCAGCATTTGCCTGGTGTGAAAATGGGAAACTAAGGAAAACCACATTCAGGGCTCCCGACAGTGTGGTTCGAAACCACTATCTCCCGAAAGCGAGCTTCCAGCTGCGCGAGTTATATCCCTCGACGGGAATAGAACCCTCACCCATTAATACTAGTGTATTCGGCTTCTAAAAGCTACTTTTATTATTATTACTGTTGCTGGCATACTGTATGAGTGTCAAGCAGTTTCAACAGACCTATCTGTGTCGGTGCGACGTAAAGCCCCTAGCAGAGAGACAGAGTTTCAACAGACCTTAGGTAAACTAGTGACCAATACTGGTGAATCAAGATGTGAGTAAGTTTCAATAACAACTCAGAGTCCAGGATGACACATATCCTGACACATATCCTCAGGCTTGGCAGAATCAGCCCAAACCTTTCCGTGACGTACGTGCCCCACTCCCTGGTGCCATCAGAAACCCCTTCCTAAACTCCTAACTCTTTGCTACACATATCCCCCTCTTCCCTGGTAATCAACCAGTACGAAGACAATGTATCCCACCCAGAGGGCTTTACACGTGACTGCCCTAAATCGTATAAAACCCTGGACTCCAAACGGAAAAGGTCTCTTGTAATGTAGTCACTTAAGAACTACCAACTAATTGAGTTGCTGTTAGGCGTCAGGCCTCAGAACTTGTAAATAGACTTTAAATCTTCAAATGTAATAAGTGTTAGTCAGTTAATACATACAATATTGGACATCTTCGTTTCATTTGGAATAAGATATACTCAGACTCGTGGAGAACTTGTGAGGACCTAGCTTAACAACCCAACAAGCTAACCACGAACTTGTTAAGCGACAAACTTAACTGGGGGCCTGTGGCCGGGATTCGATACACGATCGCCACAAGATCTACGTGCAAGTTGGATAAAGTATTCAGACAACGATCCAGAATCGCCTTTCGCTACTTGTCCGACAAGCCAGTATCTTCCCGCAAACTACTGAAGTCATCTATTCCATTTGAACCAGCCAGCTAGAAGGAAGTGGAACTGACAACCTCACTAGGGGCCTTTCGACCACAACCGACTACGCCAGCTTGAAGGAAGGAAGCTAGCCGACAACGCTCCAGAAGCGCCTTTCGACAGCAACCAACCGCCATCGCTGTACGTGCGTACCGACAACTCCGCAGAGGGGCCTTTCGATAGCACGACAACGCAGAAGGAAGTCCAACCGACTACACAGCTCAAGGAGAATGCAGTCCATGCTGATCACCATTTCCTGCCTGTGAGTTACATTTAAAGTACCTATTTGTAATGCCTGAATATTGCCAGTAGTAACATCATTCATCTCTTTTAGTTGAGCAAGAGCAATAATAATAATAATAATAATAATAATAATAATAATAATAATAGTAATAATAACTTTCAATTATTTCAACTAATCAGTCAAATAAAGTCACTACAATGACTGAGACAGAAATGCTTTCAAAATTTGAATATGCCCAAATTCAGTTGCTACCTGAATTTAACGGAAGCGCATCTTGTAGTTTAGACTATTTCATAGCGAGATGCGATAGTTTTATAAATACTCACAAGAGAGCCATTACAGTTCCCAACGCAAATGTTATTAATGAATTTTTACTTAATGTCCTTAAATCCAAATTAAAAGTAGAAGCTAGTAGTATTTTGGATCTCGATGCGAACTCTAGTTATGAGAAGTTTAAGGAGAAATTAATTAGAAAATTTGGTGATGTCAAAGATGAGAGATTATTAGTACAGGAAATTTCCAACTGTTTCCAAAAGAGAAACGAGAGTTACACAGATTATCATGACAGGTTGGACATTTTAGTTCTCCAATGTAAAAGTTTATGCAAATTGAACTACAGGGACCAGATCTTGGAGCTCAAGTTGAGAGAGCTAGATGATCTGAGTCTGAAGACTTTTAAAGCAGGTATTTTAGAACCGTACCGAGCGTACCTACGGTATGCTCAAGTCACAGACTTAAGTCAAGCATTAAGACACTGTAGGACCTATGACAATGATAGAGCGCACGAAAGTTACATGGATCAGTTGAGAGGGACACCGAAATATCCTCTCAATAACAGTGCCAGTCACAAGCCATTCATGCAGACACCACCTAACAGGAACAATCAAACGGCACAACCACTAAATCATGCCACTCACAATCCATTTATGTATCCAAGACCACAGAACCATTACTTTCCTCAAATGCGACCTTTCGCCACCCAGTCAAACCAACAATTCAGAAATCCTAACCAACAACCAAACTTCAGACCCTTCCAAGGTCCGAACCCACCTACTGCCAGACCACAGAACCAACAACCTTTAAGCCAATGAACCGACCTTATCCTACACCAAATAACCTTGCACGACGCTTCATGACCAATACTCAAAGGTACCCAACACCTATGTCAGTGGTATCTACCATCAGAGGGAATGTAAATACACACGCAGAGGAGACTAACGAATGTGACTATGTACCACCAGAATATTCTCAGGAGGCACAGTCATCAGGCTATACTCAGGAAACTCAACCCCACGAATACGAGTTCGAATACGACACAGTCGATTCATCACTACCTCAGAATAATTATGAAAACCAAGAACAAAGCCAGGATTTTCACTTGGTCCCGCCATCTCAAGCGAAGACCTAAATAACATAAGAAACGCTCCCAAACTGCCGTTCATCACTCTATTTGGATTCAAAATCTTGATAGACAGTGGTGCTTGTTATTCAATAATGAACCCATCAATAGCACATGAATATTTTGCAGAGTATTTGTTTCGAGAACCATTCTGCATACAATCTGTTCATTCGGAAACAATGGGTGAAGAAAACATACAATTCCCCATTTTTTCAGAATATGAGATTGACACGCCCGCAGATTTTCGAGTCATGAAATGGCACGAATATTTCGACGCACTAATCGGCACAGCTGATTTTGTTAAACTAGGTGCAAAAATAGATTATAAATCAAACCTAGTTACATTAGACAACAAAGACATACCATTCTATTTCCACTCGAACAACAAGCAGGTAAATTTTCAACCTTCGCCAGACATGCAGAAAATTGCGATCCCTGTCAATATCGAACAAGGGGATGTATATATTCCAAAGTTTGAACATGAAGGAATATATTTTTCAGATGCAATTTTGCATGCAGAAAACTACCAGGTCATGTACCCTATTGAAACACAGTTAAAACAAGAATTTAACAAACCAGCGTTAGTTGAACCTTTAGAGAACATTACAATACAGCCACTGGAAATAAATTCTATTTCAGACCACGATATTCAAGAATATCTACGCACACAACATATGAACGATCTAGAGAGTAGAGTCATATCAGAAATATGTTCTGAATTCTCGGATGTATTCTACTATCCCGGGTGCGATTTAACATTCACTAACGCCGTAAAGCATTTTATTCGAACTACTGATGAGGACCCGGTATATCAGAGAAATTACCGATATCCTCCCGCACTAAAGAAGGTATTAAGTGAAGAAGTTGAAAAACTTATTAGCCAGGGAATAGTCACCAACAGCGAATCTCCATATTGTAATCCCGTGTGGGCCGTGCCCAAGAAGCCAGATGCTTCTGGACAGAAGAAATGGAGATTAGTCATAGATTTCAGACAGCTGAATAAGAAGAGCATTGAAGACAAATACCCTCTCCCTAGAATAGAAATTCTAGGCAACCTAGGTCACGGCCAGTATTTCTCGACTTTAGATTGTGCCCAAGGATTCCATCAAATTGAAATGGATCCTATATCTATAGAAAAAACTGCTTTTACTATAGACAATCCGCATCTAATGTACCGCAGAATGCCATTCGGGCTCAGAAACGCTCCGGCCACCTTTCAGCGCGTAATGGACAATGTCCTACGACCCTTTATTTTCAAATTCTGTCTGGTATATATGGATGACATCATCATATATAGCAAATCCCTAGAGGAACGTAAACAACACCTGACCCTTGTAATGCAGAAATTACGAGAAGTAAATCTGAAAATACAGCTCGATAAAACTGAGTTTCTCCACAAGGAAGTAGCTTTCCTTGGTCATGTTGTTTCACAGAACGGAGTAAAACCTAATCCCGAAAAAATCAAGTCAGTTAAAAGTTACCCTATTCCCAAGACCACCAAAGAAATCAAACAATTCTTAGGCCTAGCGGGTTTCTATAGGAAATTTATAAAGGACTTTGCTAAAGTAGCATATCCAATGACCCGTTGCCTAAAGAAGGGATCAAAAATCGATGCAGAAAACCCTGAGTACAAATCTGCATTTGAAACACTAAAGACCCTTCTAGTAAATGCTCCAGTCTTAGCTTACCCAGATTTCGAAGAACCATTCGTGTTAACCACAGACAGTTCAGACTTTGCCATAGGGAGTGTTCTCACACAGAAGGGACACCATATTGCCTATTATTCCAAAACCCTAAACCCCGCCGAAAGAAACTACTCCACCATAGAGAGAGAATTGCTTGCCATCGTAGAAAGTAATAAGCATTTTAAGCCTTACTTATGGGGACGACACTTTCATGTGGAAAGTGACCACCGTCCACTGCAATGGCTTTTCACCCTAAAGGATCCCTGTTCAAGACTCTACCACTGGAAAATGAAATTAGGCGCGTTTGACTTTGACATAAAATATGTTAAAGGGAAAACTAACTATGTCGCAGATGCTCTTTCCAGAATACAAGTAAATGTAAATGATGAAACAGTTTCTAATGTACCCATCCCCGGAGATGATACATACCAGAATGAAATGGACAATGAAACTATACATTCAAATCAAGAAGATCCCATTTTCACTCTAAAAACATCAGAGGGAAATTTGAATCAAAACCGTAACCAACTTATCATAAAATATGGTAACTTTCCCAAAATCCTTGAACAAAAACTATTCAAAAAATATACCCGCCATATCATGATAGTAACAGAGAAAAGCCTCCAACAAGATTTGAATAGTCACTTACTCAAAATTATTAACACGTCAAACAGATATGCCGCCTACTTTGACGACGTAACACTCGAAATCCCATTGATCAGGGTATGTCAGAAATTATTTACCTCAGAATGAATTATCATTGGGACATCTAAATTTCTAGAATATATTGAAAGCTCAGAGACTCAGAAACAGTTGATATTACAATACCATTCAATAAACCACAATGGTATCATTGAAACATTTGAACATTTTCGAACCAAGTACTACTGGCCACATTTGAAAGAACAAATTAGAAATCTAATTAACCAATGTAACTTATGTCAGAGAAATAAATATGAAAGACACCCTAACGAAGTACCAAACCAAGGCCCTATTACAGCCGACCACCCGTTCGCTCTGATTCATATTGATACTTTTCATTTTAAACAGAACCGCATTTTAACTATACTAGACGTATTCTCTAAATACGGACAAGCGTATTTACTATCCAGTGGTACAGCCATATCAGTTCTGAATCAACTGCAAGTGTATTTCTCACACCATGGATATCCCAAGAGAATTACCCATGATCAGGGAGGAGAATTTGAGAATAGCTTAATTACAGAATACTGTAAAGCTACTAACATTGAATATCATGCCACTACACCTCTGAATTCATCGTCTAACTCCCCGGTAGAAAGACTGAACTCAACCCTCCTCGAAAAACTGAGAATCACGAGAGATCATGATAAATTCACTCCACTACCACAGCTAATAACCACTGCGATCACAAATTATAATTCTTCAATTCACTCCACAACCAAACAGCCACCATTCAATGTTCTATACGGCCCGTATTACAAAGCACTAAATCATATCTTCTCCTCGTCTCCAAAAATTAATGAATATATTGAGAGACAAGGAAACCAGATGAAAATCTTAAATGAGAATAAATCTGACCCAGCAAAGCCCATTTTCAAACACTCCTATCAAATAGGTGAACCTCTAGCCAGAAATAGGAAGTCCAAAAACCTATATAATGAAGGCACAATAACCAAAATCGAAAAGAACCGAGTATATTGTAAAATGAAAAATGGCAAGACCCATGTCAGAAATTTCCGTGACATTAAACCTAAAAGGAAATCTCTTCCCGTTCCAGATTCATACCAGGATATGCCACCATCTACACCAAACCCATAACCACATCAGGATTTTATGCGGACCCCATGGGATCTGTATTGGTAATCGATAAGTACCATAAATTCATGGTTCATTTCAATCTTACTACCTTAAAAGAATCATATAAAATTATTGATGATACTGTCTCTATTCTTGTATTGAAAAGCAATAATACTTTTCCTCACTTAATATATGAGTTAACTGAAATAACCAAAGATACCAAAAAAGAATTAAATAAGCTAATACCCAATACTTCTAACAGAACTAAACGAGGTTTAATAAACGAACTAGGAAAAGTAATTAAGTTCATCTCTGGTAATCTAGACCAGGACGATTTAGATAATGTACAAAATCAATTAAACACTTTAAAACAAAGTCACTCTAATGAAATTAAGCATATAAATAAACTAGTATCATTTACAAATTCAATTATTCAAAAATTCTATGATGAAATGAATCATGTTAATGACAATATGAAGGTAATTCAAGTTATACTTCGAACAGAAGACTTCAAGATAAATCTACTAGAAAACATCCAATACGTGTTACTGTGTATTAACAAATTCCGAAAAATCATACGAGTGCTTCAAGAAACCATTAGTCTTTTATTTCACGAGATGACAAATGTAAAAATGCTATCAAGAAAAGACTTAACCAACATTGTCAAACAATTGTTATCGATCTATCCTACACAGAGTATGATCCATACTGATCAATATAATCAGTATGAAAACCTAAAAATATCAAAAACTCATGTCCTTATGCTGGACGAAGAAATGATAATAATCCTTTCCATGCCAATCACGGATGGAAATAAATATAAATTATATGATGTAACCCCTGTACCCACCATTAATAATGTTATACTTGTCCCATCTGAAAAATTCTACCTACAAGGTCCAATTTCGAAATGGTCAACCGTACCGTGTGTTAAGAACACCCTATCATACGTATGTTTATATTATAACACCAGAATCACAAATTGCAACTTAACAAATACTGCAGGATGTGAATTTGCTTCTGTAAAGAATGATGCAAAATTATTTAGAGCCCTAAACAAAGAACATATTCGGTTCTTTACAAGAAACCCAGAGGTAATTTTACAAACATGTCCAGAATCCCAGAAATCCATCCAGATTTCTGGACCACAGGTAATTTATTCCAACGAATCTTGCTCTATCTCCAGTATGGGAATAACTTTACAACAAAACCTACTAATTACATCCATACTTATCCTTTCCTAGGTATCCAGAAGGAACCTTTAATTAAGAATGAAATTACGTTTCATATTTCTCATTTAGATGTAAAGAAAATGATACTGGACTTAAAACCCATCCCTACAACCTCTATTGATATAAAAACGTTTGTGTCTACTAATGTCGTCCTTGTATTACTAATAATAGGAAGTATTACAATCATGTTAAGGAAGAAAATGTATAAATTATGTAAAACTATATAAATTAGGAATAAGAAAAATGTAAATGTTACAGAGGACAGTAACATGAAAATAAGGGGGGAGGAGTTATATCCCTCGCCGGGAATAGAACCCTCACCCATTAATACTAGTGTATTCGGCTTCTAAAAGCTACTTTTATTATTATTACTGTTGCTGGCATACTGTATGAGTGTCAAGCAGTTTCAACAGACCTTAGGTAAACTAGTGACCAATACTGGTGAGTCAAGATGTGAGTAAGTTTCAATAACAACTCAGAGTCCAGGATGACACATATCCTGACACATATCCTCAGGCTTGGCAGAATCAGCCCAAACCTTTCCGTGACGTACGTGCCCCACTCCCTGGTGCCATCAGAAACCCCTTCCTAAACTCCTAACTCTTTGCTACACATATCCCCCTCTTCCCTGGTAATCAACCAGTACGAAGACAATGTATCCCACCCAGAGGGCTTTACACGTGACTGCCCTAAATCATATAAAACTCTGGACTCCAAACGGAAAAGGTCTCTTGTAATGTAGTCACTTAAGAACTTCCAACTAATTGAGTTGGCTGTTAGGCGTCAGGCCTCAGAACTTGTAAATAGACTTTAAATCTTCAAATGTAATAAGTGTTAGTCAATTAATAAATACAATATTGGACATCTTCGTTTCATTTGGAATAAGATATACTCAGACTCGTGGAGAACCTGTGAAGACCTAGCTTAACAACCCAACAAGCTAACCACGAACTTGTTAAGCGACAAACTTAACTCGCGCACCTAACCGTACGGCCAACTCGCCCGGTACACTTTAAATTGATGCATTCAACATTAGTGTTTCACAGATCTAGTACCCGTGTGAGGTTATGTGGTTAGAGCTTCTTCACTTCCCCCCGGATCGCTTTGCCAGGTCCTCAGTGGACGTGTTTCAATAAGAAGGGCAGCGCTGGCTTATCCACTTCTCTAAATTCTGTAACATACTGCGATGTAGATCCGTCTGTCTGATATTGCTGTGTATGAGGAACACTTTCTTGTCGTTCACTGCGATATTACCTACCAAATATAAGCAGTATATTGACAGACGTGGCCATTCCATAGCTATGCATTTGACAAGACAATGTTTGCGCACCACAGCTGTTTCTATTCTGACCAATGCACAGAGCACTCACGTAGCTTTTCAGCAAACTGAGTTGCAGGTTAGTTTGCAGCCCCTAGAACATACGGGAACTTCGTGATCGCGTTGTTGCATGAAGCCGTTTCGTGCATGAGAATGAAATCACCTAAGTGGACCAGTTAGACCACCCATTCTACCGCGGAGTATGTACAGGTTAGTCCATATAAAATCTGACAGCTCGCACGCGGCTGAGTACGAGGACGAGTTCGACTGCGCTAGCGAGGGGACGTACGTTCCTATCGCTCCGCTGTCCCTCTCCACTCACTGAGACCTTCCAGACTTCGAGAGACGTCACTAACTGCCCCAACCGGTTACCGCTTCTCGGAACCTAGGGTTAGATAGGGATCTCTGTGGTCCAGGGACCCGCTTAACAACGGATCATCCCGCGCCCACTAGCTCGTACTAGAACGTCCCCACACCAACACACACGGAACCAGCCTCATAATTCCCAAAAGAGCAATAAATCCCATCGGAAAGAGTAATTTGTTGGCGAGCCTGGGACCATTACAGACACAATCGCCGAGTAACCAGAACGTCCAGAGGTGACCGAGAGGGAAGAGCCGCTGTTATCACAGCGTTCTGACCAACCGGCGGTCCCCAATTCTACGGCGGAGAGAGAGACCCCATCACCTCTCTACACGACTGTGGCGCACAGCGCTGCAAACTTAGTACCACATATCGGTGGACAGGGTTTAAGGGAAGGCCCACAACTATGGTCGCTGGCAGGCGCACTGAGCCAGCCTTCCTTAAGGCTAACTCAAGTGGCCCTACAACGCGCGGCCCCAACAGGTCACAGACGACCCTCGCTCCGGACAGTGACCCCGTAGAGCAGGGAATTAATGTGACAGATGGTGTTTCACTGTCGAAACACTACATATTACACATGTTAGACACAAACACAAACTCACACACGACCTCTAAAGCGAACCGGAGCCTATGCTCGCACCTTATGGCCCAGCCCATGCCGGCCCGTGCCGAACGCTGCATAGCTGAACCGGCGGCTGACGTGGCGAAGGCCGGGGTCGAAGAGCCGCCCGGCCCGGTGGTGCAAGAGGCCAAACCCAATATGGAGAGTACCTCTCCCCCAACGCAACCCACTCCCTCCTATCCAACCTGGTGGTAGACCAGCCGGACGCCGGGAAAGCGGGACCTAGTCCCACCAAGCCGAGCGAAGAGGCGACCCCCCGGGGAAGGGAAGAGGCTAGTAAGAACAGGACTCGGCGGAAGGCGCAACCTAAAACCCAACCCCCTTCGTGCAAGCCGGCAAATCGGACTCCAACTCTGATGAGGTCAGGCTGGTGACGGACTTATCAAGCACATCCCTGGAGGCCGACTCAGTAAGCTCGGAGGGAGAAAACCTGCGCGAGCGTGGAGAGACCGAAACCTTGGACCCAGCCACCCAACCGGGAGCCAACGGTGACGGTTACCGGGAGGCTAAAGGGAGGAAGGGGGGGAAGAGGAAAGGCAAAGAACACCAGCCCCTGAACGGCAAAGCTCAGAAAGGAGGGGTACGTAACCCGAGTACCCGAGCCGATAGCAGCACAGAAACATCTATCGGCTCAACCCAGCCAACGTCCACCAAACAGCAGCACACCACACACAAGAGGCAGACTCGTCAGAGCCCACCTCAACCACCACAAACAACAAAACCAATCACCCGTAGGAGGTCAAGCCCCCCCCCCCCCCGCTTACGGTATACACCAAGAACACGAAGACACTTGAAATGGAGCTCCTCAAAAAGCTGCCACATGGACAGAGAAAATATTACTTCTCTACGCCGAGAGTAGACGCACATGAAGCGATCCATGTCAAGCTTTGAGATCTATGAAATCGCTATCGAGGTGCAAAAAGGGCTGAATATTAATTTTGTAAAAATATTACCCAACAGCACTATGAAACGATTCGTAGTGAGGACCCCCGTTAACGGAAGTAATGCGGACGAAATCCAGCTTGCGTAGAAAGCACAGGATATCCCCGCATTCTCCGTGGTGTGGATGCGAACAGAGAATAGGCCAGCAAAGGGCAATCTATTCCTGGTTGCCGTGGCGAACACCCCAGGAGCGGACAACTTGCGGAAAATGCGGATGCTCGCGAACATGCTGGTGTCGATCGAGCCGTACCGCCCGTCCAGCCACTGGCCACCAATGTGGAGTGTATCAGAGGCATGGCCATCCAGGGGTGGCGTGCCGACTGGAGCCCAGGTGCCGCAGATGCGCCGCCTCCCACTTGTCCCGCGACTGCCCCCACGGCAGCGACCCCGCGTACTTTAAGTGCGCTAACTGCGGGGGGAAGCACGCGGCTAATTTTAAGGACTGTCCCAGTCGCAGGGACGTCGAAGCTGCCTTTCAAGGCAAAGGGCCAAAGGGTAAGAAAAGTGGCGACCCTAAAGCCCAAGCAGGCCCGTCAGGCACAGGCGCTTCACGTACAAGGAAAATAGGCCCCTCAGGCAAAAAGAACCCTTCAGGTCCTGCAGGCACTTCGGGCACAAAGGGCCAAAAACAAGGCCCTTCAGGCAATCAGCGCCCATCAGGTGGAGATCTATTGAACTTTAAACCTACACGGACGGAGGGTGAACACAAGACCTATCTGTGTCGAAGCGACGTAAAGCAAATAGCCAATAAAGTGCTCAATGCAGTTATTCTGTTACAAGAAGACTAGAATGTCATTGCGAAAGTTTTTCTTGTGAAGTTCGTATGGTAATATACTGTCCACTTTCATACAAAAATTGCCTGGGTTCTTGTATGAAGAGTCAGCTTCAATATTCGTATTCTCATCTCGTAGTACAGTAAGGCTTTTAGTAACGTAATGTTTCTCATCTTACTCTCAAGTATATAAGTGTTTAAGACACAATTTGTCAAAATACTACTGCACTTCTAATATATGTGCACAGTGACAATCACCGTGTATGGCAACTTGGAGCGGATGATACTCAAATTTGTTCTGTCACATATAATCGTACTCTTTTATTGGTTAAGTGTAGATAAACCTCCGTACATTGGTAGGCCTAGAAATGTCTATATGATAATTTGGTCGTGCTTGTGCTTAGATTCTTGGAAGTCTTCAGCCGATTACTTTATTTTGTGAGGAAATGTACTAGTGGAAATGTACTAGGAGTGGAAAGGAAGCGGCCGTGGCATTGATTAATGTACAGCCCCAGCATTTTCCTGGTGTGAAAATGGGAAACACGGAAAACAATATTCAGGTCTGCCGGCAGTGGGGCTCGAACCCACTTTCTCCCGAATACTGGATATTGGCCGCACTTAAGCGACTGCAGCTATCGAGCTCGGTGAGCACTTTATTGCTCACTGCTTCACCTATTCGCTTTTCATAGCAAAGTAATTCTGGAAATTATCTTTCTGTCTATCTGCAACATCGCGGAAAGAACATCCACCTTCTCGTCGCCCTATTACACAGCCTGGTTTAAAGTCGGTAAACTGCTGATACTGCCTCCTTCGTCTCCTTAAAGGCATGTTTGATTCATACCTACCTCACAACGTCAACACCTGACAGTGACTAACGATCAAGAAGTGTACTGCGCGTATTTAAAGCATAATTGCTTTCCAAGGTCTTAGTGGTGCCACTAGCACAACTCTTCGTCGACTAATGGGTAAATTTGGATGGGCGTCATATTTTAGATGTGCAAACACGCCTCTCGAATTTCGTTTATCTACCACGACTCTTTCTAGGTGTTGAGATTTCATTTTCCACCAGTGTAATAGGAATAACAGGTTAACTGAACTATACAAATGTATTTTAAACTAAGTCCGCAAATACGTAGACAGATTGTTATATCATTCTACTACACGTTTACAGAAATGAAAATTGCTGTTAAATGCTGAAATATTGGAAGGATTACATGAGGATTACACAGCAATAAAACAATAAGTAAATAAATGAATAGTAAAATAACTACACTGCAATTATAAACTGCACTTACACATAAGCTAGTTACATGTTAACTGAATCAATAGAAATGAAACAAATTTTCTCTACTAGGTGCGACAGATATTAGAGCAGTCTTTATGTAATGAAATATAGAAAATACAAAAGAAGATGACTACAGTTAACTGAAACTGTAGAAATTACTTTAAACTAAATATTTAATTACTTAGAAATATTATATTTCTTAAAATGTTATTGTATTGCGCTCTAACAGAAATGAAAACTGCGGTTAAATGCTGGACTATCGAAAATATTTCAGAAGAATTCTGTAACGAATAAGCAGGCAAGATACTATCTAATAAAATAACTAAACTAAAATTCTTAACTGCAATTAGGTGTATCCTTATTACAATGTAACCGAAACAATATAAACGTAGTTAAGAATAAATGTTTACAACCTTGGATATTTTTTTCATCATACGCACTAACGGTAAACTGAACCGCTCTTAAATGCTGATAGATCAAAAGTACAAGGGAGATATCCAAATAAATTATCAATAAATTCTCTCTAAACTACGCCGGAGATTTTAACTACAGACATCAGGAAAAAGGTAGAGATTGATTAGCATTTACTGGCCCGTATGCTAACAGTGGAATATTTGAATATGACGAGCCACTTCCCACTAAGCACTCTTGAAATTTTCGGTGAGGATGTACTGCAGGAATCTTTTGTTTCCAATAGGAATTCTTCTTCGTGTCAGTAAATCCACCGACTCGAGGCTGGCGTATCGGAACACCTTCAAATAGCAGTTGACTGAGCCTAAATTGAACCACTCAGCTCGGATCACCGCCAGTGTTGTTTTTAAACAAAATACTCTGGTCTCAATTTACGTGGAATGCAGTTCCCTGGTATGTGACTTTCCACCCAGAAAGCGACGTCAGTAGCACAGTTGGATAATCACTTTCCTTCTGTTTCCTAGCAAGGGCATTCGTTGACACGATCACAGTTACGATCGGTGGCAGTTAAGGGCGTTAATAATAATAATAATAAGAAGAAGAATAAACTAAGTCCTCAGCTTGAAGGGTGAAAGGGTGATTGGATCATCGAATAGCACTTCCGAATATAATGCAAATATAGAAAATCCGGAAAAGCCGATGTTGGTGCTATAATGAGGCGTACTGAGCAAGATAAATAGTGAAGCGGTTTAAGATTGCTTTCTTCACTGAAGCAGAAGTGCTATGGCAGCATGAATGACATCATGAGTAACAAATTTCACGGGTCGTGCTCCGAAAGTTTATACTCCGCACCACCCATACCTCGGCAGCTTCCATACTGTCATTGTCAGAAATGCGACTGAGACTTCAGAGAAAATTCATTTTGTTCTGCCCTGTGCAAATGGACAGATGCAACAATATCGTACATATGAACGAATAGCAAGGCGCGAATTATCATTAATCGTCTATTTTAATTCAGCTAACACACCGTAGAATCCATCCAAAGTTGAATACCATAGTGACCGATTACGAGATAACCAAATGTTATTTCAAGGTCTGCAGAGTAACAGAATAACAAAAATTTAATTTTAATGGAAATAGAATTACAGTACTTCAGTTTCTGGTTAATGAAATAAGTATCAAAACTTCCAATAATTTTAAACCACACGAAGCTGTGAAGGAGAAATCCCTGTAGTCATTTACAGCTGGAATTTAATTACATTTCTTTATAGAGTGATTTAATTACTCCACCTTCACTGAAGGGGCTAAATGATTAAAGAAATATTTAACTTGAGTGAATACTCAGCAGTCCTTAATGAATAACTATATGATTTCCTTAGTAACTCGACTTGGAAAGAATGAAGAAGGGAAGAGCATGAAATTCACTTCCCAGCAGACACGTTTGTTTTGAACAAGCATTTCTTGCCAGGTTATACCCAGCTTCCTTCAAAAGTTAACGAAACTATCAATTTGGATCATATGAGCTTTTATCGTTATGTCTTAAATGTCACACTAATACAGGTAGGGTTTTGGCTGAGAGTTTGCATTCAAGAAGTAGTGAGTTCGAGCCCCATCGTCGTCATCCCTCAAAATACTTTGAAGGCCAGAACCACTTCCGTTCTCTATTCTTCATTAGCCATCCCTGGCCTATGAATTTGAAGATAATTCGAATGCTATTTTTTCTGTGTGGTAGCGCCTGTACTTCACAGACGCGACTACAACAGCGGCTGTTCCCTATGTTAAGGTCGTCCATTGAACAGCCTAACAAGGCATTTAGATATGCAACGGGAAATCACCTCAATTATTTTTCAGTAGCATATCATGATTGGATCACAGCCATGAGTGGACCTGCCGAAAGACAGAACAACCTATTAGGATTATATGGTAGTTTTCAAAAGTTTTTTTTTCGGTGACTTTCTCTAGTTGTGTTATAAATTTACTGTTGTTAGAATGCGTTATTTCTGAGTGGGTAATTTAAGGATCAAGATTTCGATCGAGAATATTCAACAATTGTCTATACCGATCTGCTAGAAGAGGAGTCTGAAAGTAGTACTTCAATCTTTACAAGTTTAATACCCAAGTTATGGTAGTATGTAAGGAGTCTAAAGAGGAGGGACGACAATGAGACTGATGCAAAAATAAAATATTTCTTAGTAGAATACAAACTGCTTAGATGCTGAATATAGAATGTATAATCCACTGAGAAATGAAGATTGGTTTCTCAGAGAGGAAGAATACGTCCCGAAAGAATGTATACAAAATATCAGAAAGAAACAGTGTGTGAAACTAACAGTATACATTTCTCTGAGATCTCAGGATGAGTACTTTCCGGAAGGATAAGTTTGAATATTACACGCAATTTATCTCACAGGAAGAAGTAAATGGAATTTTGTCATACACTTTTTCTTTTGAATTTGCTTTACGTCGCACCGACACAGATAGGTCTCATGGCGACGATGGGATAGGAAAGGCCTAGGAGTGGAAAGGTTCAGCCCCAGCATTTGTTGGTGTTAAAATGGGAAAGCACGGGAAACCATCTTCAGGGCTGCCGACAGTGGGGTTCGAACCAACTATCTCCCGAATGTAAGCTGATAGTTACTTGTCATAAACTCAGCTACGAATTACAACCAAAGAACAAGTACATGTAACAACTGCATTATACAATTTTATTGTATGTATGAATACGTGTCGTGTAGTTATATTATGCAAATACTTTATTCGAGCCATCCACATGTTACATTTAAATTTGTTAAGATCTAATTAGTAAGATGTAATTAGTTTCTAGGTGGCACACTGGATTACCATCATTTCCAATAAACGTAGGTCGTCATCACGTGCATGTACTGTAAGTGGAATTACCGCACATCATATTTGCATAATCGAGTCTTAAACAGTGTCCCTGGGGATCTGTCGCGCCTCCATTAGGTTGTAAGTCGATATCCTTCCACCTCCAACACAGGCATGCCTCTCACCACAACTACCGGTCACACTTGGTTATGGGAGGAAAATGACTCTTCTAATATGTTCGAGACGTTATGGACATCACAACCACGCGTACTAAATATATTTTAGGGTTAACCTAAAAGCTTTATTAAATAATGCTCTTTAACGAGAGCTCAAAATTTCCTTCGATCGGAAAGCAAACGACTTTAGTCAAAGATCATATGCATTAAGCGTAATCATTATTTACCAAAATTAAAAATATTATTTAATAATAATAAAGTATTTGGCTGTCCTGAGTTCGATTTCCGGTTACTCCGTTGGGAATTCCAGTAAAAACAGCGTTGTGGTACCAAGAAGTTCACCCAGTCCTAACATTCACCGGCTAGGACCCAAGGTGCCTTGGTGTTTCGCTAAGCCCTTGCAAACATGAGAAGGCGACGTAGAAAAAAGTAAAACTACGTAATATAAGTAGCCTACTCACTAGGCTATCATTAAAATGCTAGAGAATTTAAACCGGGCGAATTGGCCCTGTGGTAAGGGGCGCACAGCTCTAAGCTTGTATCCGGGTGATAGTGGGTTCGAACTCCACTGTCGGCAGCCCTGAAGATGGTTTCCGTGTTGCCAGGCAAATGCTGGGGCTGTACCATAATTAAGGCCACGCCCGCTTCCTTACCACTCCTAGCCTTTTCCTATCCCGTCGTCGTCATAAGACCTGTCTGTGTTGGTGCGACGTAAAGCAGAATTGTAAAAATAAAGAGAGAATTTAAAATACCCTCCACGTGTAACCGCTGGGTGATGAGCATGAAGACAATTTAATACTGTAGATTCGGCCAGCTACATTAATGTGCGAATTACATTTTACTACGAAAATGGGTTGCATGTAGTGTGTAATAAACAGAATCTCCAAGGAATTCTATCACTTCTTAGCTTTCGTTTATGCTGTGCAGTACTTATGACTTCCTCGTTGAGAACTGAAGTAGTTCACTCATATTTTTCAATGAATGTCCATATATAGTATCACAACCATCTACGCATATGAAACTTCTCCATTCTCACTGGTATGAAGACTAGATGAAGAAGAGCAGCTTATTGGATACTCAATTGAGATAAGATATAATCAATTTATTCATTGAGCGGGCGAGATAATTCAGTAATTCCGTAGCCAGATTTTCACAAAGGTTGATGCCGTTCACCATACAGTAAAACTGAGGGAAATGTTTGTAAGAAGAATGATAACAACAATAATAACAATCATACATCAATAATGATATAAATGAATTAATATTTATTTATTTATTTATTTATTTATTTATTTATTTATTTATTTATTTATTTATTTATTTATTTATTTATTTATTTATTTATTTATTTATTTATTTATTTATTGTGAACGTAACAGGCCATGAGTCCCAATTACAATGTTCAAGACAATTGTTACTTATATGTAAAACATTAACTAGAATATATTTAAAATTACTCTCCAATGATACACAAGTCAGATTAAAAACAACATGAAGCAAAACATAACTAATATTACACCACGATATTAATTAATACAAATTAACATTTAATATAATACTCAAAATCAATTATTAAAACAGGATATTTCACTTTGGATATAATTTATTGATTGATATTATTTACAAGTTTTACACTAACTATTTTTAGTTTCTTCATATCTGTTAAATTATGTTGAGAAGCACAGTGTTACATGGACAAGTGAATGTATTTTTTGTCGCACTAAAACATAATAATGATTAATGATAATTCGCGTCTTCCTATTCGTTCATTTGTACGATATTGTTGCATCTGTCCCATGGCACGGGGCAGAACAAAATGTATCTTTCCTGAAGTCTCAGTCGCATTTCTGACAATGACTGTATGGAAGCTGCCGAGGTATGGGTGGTGCGGAGTATAAACATTCGGAGCACGACCCGTGAAATTTGTTACTCATAATGTCATTCACGCTGCCATAGCACTTCTGCTTCAGTGAAGAAAGCAATCTTAAACCGCTTCACTATTTATCTTGTTCAGTACGCCTCATTATAGCACCAACATCGGCTTTTCCGGATTTTCTATAGTTGCATAATATTCGGTAGTGCTATTCGATGATCCAATCACCCGATCACCCTTCAAGCTGAGGACTTAATTTATTATTATTATTATTATTATTATTATTATTATTATTAACACCCTTAACTGCCTCCGACCGTAACCGTGATCGTGTCAACGAATGCCCTTGCTAGGAAATAGAAGGAAAGTGATTATCCAACTGTGCTACTTACGTCGCTTTCTGGGTGGAAAGTCACATACCAGGGAACTGCATTCCACGTAAATTAAGACCCGAGTATTTGGTTTATAATTAACACTGGCGGTGATCCGGGCTGAGTGCTTCAATTTAGGCTCAATCAACTGCTATTTGAAGGTGTTCCGATACGCCAGCCTCGAGTCGGTGGATTTACTGACAAGAAGAATTCCTATTGGAAACAAAAGATTCCTGCAATAAATCCTCACCGAAAATTGCAAGAGTGCTTAGTGGGAAGTAGCTCGTCATATTCAAATATTCCACTGTTAGCATACGGGCCAGTAAATGTTAATGAATCTCTGCCTTTTTCCTGATGTTTGTAGTTAAAATCTCCGGCGTAGTTTAGGGAGAATTTATTGACTAATTTATTTGGATATCTCCCTTGTAATTTTGATCTATCAGAATTTAAGAGCGGTTCTGTTTACCGTTAGTGCGTAGGATGAAAAAAATATCCAAGTTTGTAAATATTTATTCTTAACTAGGTTTATATTGTTTCGGTTACCTTGTAATAAGGATACACCTAATTGCAGTTAAGAATTTTAGTTTAGTTATTTTATTAGATAGTATCTTGCCTGCTTATTCGTTACAGAATTCTTCTGAAATATTTACGATAGTCCAGCATTTAACCGCAGTTTTCATTTCTGTTAGCGCGCAATACAATAATATTTTAAGAAATATAATATTTCTAAGTAATTAAATATTTAGTTAACAGCAATTTCTATAGTTTCAGTTAACTGTACTCATCTTCTTTTGTATTTTCTATATTTCATTACATAAGGACTGCTCTAATATCTGTCGCACCTAGTAGAGAAAAATTGTTTCATTTCTATTGATTCAGTTAACATGTAACTAGCTTATGTGTAAGTGCAGTTTATAATTGCAGTGTAGTTATTTTACTATTCATTAATTTACTTATTGTTTTATCGCTGTGTAATACTCGTGTAATCCTTCCAATATTTCAGCATTTAACAGCAATTGTCATTTCTGTAAACGTGTAGTAGAATGAAATAACAATCTGTCTACCTATTTGCGTACTTAGTTTAAAATACATTTGTATAGTTCAGTTAACCTGTTATTCCTATTACACTGATCGACAATGAAATCTCAACACCTAGAAAGACCGAGCTCGATAGCTACAGTCGCTTAAGTGCGGCCAGTATCCAGTAATCGGGAGATAGTGGGTTCGAGCCCCACTGTCGGAAGCCCTGAAGATGGCTTTCCGTGGTTTCCCATTTTCACACCGGGCAAATGCCGGGGCTGTACCTTAATTAAGGCCACGGCCGCTTCCTTCCAATTCCTAGGCCTTCCCTACCCCATCGTCGCCATATGACATATCTGTGTCGGTGCGACGTAAAGCAAATAGAAAAAAACCTAGAAAGAGTCGTGGTAGATAAACGAAATTCGGAAGGCGTGTTTGCACATCTAAAATATGACGCCTATCCAAATTTACGCATTAGTCGACGAAGAGTGGTGCTAGTGGCGCCACTAAGACCTTAGAAAGCAATTATGCTTTAAATACGCGCAGTACAATTCTTGAGCGTTAGTCACTGTCCGGTGTTGACATTGTGAGGTAGGTGTGAGTCAAACATGCCTTTAAGGAGACGAAGGAGGCAGTATCAGCAGTTTACCGACTAAAGGGATCGGTACAGTAAACAACCTTAAAAAAATTTGATTTTTCAAAGTATTTTTTAATGTTTAACTACACTCTTCTAGTACATTTTGGTGAAATAATTATTTAAATATCTGCACTAGTTTAGGAGTTATGATTAAAAATGCTAGACATAGCGTAGAATATTTAGAGAATTCTGAACGTTCTGGAGATAAGGTATGGCGTACGGTACATAACATACATTGGTGAAGGTGACACAAAGTCATTCAAAGCTGTGTAAGATATGCAACAGTATGGTCCTAGTGTATCAGTAACCAAAGCTGAATGTGTTGAACATGTTCAGAAACGTATGGGCACACGACTGAGAAATCTGAAGAAAGAATTCAAGGGGAAGAACTTTCAGATGGCAAATTACTGTCTGGAAAGAAGATACTGACAGATTCTGCAATAAAAACTCTGACGACTTACAGTGGAAATGCTATAAGAAGTAACTCAACATCAGTAAATGATATGAGAACTGCTATCTGGGCTATTTGGTACGATAAAAACTCATCTGATGAAAATCCACTTCATTACTTCTGCCCAGAAGGAGATAATTCCTGGTGCCCGTACCAGCGCGCTGTCACTGCAGGCAGCGTTCAAGAACACAAACACAAAATCACATTACAATCAGCCGTTATGGATTGATTAAGCCTGTTTTCAAGGATTTAGTTGCTACTAAACTGTTGAAAAGGTATTTAGGAGGTTATACACAGAATGCTAATGAGTCTCACAATGCTGGGATTTGGAAAATGTACCCAAACACTGGATTCTGTGGAAAGACAACTGTGAAGATTGCCACAAATGATGCAGTTATGACATTTAGTGATGGGGTGAAGAGTAGCTTGGCTGTGATGCAAAAAATGGGCTTGAATCCCGGTGTCTTTTGTGAACGTGCAATGGTACAAGAGTACGTGATGCGTATGAAGTCTGCTGGAAAAAAAGGGTATGAGAAGCCACAAAAGGGGCCAGACAAAGCAGAAGAAAATTAATACTGGAATATGAAGCTGAGAAAACGGTTTTAGAGGGAACATTCTATGCCCCAGCAGCATTTTTGCACACACTGGAAGGCTGCTGTGTCTTTACAGGCGTCATATAACTTTGGAGCTCATTTTCTCAAAACTATATTTTTCAAAACCATTTCCTTTGTAACTCATAAATTATATGGTGTATTGCAATGTCACTTTTCTCACATGATCTTAGTGACAGTGTCTACAAAACTGACCTAACTCATATGCCTAGGGTTGATAATTGTTTGTAAACAAAAATTATCTACATGCAAAAAATGACCAAAATATGCAATATTTAAGTAACAAAAAATTAAAAATACTAATTTGGCAAATATAGTTCTGGAAGTGGTCATTTTGGTAGCTGTCACTTCAATCAGTACACTTAAAAAAGCAGAACACTAATATATTGATAAATGGCCCAGCTATGAAGGAAACAGTGAGTGCAGACAGACAAGGAGCCACCACTTTGAATAATTAATTGGAGAATTCGATAATGCCAAAATCAATTCTGCGATATGTGCTTGCATAGTAAACATGTAGTATGCTTCATTTAGAAAGTTTTCTTGCGATACATACAGTAGAAGCTGATATATAAATTATTTAAAATGTCCAAATTTTGAAGGTTGTTTACTGTACCCATCCCCTTAAACGAGGCTGTGTAATAGGGCTACGTGAAAGTGGATGTTCTTTCCGCGATGTTCCAGATAGACTCAGCGGGGATGTATCCATAATGCATCGGTGTTGGCAACAATATATCACGAGAAGGCACGTTTCAAGAAGACTAGGGTCCGGCCGCACACGCGTGATGATGGCGGTGATTATTGTTTTAAGAGGAATTACAACCAGGCAACCATCCTTACTACCGAGTTATAAGACCGCCATATTCACCTCATGGCTGTGGTGGATCTTACTGCAATTGCAGCAGCCTTCAGATCTTCATTTGGCACCATTGACAAAGTGAAATGCAACAAATCGACCACTTCATTGACAGCTCCGAGCCAGACGTCCTGTAGTGTTCATGCCAATAACTCCGAATCTCTGCCATCTGCGACTTCAGCGGTGTCAAGCAAGGGCTCATGGGAGGGCGGATTGGAGATCTACTGTGTTCTAAGATAACAGCCGTTTCTCTCTTGGCGCCAATGATGGCCATAGTTTGGTAAGAAGGAGACCAGGTGAGCTGTTGGAACCAAGCTTTCTGCGGCGTTGGCACGCTGGACCTACACCAGGAGTTGCGGTCTGGGGATCGATTTTGTACGAGAGCGGCAGCACTTCCGTCGTTGTTCCAAGGACATTGATCACGCCAGACTGGTGACTGGAACGGTTGTGCTGCCATTCATTTGCAGTATTTAAGGGAGTGCTTTCCAACAAGATAACACTCATCCTCATATCGCTGCTGTCCCACAATATACTCTACAGAATGTCTACGCCTTGGGCTACGAGATCATCAGACATTTCGCCTATTGAACCAATAGGACGTCATCCAGTACCAGCATTAATTGTTGCTTGTTTGACTTACCAAGTGCAACAGGGTTGGAAATCTATCTCACAATATGACATACGGCACCTGTATGACACAATGTATGCTTGTTTGCATGCTTTTATTCAATATCTTGGTGACTACTTTGGTTAATATTGTACTACCATGTCACATGTCCCGCGTATACTTGAACCTGTGAGCTGGAAACTTTAATCAAATAAATATGTTACCTAGACAGCTGGTTGGCCTAAATTGCACTCCTCTAAACCAATGTCTTCTTGGTATTGGGATTTCGTTTTCCGCCAATGTATTTTAAAATTAGTATTCATCTAAACTGTAGTGTAGTTATTTTTTAGTTAGTATTTTGTTTGCTTCACTGTCGTGTGCTCACTCTGTACACCATTTCTTCCTCTTCTTCTTACTCACAGAATTCGTTACTTTATTTTGGTTCATACTTTTATAATATATCATATTTCTGTGAAGAAGATGAAAGTATACCTGAAGAATGCAGATGTAGTGACCGGACGTTAAGGAGTATTGCAACGGTTCAAATCCCGTTACAAACACTCATTTGTATTATTATTATTATTATTATTATTATTATTATTATTATTATTATTATTATTATTATTATTATTATTATTATTAATATTGTAACTATTACTATCGTTTGATTCAGGTCTATAATCTGATTTCGTTATGTATTAATTAATTATCGCTTGCTTTATTGTAGTTAATTTATTGTGTATATGCTGTACATGTGTGTGTGTATATTAGCATCAAAATAATGTAAAGTGAGACTAACTGGCTAATATCAGATATGGGTATGTTTTGTGAAAGCTTCTGACATTGCAACACATGGTACAACACTGTTTCAGTAACTGTCGAGTCGTCGCTGTGTCATTGTATGCTTTTAGCGATGAGATCATATTTAGGGAGTTCCGTATTTGCCTTAGGCTATTTCAACATAATATGTAACATTTGTAGCAGGGTAGGAGTGACATCATATCTATTCTGAGCACTGACGTACAAACGAAAGGGTGATTAAAACAAAGCGGATAACTATAGGTCGTCAGCTTCTTGCGAGTTGCTTGTAAGTTCTGGGAAAGCATTCTTTCTGATTATATTACACACGTTTCACAAATCATTAACTGATTTGATAGAAGGCAGTTTGAGTTTATGGAGGATTATTCCAGCGAGGCTCAACATGCAGGATTCTAGCAAGACATAGTAGAATCAAGAGGCCAAATGAACTGTATCGTTGTTGACCTATCTAAGGATTCTGATAGGGTAAATCATGGGAGAATGTTGACGATAATGAGGGCTACTGGGCTAGACAAAATTGTGATTAAATGGGTGGCTGAGTGTATAGAAAATACAACTCTGAGAATTAGAGAAATTGTTATCTGATCGTATAGTGCTTAAGAGAGGTTCCGCAAGGCAGTATCGTTGAACCCCCTATGATTCCTTACGTACATAAATGATATGAGTAAAGTTCTGGAATCACAGAAAAGGCGTTTTTCGTATGGTACTGCATAGAGGAATAAATGAGTTACAGGATTGTGACCGACTGCACAAACGCCTCAACAAATTTGTGAGACGGACATCAGAGAATGGTATAATGGTAAACTGGGTGATGTCAGGTTGTAAATTTTACGAAGAGGAAACGTCCGCTCAGTTTTTATTACTGCCTTGATGGTTCGGAAGTACCTCATGGGGATATTTGTAGGTACATATATCTTGACATAAGGAAGAAACTTCATTGGGATATCTCATTAACGAGGTTATTATTCTCCTCTGTAAATTATTCCCCTCCATTCCCCTCACATGACACCACCACCGCAGCCGGTTTATAAGCACATTATCACGCACAGGGTTGATTCTTCGTAAGGTTATGGGAGTATTTAGCTGTTGTAGTGAGGATGAACAGGAAAGGGCGTATATCACTGTTTAAGACCCCAAATTAGACTATTGTTCCAATGTATGGTACCCTTGCTATGATAACTTGATTAGAGAACTGGAAAAGATTCACAGAAATGCAATACGATTTGTTATGGATGATTTCCGATAAAAGAGCAGTGTTACAGAAATGTTGCAAACCTTGGGCTGGAAAGACTCTGAAGTAAGGAGACGAGCTGCTCAGCTAAACGCTATTTTTCTAACTGCCAGTGGGGAGATTGCGTGGAATGACATTAGTTTTTTTTTGCTAGGGGCTTTACGTCGCACCGACACAGATAGGTCTTATGGCGACGATGGGATAGGAAAGGCCTAGGAGTTGGAAGGAAGCGGCCGTGGCCTTAATTAAGGTACAGCCCCAACATTTGCCTGGTGTGAAAATGGGAAACCACGGAAAACCATTTTCAGGGCTGCCGATAGTGGGATTCGAACCTACTATCTCCCGGATGCAAGCTCACAGCCGAGCGCCTCTACGCGCACGGCCAACTCGCCCGGTGGAATGACATAAGTAGGCGAATAAGCTGGATTAGGGTTTTTAAAAGGAGGAAGGAACATAATATGAATATACAGTGAATTTGGAATTGAATGGACAAATTATTGCAAATACTCATCCATAAGAAGAGGATTTAGACATACGAATAATTTTCCAAGGGAGATGTCCAATTGATGCCCAATTTGTTGGAAATCATTTTTAATTAAGTAAACAATTGAAATTAAATTTGCTACCTGGCGACAACCCTAAAAGCAGTGCTAATTGATTGATTGATTGATTGACTGATTGATTGATTGATTTTTTTACATTTCATACGTCGCACTGACACAGATAGGTCTTATGGCAACGATGGGATAGGAAAAGGATAGGGGTGGGAAAGCTTGTTTTTTTTTTGCTAGTTGTTTTACGTCGCAGCGACACAGATAGGTCTTATGGCGACGATGGGACAGGAAAGGGGTAGGAGTGGGAAGGAAGCGGCCGTGGCCTCAATTAAGGCACAGCCCCAGCATTTTCCTGGTGTGAAAATGGGAAACCACGGAAAACCATTTTCAGGGCTGCCGACAGTGAGGTTCGAACCTACTATCTCCCGAATACTGGATACTGGCCGCATTTAAGCGACTGCAGATATCGAACTCGGTAGGAAAGGAAGCGGCCGTGGCCTTAATAAAGGTACAACGCCAGCATTTGCCTGGTGTGAAAATGGGAAACCACGGAAAACAATTGTCAGGGCTGCCGACAGTGGGGTTCGAAACCACTATCTCCCGGATGCGTTTTGATTTATTTTTTTTACTTTTTAAATACTATTTGCTCGGGGCGTCGACCTATGAAGATCCTTTGCCCCTACTTGCACCATATATGAGGAACCTGCGTGTATTATGTAAATGGCGGAAATGAAATGGAATGGCGTATGGCTTTTAGTGCCGGGAGTGTCCGAGGACATGTTCGGCTCGCCAGGTGCAGGTCATTTGATTTGACTCACGTAGGCGACCTGCGCGTCGTAATGAGGATGAAATGATGATGAAGACGACACATACACCCAGTCCCCTTGCCGGCGAAATTAACCAATGATGGTTAAAATTCCTGACCATGCCGGGAATCGAACCCGGGACCCCTGTGGCCAAAGGCCAGCAAGCCAACCATTTAGCCACGGAGCCGGACTAAATGGCGGAAGTGTGAAGTGTTGAATGTGAGGAAAGGAACGTTAAGGACTACACAAACACCCAGTCCCCAGGCCAGGGATATTAATAATTTACAATTAAAAACCCCTGACTCGGCCGGAGTTACAGTGTGACGATTTGTGATTGTCATTTTAAGGGCAAAACATTCGGGGAAATCAGCCCCTCGTGAACCACCAAAAATATGTGTTTCTACGAATTAAACCTAATCATACAAACATACATACATCGGTTTTAGCGAATGAGTTGGCTTCGTGTTACGGTAATTTTAGCATTTAGATTTCATTCGAGAGATGGTAGGTTCGAACGTCACCATCTCCATCCCTATAGACGGTCTCCTGCAGTTTCTCATTTCACATCGAGAAAATTCTCTTGTTACATTTTTGTTGTTGATACATGTTTTCCGTCATACTTCTGATATAGTGAACCATCATTTTAATGTTATAGGCTATGTTATTTCTCTTTCCTGTATCAGCGGAATGAACATTTCGTCGGTCTGTACACGAAAACCAATTCAGCTAGACACGCGAAACAGACGCACTTAGACACGTCATGTCCTATGGCTAATGGGTATAGGTTGCGCTATAAGCTGCCTTTGCTGGCAGGACCTAGTGTTTACAGTGCACTGTGTCTTCTGGTATAGGCTAGAGCAGTTTCGTTACTTTCATTGATCTGTCTCTGTCTTATCCTTAGCTTTGACTATACGAAAGTGACTGAGGTATGAGCGATGCTAGTAATGCCATTCCTTCTGCAGCCAGTCCCTGGTATGAATAGTGTGAAAATGTTGCTCGTAGGGTCGGTTGGTGCATGCATTTCAGTGGGCTTGGCAGACTGATATGTAGTAGCAACTTCTGGCTCGGTGAGGAAAGCAACGGGAAACTACCTCAATCCTCATTTCCCTAGCACGCCTCTTCAGTGATGCCTAGGCCATTTATGACAGCTGATGGCAGAGCTGTTGAGGATCCAACCAGCATTAGGGCTGAAGACTGAACATACATAAGCAACTAAGTGACACTGTGTGAACTTGTTTAGATGGGTTATATTATCTTAAAAACCATTGTGTGTTCTACCTGAAAAGCCAGTGAGTTCTCTGACGAAACATTGGCATGTTCTCAGGCCGAAACTGCTGCATGGGAGTGAAGGCTTGATGAACTCATAATCTGTTACTTATTAGTTAGAAGTAGCAAACATGAAAGTAACACAAATTATTATTGCTGAAGAAAACATTTGGGATTAGTGGCAGATGGGTACACGAAATAAGAAGTCGGAGGTTAAGTTAGGAGTAAACTGTATGGTAAGGTAAAGGTGTATTGTGCCCGAGGGCAGGTCCGAACCTCCGCAGAGGTGTGCCTGAGCCGGACTTTACGTACGGTGGGGTGGTCAGTTCCTTTCCGCTCCTCCAGTCCCTTACCCACCACCAACAGCGTGTGGCAACCCATCCAAATCTTGACCACGCCTTATATTGCTTAACTTCGGAGATCTCACGGGATCCGGTGTTTCAACACGGCTACAGCCGTTGGCGTAACTGTATGAAGATGCACTTATTCGTATAAATAGATGAATGGAAGAGGATAGGTTACCTGGGAGAATGATG
Organism: Anabrus simplex; assembly: GCF_040414725.1. NCBI lineage: Eukaryota > Metazoa > Arthropoda > Insecta > Orthoptera > Tettigoniidae > Anabrus > Anabrus simplex. Next base: position 296,956,456 of record NC_090266.1, read on the forward strand.
AACTCATCCTTTGAGGCCAAGAGAATTGGAGAGGCTACGATGGTTAGACTCTGCTATTAATGATATATAATGATACGAAGTGTGGAACTACACGAGGCCTCATTGCTATTTACAAATAGGGACTTATGGAGGCACCAAGTTATTTATTTCATATATTGAACGCTGACAGGCATAACAGTTTATAATGAAGAATGTATGTGTGTATATATTTATTTATTTGTAATGTTTGGATATAATACTGAACTTTCGTCGTCATAGTTACGTTAACCTCGATCGCTCGACTGGCTCAGTTACCCGGAGGAAAGCGAGAAATTGTACGCCATAATCTTACAGAAGGTAATGTGGATAGGATAAGGGACAAATAAGATGGAAGCCATGGGTGTCGCAATGTCAGCTTACCGGAGAGACTGGATCATCATACGACTACTGACTTGCGGCCGTCAAGAAACTCTACCCATCAAAATCACACGAGTGGGTGCAGTGAGAAATCCTGATTTGAAAGCCCGCTTTTGTTGTTGCACCTTTTTTTATTTGGAAAAATATGAGGCTGATAAAGAGCAAAATATGTTGTTTACATCAGATGAGTGTTTAGAATAACAAGAAACGTGATTTTTTTAGTAAAAGCCCAATATGTGTCCTCTTATTCCGATTTATTCAATTAAGTCTTCTTTCAAAGAGCAAAGCATATTTTTCTTCCTTTTGTTTCGGCCATTCTTAAATATTTTGGAGGACAAAACGATTATTTTCCTTCATTTGCATGACGAATGTCTATCGCAGAAAAGAACTAATCCTCTACCCCTCATCAAAGCCCTACCATTGTTTTTTCAAACAATTTCAAATCTGACTGCCAAGAATTCAGAAGAAGCAAATTGAAGAATTCGAAAAAATGAACAACGTTCAGTGTAACCATCCTGCCGAACACTTGCCGCCCCGCCCAAGCACTCACTCGAAATCGCTCGTGGCACGATGTTACGATACGTATTGATAAAACTTCTTCCGTGCCATTTCGGTCCTCGGCGATGGAAACGCCCTCCAAAGCAATGGTGTTATCTATTTGAAGTTGACATCATTTGAGGCCGAAAATGACTGACCACTCGCTATACAGAAAGGCACGAAGAGGTCTCCCGCAAATCGTACCAATGATGCGTGTCTTGGCGAGCTGTTCGCTGCAGAAAGGGTCATTATTACGATCCAGTCGCTTTAACGGCCCAAATGTGTCGAAAGCCATCGCTGCACGTACACTCAGTGACTTATGGATGCTATTAATAAACGTCGAAATTTCGTTTTAACGTGAGGGTGTACTAGGCATTTTTCTTCCGAGATGACTTATTGTACATACGAGACCAGGGCCGAAAGTAAATTTCTCACATTATTTTAAAGAAAATGAAGACAATTTAAACATTCTTATGAACTCTTATACGTTGAAGTATATACAACAGCTAAATATAGGATGTTCTACTTACTGGCGCTACAAGGTGGAGATATCCTTTTCCATTCCCCATACAGTCAGACGTCCGAGGGTGTTAGGTAGTGAAGAAGCAAACGGGAAGGAGAAGAGTAGTGATGTGGAGCAGTCCTTAATTCCAAACGTAAATTACAAGTGCACACTGAAATCAAAATTATCACCATCCTTTAGGCGGTTTCCTCAGTTTTAAAGGAATTTAGTCACGAAACAATACACTATATTGAGCGCACACAATGCACCATACCCTTTAACATTGGTATTAACATTTTTAAAGGCCAGTATTTTGGGCTGGGGTCAGGAATATTTTACGAAAATTAGAATTTCTACACTATTCTGAATTTTCCTGAAGTAACCGGACTGACTTGCTCAGACGGTTGAGGCGCTGGCCTTCTGTCCCCAACTTGGCAGGTTCGATCCTGGCTCAGTCCGGTGGTATTTTTAGATGCTCAAATACGTCAGCCTCGTGTTGGCAGATTTCCTGGTACATAAAATAACTCATGAGAGACCAAATTCTGGCACCTCAGCGTCTCTTTAAACCGTCTAAAGTAGTTAGTGAGACGTAGAAGAAATAACATTGTTATTATCCTAAAATAATATTGTTACGCACTCAAATGACCGCCAGCCCTATCGTAGCTCCCTTTCGGTATTTCCTGGAAGCTCCCAGCCTGTGGACACAGTGGCAACCTCTCCCCTCTATTGTTCTCTTCGTCTGATTTACACCTTCACCGTCTGGAACACGAAACGTGAATGTTCCGCCTTTAGCGAGTCCCGAATATTCTAGCAACCAATCACCGAGATATGAACACAAGGCCACCCATAACCAGGAGTTTTAGTAGTGTTGGAGTGTCGAGTGTGTGTGGAATGTGTTGCACCAGGCAGTATGTGAATATCGTCGTGCTGGAGTGCGAAATACTGTATGTGTACTACCGTGGATTGTAGACCGAACTGGAGTCTGTATGTGAAGTATTTAGTGTGAGTATAGTGGTTCAGACGTTGTTGTGAGGGGTACTGCCATGTTTCGTTGTTGCTATTTAGTTGTCACAGTGTTGAGAAATTCTCTGTGTGTGACTGTGAATTACTGGACTTTCTCTAAGGTCGAATCAAGGCACAGCCATCGTGTGTGTGGCAGGCAGCAGCTCTGTGTTTAAACCCTAGCTGTCTGCGTGCAGCTGTGAGTGTGAAGGGTCTGATCTCGCAGGAGCGAACATCAAAGGTAGCCTGTCAATAAGGATTATAGCGCTGTATCAGGTAAAGTCTGTTGAGCTGAAGTCCAGCTATGAGAGGTAATTAGACAGCGATTAGTGGTTCATGGTTGAATTGAATTTTGTGTAGGTATGAACACGTGTGTGAATTTATTGGGTCACCTAGAATTAAATTAGATCGGTAAAATAAACAGTGTTATATTCGTAACAAACGTGGTATCAGAAGTTTGAATAGACACAATGTGTGGCCCATCATTGTAATCAGTGCGACTACGAGGACAAATTACTACGGATTTCGACCACTGTCGGGAGCATTCTAGAACATCTGTATGTAGGGAATATGTACATAGGTTTTCCTCCTTTGTTAATATCTGCATTCCAGTTGAGACCAAAGGCCGCACAAAAATGAGGCTCAGTTAAATGTGCTCTTCGATATGATGTTGAAGATGGAGGAGAAGACGGAAGAAAATCAAAAGAAAATGGACGAAATTCATAAGAAGATGGAAGAAGTCCAAAAGGGGATGAAAAGAGACAAGGAGGTAATGCATAAAATGGAAAGGGCCCAGAAGATGACAGAGGAGATGATGGAAGACGGCCGTAAAATATGGAGAAGATGGAATAAGGCCAGAATGAGGTAGAAGACGGACAGAAAAGGATCTAAGTGGGTCATCTCAAGATACAGCACATTCTTAAAGCAGAAATAGCGAGCGAGAAGGACGAAGTTGAGGGGTAAATACCCACAGTTGGTGAGGAAATCGACGCGGTTAACCATAAATTTAAAACTATTTGCCAGGACTTGCACAGAATTGTCACCCTACAAGAGAGCGAATGACATCACGAAACTGTAACCGACGATACTCTGGATACAACATCAGGGTTGAAGTGGATCTCTACGCCAGATCTGAAGAGTGACTAATGGCAAGAGGAGATTCATTCTAAAGTCCGAGAGAAGACTTTCTTCTTGGAGATGGTCTGTGGCAATACAAGGTCATGCCATTCGTGCTGGGGAAACCCTCGGCAACATTTTTCAAGATGTTAATGGAGAATGAGCAGAGAGGATTGAACCGGAGGACATGCTTGATCTGCCTGGATGACGTCATCGTTCTAAGAAGCACCTTCGGGGAGCACCTCAAGCACTTGAGGGAGGTTGTCTCAAAAGTGAGAAAAGCCAAGCTGAATTTGAGCCCGAAAATAAGCCAGCGCTTCAGGAAGGTAGTACAGTACCTCGGACATATCGTCTCGGAGGAAGCAGACTGAACCGATCCAGGAAAAATATATGGTGGTGAGGAAGTGCCCAGTGCCGACGGACAACTCCCAGCTTCGAAGTTCCCACGCCCTCTGCACCTTCTAACGTCTATTCGTCAGGGGATTTACCAACATCATTAAGCCGTTGCGTCACCTTACGGAGAATGACCAGTGGTTCATCTGGGCAGAGGAATACTAGAAAGCTTCCGACCACCTGAAACACGCACTGTGTACAACATCGGTATTGGCATATCCCGGAGCTGGGCCGAAATTTGCGCTCGACACGGACGCCGGCCATTTTGCCATTGGGGTGCCCTGTCTTGAGTCGTGGACATGAGGAGAGGTAGTGGCATACTTCAAAACGGATCTCTCTAAACTAGAAACAAATTACTGCTTCACCCGAAATGAGCTGGTGGCCATTATGAAAACAATCGAACATTTCCATAAGTACTTGTATGGCCAAGAATTCCTTATGAGGACTTGCCATGGGTCACTCAGGTGGCTTCTATGATTCAAAACCTGGAAGGTTTGCTCGCACGATGACTGGAGGTATTACAGCAGTGGAACTATGTGACCGGGCGAGTTGGCCGTGCGCGATGAGGCGCGCGGCTGTGAGCTTGCATCCGGGAGATAGTAGGTTCGAATCCCACTATCGGCAGCCCTGAAGATGGTTTTCCATGGTTTCCCATTTTCACACCAGGCAAATGCTGGGGCTGTACCTTAATTAAGGCCACGGCCGCTTCTTCCAACTCCTAGGCCTTTCCTATCCCATCGTCGCCATAAGACCTATCTGTGTCGGAGCGACGTAAAGCCCCTAGCAAAAAAAAAGGAACTATGTGACCGAACACCGCAAGGGTCACCTGAATTCCAACGCCGACGCTGTGTCCCGAAGGACTTCTCCAGAAGACTCAAAGTTCTGCTCCAAGAGAGGCGGTGAACACGAAGTTGCCTGCCGAAGGACTACCATATAGATGGAGGGAAACTGGAGTCGTGGCGCCTGGATGAAAACGCAGAGGGATGACGAGGACATCGGACTGCTGCCCGAGAGGAAGTGCACCAATGTTCCGAGGCCTTGATCGACACACGTCAGTAACCTCAGTCTCAAATCGAAGTCTTATTGCTCGCAATGGGTTTCACGGGTGACAAGGGACGGGTTGCTTAAGCACGTCTGGGAAAGCAGCGACGAGAAATCTTTCCCGGAGCAAGTGGTTGTCCCAAAAAGTAACGTGGCAGAAAAGTTTACGGAATTTCATGGTGGAGTTTCGGATGGATACCACGGAATCAAGAAAACCATGGAGACATTTCTACTGGGTGGGATTCCGAATGGATGTGGAAGATTTCTTCATTAAATGAAAGTAGTGTGCTGCTAGAAAGGGTCTAGGCCACAGACGTAAAGGGCGAATAAAGATGTAAAACGTGGGAACACCTCTCAAGAGGGTGGCAATTCACGTAATCAAACCATACCTCACCAGTGACGACTTGTATATAGCGATTTCCCGTGTCACTGACTACTTCACCACGAAGTGGCCGGAGGCGTATGTGCTTCCAAACAAGGATGAAACTACGATAGCAGAAACCCTCGTTAATGTTAAGCAGATACGGCGTACGATTAGAGTTACAGTACATTCCGACTAAAGACGGAACTTCGAGTCAGCAGTCTTCCAAATTCTGTGACGTTTGTTGGGTATCGGGGAAAACAAGACCACGTCTCTACATCCCCAACTGGACGGAGTGGTGGAACAATTCAATAGCACCATCTAGAATCGCCTGCGAATAGTCGTCAGTGAGTGTCAGAGGGACTGAGGTCGTCATATTCCCCTATTCCTCTTCGCGTACCTGTCAACAGTACACGAGGACACAGATACACTCCAGCAAGGACACTGTTTGAAAGAGAACTTGTGCCTCCCAGTGGATATATGTTTGGCCGACATGAGGACTATCCTACCACAATCGACCGGTACTGCCTGGATCTGGCAAGGAAACTAAAGGATATACACACCACTTTTCTGAAAAGATTGAGAATAGATAGCGATCGAATGAAGGCGCGTTACAGCCAACGGGCGGATGCTACTGGATATAATTGGAAAAAGACCTGGTTTGGCTGTATAACTCCATAAGGAAGAGAGGCTTGTCCCCCAAAGTACAGCAGGCGTGGGAAGGACCTTAATGTATTCTGAAGAGAATAAATGACGCCATCTATCGCATGAAACGAGCCCGAGAAGCAAGATGAAGGCGGTATATCTGGAATGACTGCCGCCTTACCCTGGAACAGCTGAAGAAGGCAAATGATCGGGTCGATCATCTCCTGAATGGGGCCAATATTACCTGCTCAGATGACCACCAGTATGGCCAGTCTACACTAAGGCCGTGACACTGAAACTTGGCAACACTGCACTGCTACTCATTGGAGTCGTACTTGTAACATATGGGAAGTTAACCTTCAAATATATTTCCTCACATAAAACATTGATGGAAGAGCAGTTTTCATTGGATACGTATAAAACAAGGTGAAAATTAAAATAAATACGTCAATGTAAATATGAGAATATACAAGCATATGGCTACAACTAGAAAAAGAATACAATCGTATGTCCATCAAAATACAATTTAACAATGCCTTGGCATCTGAAATTAAGCCTAGCCCTAGTTGTGGTTGTCATAATTATGAAATGTAAAATGAAATAACACAATTATGCTGCACTTCTAAACTAATCCAATTTGAAAATTACAAACACAGAATGGCTTTAAAAACTATGTTGATAGCTATGCATACTGCAACATGAGGAAGCTCACCTTTGCCGTAAATTAATGTGGTTTCAGGATACCAAATAGCGTGTAGATTATAAAACTATAACATAAAAATTATATCTTCAGTAAACTCAGAATTCAAAACAATGCCATCCAGTTAATTCACGCACAACACAAAATATAATGATACACCACATTAGACTTGTTTAAAAATTACGAACACAGTAGTCATAGGATTGACTCCAAGTGACGTTGCGGATCTCCACGGTCACAGCCTTATAGTGTATTCCGGACAGGCCACCAGCCATTTCATAGCCCCGTTCGGTTTTTCCTGGAAGGAAGTAGCAAGTGAACTTGGAGCTACCAGCCTGAGGGCAGAGAGAAAGCATCTCACCTCTACTTTCCTCTATGTCTGGTTTACCCCTTTACCTTCTGAAACACGAAACGGGAATGTTCCGACTCTATCTGAGTCCTGAATATTCTAATATTCCATTGCCTAGATATAAATCCAAGGCGCATACTCAAAATATGATACTGAGAGTCCCTCTGCGGTCTGAAACCACACGGGTTTTCATTCAACTTACTCTCGACCACTGATCACACCCTCTCTTACAAAATGCCAGTAGACACTTTGCCTGGTATATTGATCAAAGGAACACCTCGATAGCTGTTGCAATACTTCCTGTTCCCTTGGAAATAGATAAGTGCAATTACTGCCCTCATCCAAACAGAAGATCCTTTTGCTAACACTCCCTGCTAATCTTACTCTATGAATCCATTTCATCTCTGCCTTACCAGTATATTTCTCCATTTCACACCTAATTCCATCTTACCTATGAAACTCACATGCTTATCATGAATCTCCATGGTGTTCATATACACTGACTGACAGAGCAAATGCAACACCAAGAAGGAGTGGTTCGAAAGGGATGAAAGTTGGGGAAAAAACAGAGACGGCACGGACGAATAATTGATGTATATTTCAAACCGATATGCAGGTTACACAATGCGCACGGCATCGACTCAGTAGGATGTAGGACCACCGCGAGCGGCGATGCACGCAGAAACACGTCGAGGTACAGAGTCAATAAGAGTGCGGATGGTGTCCTGAGGGATGGTTCTCCATTCTCTGTCAACCATTTGCCACAGTTGGTCGTCCGTACGAGGCTGGGGCAGAGTTTGCAAACGGCGTCCAATGAGATCCCACACGTGTTCGATTGGTGAGAGATCCGGAGAGTACGCTGGCCATGGAAGCATCTGTACACCTCGTAGAGCCTGTTGGGAGATGCGAGCAGTGTGTGGGCGGGCATTATCCTGCTGAAACAGAGCATTGGGCAGCCCCTGAAGGTACGGGAGTGCCACCGGCCGCAGCACATGCTGCACGTAGCGGTGGGCATTTAACGTGCCTTGAATACGCACTAGAGGTGACGTGGAATCATACGCAATAGCGCCCCAAACCATGATGCCGCGTTGTCTAGCGGTAGGGCGGATTTGACCTTTCTCCACGCCGACGCCACACTCGTCTGCGGTGACTATCACTGACAGAACAGAAGCGTGACTCATCGGAGAACACGACGTTCCGCCATTCCCTCATCCAAGTCGCTCTAGCCCGGCACCATGCCAGGCGTGCACGTCTATGCTGTGGAGTCAATGGTAGTCTTCTGAGCGGACGCCGGGAGTGCAGGCCTCCTTCAACCAATCGACGGGAAATTGTTCTGGTCGATATTGGAACAGCCAGGGTGTCTTGCACATGCTGAAGAATGGCGGTTGACGTGGCGTGCGGAGCTGCCACCGCTTAGCGGCGGATGCGCCGATCCTCGCGTGCTGACGTCACTCGGGCTGCGCCTGGACCCCTCGCACGTGCCACATGTCCCTGCGCCAACCATCTTCGCAACAGGCGCTGCACCGTGGACACATCCCTATGGGTATCGGCTGCGATTTGACGAAGCGACCAACCTGCCCTTCTCAGCCCGATCACCATACCCCTCGTAAAGTCGTCTGTCTGCTGGAAATGCCTCCGTTGACGGCGGCCTGGCATTCTTAGCTATACACGTGTCCTGTGGCACACGAAAACACGTTCTACAATGACTGTCGGCTGAGAAATCACGGTACGAAGTGGGCCATTCGCCAACGCCGTATCCCATTTTTCGTTCGCTACGTGCGCAGCACAGCGGCGCATTTTACATCATGAGCATAACTCAGTGACGTCAGTCTACCCTGCAATTGGCATAAAGTTCTGACCACTCCTTCTTGGTGTTGCATTTTTACTGTCAGTCAGTGTATTAACGAACAGCATTGTATTTTCTTCGAATATGTGAGTACAAGTTAAATATGCAAGTTGTTAAAATTGAGTCAGGGTAAATCTTCACAGTAACACTTGATTTTTTTTTTTTGCTAGTTGTTTTACGTCGCACCGACACAGATAAGTCTTACGGGGACGATGGGACAGGAAAGGGCTAGGAGTGGGAAGGAAGTGGCCGTGTAAGGTACAGCCCAAGCATTTGCCTGGTGTGAAAATGGGAAACCACGGAAAACCATTTTCAGGGCTGCCGACAGTGGGGTTCGAACCTACTATCCCCCGAATACTGGATACTGGGCGCACTTAAGCGAATGCAGCTATCGAGCTCGGTGGATATTATTATTATTATTATTATTATTATTATTATTATTATTATTATTATTATTATTATTAATTTTGTCGATGTCCATCTACTAGGAATCTAAAACGAACGACATCGAACAAGAATATTCCTTTAGCATGGCAATAAATACACTGGCACACGTCTTTCGCATTAAAGAGCTGCTTAGACCAGTATTCGACCCCGCAAAACGTATGCATAAGCGCCGAATGGAGGGGGGGGGGGGTGTCTGTTGAGATATGACTAAGACTCTACACTGAAATTATCGATGAACAGAAAGATTCTTCAAATAATTCATTTGAAAGTCACAAATGTTGCATTTCGGTGAGTAATCACTAGATTTTTTTGCTAGGGGCTTTACGTCGCACCGACACAGATAGGTCTTATGGCGACGATGGGATAGGAAAGGCCTAGGAGTTGGAAGGAAGCGGCCGTGGCCTTAATGAAGGTACAGCCCCAGCATTTGCCTGGTGTGAAAATGGGAAACCACGGAAAACCATTTTCAGGGCTGCCGATAGTGGGATTCGAACCTACTATCTCCCGGATGCAAGCTCACAGCCGCGCGCCTCTACGCGCACGGCCAACTCGCTCGGTAGTAGTCAGTAGTAGTTAAACATCCAGTACAAGATAAGACACTGAGAAAAGTAAAGGAAGTAAGAAGTGTTTAATTTTCATTAACTCTCACAAATGGTAAACAGCTCACGTATTCGATTAAAACGGGCTTAATAGCCTTAAATGATTTTATTGCTGCCTTTTCATTAACTCAGCGGCAGTTCGAACCCTCATCAGTACATATGATATTTTTCAGACTGCGAAGTCAGGTTCTTCTTTATTCTCTACACTGTGTGCACTATGATCGTAAGATTTCCATCAGATGAAGCTGTTGTATTATGTTTCTATAACGAATATTCTATTTAGTAGAACCAACTCACTCAGCATGCTCACATTTGTTCGATATTCTGGCTAGAGAGGCGTCTTCAGTTGTCATGATTTCCCACTAAAATTTGGTGCACATCCTTTGATAGTAGTATTTTGAAGATTTCGGTAGAGGAATTTAAACATCTCCGGCCATATACGTGTTAAATATGTTAAAAGAGGGTCCCCTAACTTTGTGAGCGCAAGTTGGTTGTTTCGATCCCTCCTAATTCCGGTGGTATTTGAAGGTGTGCACATATGGCAGTCTCAAGCTAAGTAGATTTACTGGGATTTAAATGAACCCCAGCGAAACAAAATTCTGACATTTCCGCGAGTCCGCAAACCGCAAAAATATAATAATAATAATAATAATAATAATAATAATAATAATAATAATAATAAATAACATATTTATATATAATATAATATATTATATATAATATATAATATATAATTATATATAATATAATATATAATTTTATTATTATTATTATTATTATTATTATTATTATTATTATTATTATTATTATTATTATTATTATTATTATTATTATTAGTGCCGCCTCTGTGGTGTAGTGGTTAGCGTGATTAGCTGCCACCCCCGGAGGTCCGGGTTCGATTCCCGGCTCTGCCACGAAATTTGAAAAGTGGTACGAGGGCTGGAACGGGGTCCACTCAGCCTCGGGTGGTCAACTGAGTAGAGGTGGGTTCGATTCCCACCTCAGCCATCCTGGAAGTGGTTTTCCGTGGTTTCCCACTTCTCCTCCAGGCGAATGCCGGTATGGTACCTAACTTAAGGCCACGGCCGCTTCCTTCCCTCTTCCTTGCCTATCCCTTCCAATCTTCCCATCCCTCCACAAGGCCCCTGTTCAGCATAGCAGGTGAGGCCGCCTGGGCGAGGTACTGGTCATACTCCCCAGTTTCATCCCCCGACCAAGAGTCTGAAGCTCCAGGACACTGCCTTTGAGGCGGTAGAGGTGGGATCCCTCGCTAAGTCCGAGGGAAAAACCCAACCTGGAGGGTAAATAGATGATGATGATGATTATTATTAGTGCCTTCTTCCTATTAAAGGGTACTTTACGAATGTTTCGAAATAGATATATTATTCTGCATTACCAGTATATTTCTTTTAATTCCAGTCTTATTGCATCCATCCCTGCTTATCCATGATATCGTATGTTATTTGCGTTAAATACACTGCCTGACAAAAAAGTTAAGCACCCAGAAGTAGTGGTCCAATATTATCCCATTTTGGTGTACATGCATATCATTGATGTGTGAGTAAATCGTTTGATTTACAAGGATCTGTAATGTGTAGAATACCCACCAGAGTGCATTCGCGATGGTACCGTCCAGTTGTTGATAAGCTGTTACCAGTCAACCGCTGTGAGTCAGGAGAGGACTACGTACAGTAATAAGCACCCGCGATGGCTCCCAGACATGCCAGACAGCCTAATCACCAATTGACGGCATTTGACAGAGGCCGCATTGTGGGAGTGCAGACATGTGGGATATTCAGATGTCACAGTAGCCCGATGTTGGACTCAATGGGTAAATGAGGGCACCAAATCACGTCGTGCAGGTTCAGGTCGACCAAGAAACATCACCCCGTATGGTGCGCCAAGCATTGCGGGATCCCATAACTTCGGCACCCGCAATCCGCGAACATGTACTGGAAACTCTACAATATCCTGTGAGTTCCCACACAGTGTCTCGACGACTCGCATACGCCGGATTGGGCTCCTACCGCCCATGCGGCGGCTGCCATTGACACCAGAGCACCAACGCCTGCGTTTAGAGTGGTGCCTTGCCCGGGAGGCATGGAGAGAGGACGACGGGCATCGCATCATGATCAGTGATGAGTCCTGCTTCTCCATAACCACCGATGACCATCGTGTGCGGGTTTGGCGGCATCGAGGGCAGAGGGAAGGTGCTGCCCATATTGTGGAAAGACACAAGTGCGTAATTCCTGGCATCATGGTGTGGGGAGCCATAGGATATGTGTCCAGGTCACCTCTAATAGTGTTTCGGCAGTCTTTGAAGGTACAGCGATACGTCACAGACATTCTGAGTCCGCACGTCGTAACATTTTATCGCACAGCACAGTGGGACAGTGTTCCAACAAGATAATGCACGTATACACAAAACACGTGCGTCTATGGACTGCCTAGAGCATGTTGAGGTCCTTCCGTGGCCAGCAAGATCCCCGGACCGCTACATCTTTGAACACGTGTGGGTTGACATTGTAAGAGAACTCTGTCTCAGCACCAACCTGCGGGATCTGGAGGGACAGCTGCAACAACTGTTGACGAACTTGTCTCAGGAGAGGATCCAAAGGCTATTTGACACCATTCCGAACCGCATAACGATATGCATTGCGACCACGCGACACCCTACTGACCTTGCGCCAACATTCCACCGGTAACAGCCTACGGCTTTGACTCTTTCACCCCATATTGTAATCAGTTCAATAAAGGCACATGGTATTTCGGCATATGTAGTTTCATTCACTTTCAACCATTCGTTCTAGGTGCTTAACTTCTTTAGTCGGGCAGTGCATTTTGATTGGTAGCGGGGGGAGTCTTCAAGCTACATAAACACTTGATCTCTTGTCTGAAAATTTTACAACATAATGCTGGAATATTCTATGGCACAACTATACACGCATATAGAGACGCTGGCTAAGTATACAAAATCGTTAGAGAACAATACTAAAACAATATCTCGTTGAATGTCTACAACCAAGAGTGAATGTTTAAAGTGTTGTCTCCCTACATCATATCACGTTGATCTTGGAAATGTTGCAGAGAGCATGTATTTTATGTTATTGTTGAAGTTGTAATCATAGCCACGGAACCAGCAGTTTTATGTGGAATCCGAACCACAGGGACATGGATTTAAATTCCAAAAGTCTCAAATGTAAATAATAACTACTTAAACGGTTTTCGGAGAAGCCCAGGTGCCGGAATTTAGTCCCGCAGGTGTTATTTTTAAGTGCCAGTAAATCTTCCGACACGTGGCTAACGTATTTGAGCATCTTCAAATACCACCGGACTGAGGCAGGATCGAACATGCCAAGTTGGGGTCAGAAGGCCAGCGCCTCAACCGTCTGAGCCACTCAGCCCGGCCAATCTCAAATGTACTGTACAGGATTCGATGCACGGTCGCCCTGGTGTTGGAAACCTATGACAATACTAATCGGCTATCATGTCCCTGAAGCACTGATTTTCACACTATAATATTCCCCATGTTCCAGCAGAAGGTTCCAGTTTTCAGCCTTACCTGACCCTTCCAATGTCAGTGGCGTTACGGATTTTTTGACATCACCGCCATCTAACTAATGTGGCCATAGTCAGGGATTTTTCAAATAAAAATAATTATAACAATGGTTTTACGTCCTATTTAATACCTTTGCGGTTTTCGGACTCGTGGTATTGCCAGAATTTTGTCTCGCTGGATTTCCTGTAACTCCTAGTAGTTCTACTGAACTTGAGACTACCGTATGTGTGCACCTTTAAATGCCACTGGAATAAGCTGGGATCGAGCCAGCCAATTTGGGCTCACAAAGTCAGCGGACCCTCTCGTAACACACCACGCATTCTCCTTGAATTCTAATCTACAGCATGCATACGTTAATTGCCTGTAATGGGTTATCTTCTGATACCACAAGTCAACAAGTTAAAAAATGATATCTTCCTCGATTCTTGTTCCTACGCCTTTTATACTTTAGCAGAATAACTATAAAGGCCAATTTCTCTCGTGCCATTTCTCAGTTTCTTGACGCGCATTGAAAATCTGATCCTGACAGGACTTTTGTGGTTTAAAGCTCCACTGGCAATCATCCAATTTATTCTCTCCACTGATCGCCATCTCCTTTCCTCATAGCCTAGAAATGCTTTGCCAGGAATATCAGTCAAACAAACAGGTCGATGAATGCTGAGAGATTATTTGCTTCCTTGCTTTTGAATTGGCGCAAGTACTGCTTTCTTCCTATTAAAGAGTACTTTACGGATGTACCGTAATAGATCCATTATTCTATATTGCTATCTCATCCTTGCATTAGCAGTACATTGCTTCATTTCCAGCCTTATTGCATTCACCCCTGCCCAGTCATGATATCGTATAATATTTATCATCTCCTCTTTACTTGAAATGCAGTAGTGTGACTATCTTCATTTCCTTCCCATTTATTTCAGAAATATAAGGCACTTACAGGACGGATTACATTTTTCTTATTATGGTCTTGTAAATATATTTCTACCTATGCTGCGCTGAGTGGCTCAGATGGATGAGGCGATGGCCTTCTGACCCCAGCTTGGCAGATTCGATCCTTGCTCAGTGTGTCAGACTAGTGTCGGTAGATTTACTGCCACGTTAATGATTTTCTGCGGGTCAATATTCCGGCAACACGGAGTCTCCAAAAACTGTGGGTGTAGTTAGTGGGACGTAAAACCAATAACATTTATAATACTTTGTAACTATCCAAATAACGTTCCTCAGTAGTATTCTCATTTATTGCAGTCGGTAATCGTTTCTGGTCTTCAAAAATGGTCTGATATTTGATTACACCCCATGAAGAATTCCTTACAGCCTGGTCCATGATTCTGTAATGCACTGGAAATACTTCATTCTGGACTATTCAGCTGTGTTATTCATATCTTTCTCGTCTTCTTCCCACAGTGTGGTGGGGTCGCAGGTTCGAACTGCGCCATACATGCGATGTGGTCTTGTTTTGCGACCGCATGCTGCTCCTGACGTCACCTTGTGTGGAGGGATGTATTCACTATTACGTTTTTCTGTGGCTGTTCATAGTGCGGTGTATTGTGGGCTTTCTTCTTTTTTTACAACTTGCTTTACGTCGCACCGACACAGGTAGGTCTTATGGAGACTATGGGACGGGAAAGGGATAGGAGTGGAAAGGAAGCGACAGTGGCGTTAATTAAGGTACATCCCCAGCATTTGCCTGGTGTTAAAATGGTATAAACCAGGCGAGTTGGCCGTGCTGTTAGGGGCGCGCGGCTGTGAGTTTCAATCCGGGAGATAGTGGGTTCGAATCCCACTGTCGGCAGCCCTGACGTTTGTTATCCGTGGTTTCAAATTTTCACACCAGGCAAATGCTGGGGAGGTACCTTAATTAAGGCCACGGCCACTTCCTTCCAACTCCTAGGCCTTTCCTATCCCATTGTCGCCATAAGACCTATCTGTGTCGGTGCAACGTAAAGCCACTAGCAAAAACATGGGGAAACACGAAAATCATCTTCAGCGCTGCCGGCAATGTGATTCAATCCCACAATCTCCCGAATGCAAGCTGATAGCTACATGACCCAAACTGCACAGCCAGTTGCTCGGTGGCGTATTGTGTGTACGCTAAGAGATGTGTATGGTGATATACACAAACACCCACTTCCCAAACTAGAACAATTAACCATACGCGGCTAAAATCACATATCACTCTGGGAACTGAGCCTGAGAAACCCCTAAACCGAAGACCATGACGCTGACCATTCAAATAAAAATTCAGACTATTACATGTTTATCGTCACTCCAACTAAGACAGAATAAGTCACAACATCCACCGGAGTAACTCAATTTTGTCCAAAAACTGGGTTCCTTACTATGTTATTAAATCTATTGACGCATTAAATAACTTTTAATTGCTGAAATCCCGGCTCTGTACACTGAATCCAATTCGAGTAAAAATGAAGAAGAAATGTTATTGTTTCATTTATGACGAAGGAGAAGATGATAATAAAACCGTGTAGAGATTGAAGAGAACGTGGAAGCTCACAACAGTTTCTTGTACGACATGAAGTAATTCTCATCGCACTTCATCCTTTTACTAAGTTCGTTCGTTCGTAATCGGTTTTCCCTCCAGGGTCTGTTATTCCCTCGGACTCAGCGAGGGATCCCACCTCTACCGCCTCAAGGGCAGTGTCCTGGAGCTTCAAACTCTGGGTCTGGGGATACAACTGGGGAGGATGACCAGTACCTCGCCCAGGCGGCCTCACCTGCTATGCTGAACAGGGGCCTTGTGGGGAATGGGAAGTTTGGAAAGGATAGACAAGGAAGAGGGAAAGAAGCGGCCGCTGCCTTAAGTTAGGTACCATCCCGGCATTCGCCTGGAGGGGAAGTGGGAAACCACGGACAACCATTTCCAGGACGGCTGAGGTAGGAATCAACCCCCCCCCCTCTACTCAGTTGACCTCCCGAGGCTGAGTTGACCCCGTTCCATCCCTCGTACCAGTTTTCAAATTTCGTGGCAGAGCCGGGAATCGAACCCAGGCCTCTGGGGGTGGCAGCTAATCACACTAACCACTACACCACAGAAGCGGACCTTTGACTAAGTGATCATTGATAATGAGCTCTTATCAAATCTAGAGAACATCTGAAAGCTTATGTTATATGGATTTTTCTCGTACTACTACTGTCGTGCTGAGTGGCTCAGACTATTGCGGCGCTGGCCTTCTGACCCCACCTTGGGAGGTTCGACCCTGGCTCAGTCCGGTGGTATTTGAAGGCGCTGAAATACGTCGGCCTCGTGTTGGTAGAACTCCCGTGGTATTAAATTCGCTCACCTCGGCGTCTCCGAAAACCGTAAAAAAAAAAAGCAGTTAGTGGGACATAAACATATAACATTATTATTCACCACTATTACTGCTGCTACTACTATTAAAACTACTACTTTCTATGACAGTTCACGGTGTGTACATTCAGGTTAATACTGCAATAATACATTATTTCATGTTCCACTATACCTGACTCTGTACTTTTGCTACATATTGACGGATGCAGTATTTTTTTCATCTGTCTCATGGAATAGGCCAAAGCTTCCACCGAAGTCTCAATCTCATTTATTACTGTGATGACATGGAAGCCCTTAAGACATGGGTGAGAATATGTGAAGAAATTCAGAGCACGAATATTGAAACCGGATATTGTGAAAGATGTTACTCTTTGGGACAGTCGCGTTGCGATAGCACCTTGTGACCCAGTAAGGAAATGGATTACAAATTACTGTACTCCACCCCGTGCGTCGTATGCCCCTTTATGGCACCGCAATCGGCTTCCTTTTTTTCCTATAACCGCATAAACTTTGGTGATGTTAACTGAGGATCCAACCAGCCTCCGGGCTTACAAATGAACAGATGGTAAGAAATACGTGACCAGATGAAAATAAGAGACGCAGCCTATAATTATTACGTGAAATATCCTACATCTGACAATTTCGGAAAGTATAAAAAACTCCGAAACAAAACAACACAGTTAATTAGAAATGCTAAAATACGTCACTCTTATGATATGTTGAACACTCAAAATTCTACTCAGATTTGGAAATCTCTTCGCGAAATGGGATTATGCAAAAACAAGACAAATGACAACAACTGTAATGTACCACTAGCTGACCTAAACTCATACTTTACCTCACGATCCTCTCAGATTGACGAACAGACCAAAGCAGCAGTAATTAACAGAATATCCTCAAAAATAAGACATAATGGCGAGCAGTTCTACTTTTCCCATGTGACCCCCAGTGATGTTAGGGAAGTCTTCAGTGAAATAAAGTCAGGGTCCACTGGCCATGATGGAATTAACCTGTCTCTTTTAAAAAGAATCATAGACATCATTCTTCCAGCGGTCACGCATATCATTAACAACTCACTCATGACTGGAGTATTTCCTTCTAATTGGAAACATGCAATCATCCGACCTTTCCCTAAAAACAACAACCCCAACAGTCCCGAAGATTATCGTCCTGTAAGTATCCTTCCTATATTAGGAAAATTGTTGGAGAAAATAGTACATAAACAAATGACTGAATATCTTATACAGTACAACTTACTTGACAAATATCAATCGGGATTCAGACAAAACCACAGTACTGCCACTGCATTAGTTAAAGTGACAAATGACATGCAACTAGCGATAGATAAAGGACAAATGACTATACTTGTTCTCTTGGACTTAAGCAAAGCCTTCGATTGTGTAGATAGAGACATATTACTCGCTAAACTCAAGGCGCTGAAATTTTCTTACAGCACTTTAACCTGGGTACACTCCTATCTCAGTGATCGTCAGCAGCGCGTATCAGTGGGAAACGATACATCTTCGTGGCAAACCACTAAGATGGGCGTGGCTCAGGGAGGAGTATTGTCACCACTTTTGTTCTCATTGTACATGAACGACTTATCTGAGACGCTGACCAATTGTAAATATCACCTGTATGCAGATGATATACAGTTATATATTCACACAAAGCCTAATGACTTAAACAATTCAGTCACTAAGTTAAACGAAGACCTAGCAAATGTTAATGACTGGACTAGCAGACATGGCCTGAAAATGAACCCATCAAAATCACAGGCCATCATAATTGGCACGTATAAATCTCATGCTAAAATACAAAACATGTATATACCCAGTGTTATGCTCAGTGGAATACCAGTAACATTTAGCGATCATGTAAAGAACCTTGGAGTAGTATTCGATAAATATTTAAGTTGGTCGGAACACGTCACAAAAATTTGTCAAAGAGTATTCTACTCATTACATTCTGCAAAAAGGATGAGGGACTTCCTTCCAAGAAACACAAGAAAATTATTAGTACAGAGTCTAATGTTTCCAATATTTGACTACGGAGATGTAGTTTATAATAGTATGAGCAAAACACATTCATGTCGACTACAGCGAGCCTACAATGCTTGTGCTCGATTCGTATTAAATATCCCAATACAAACTCATATTAGCCCTTTCCCCTCTCAGCTGTCGTGGCTAAGATTGACTGAACGACGTAAATACCACGCTGTTTCCCTTCTCCACAGTATTCTGCAAACGAGCAAACCAGATTATCTTAGAACAGACTTTAAATACCTCTCCCCTTCCGATAGAGCTCCCTCAAGGTCATCCACACGTTCCCTCTTGTCCATTCCCATTCACCACAGTAACTCTTATAACAACTCATTCATACCTGCTACCATACGTTCCTGGAACTCAATCCCAGCTGAAATTAGAGGCATAGGCAATCCGAGGCTATTTAAAAGGAAATGTTTAATGTGGTATTCAAATATGTAAATAGTAGATTTCACCAACGTAAAATTTAATAATTAGCTCTTAATTATCAATAAGGATAGAAATTTTAGAGGTTAAGTAAATTACTTTTAGTGATTTTTAGAAATACATGTAAAAATGATTTTATAAAGCTGTTGTATAATATGGTTTGGCATAATAGCAGGCTTCATAGCCTGAGCCCCGCCATATAAGAAAGGCAATAAACTAAACTAAACTAAACTAACATGGTGCAATCTCAAAATATCCTAGTATCAAAATAATATAACTTTAAATTTACGGAAAACAGTATCAAGATATCCGCAACAAACATGTAGCCGAAATAAATGTTAATGAGCCTGAAAGTATCCGAGGAGTGTAAGTAGCTGCATAGCTGACAGATATTTTAAAAACAAACAGTTTTTATGGTGTTGATGCTTGTTGTTTAAACGAGCCTAACATCTAGATCATCGGCCCCTAATGGTACGAATGAGACGAAATGCAATGACAATTTAAAAGTAAAAAATTCATTCACTGACCAGAATTCAAAACGTGATGATGAAGAATGTATGGATGATTATAAATCTAAAACAATCAATGGATCCGACCCGCAATGCCTCACTTCCCAGAAAGTATATTACTGACTTAGGGACTGCTTCGAAACCACAATCCTGAATCGATGATGCTTGCTGTCTAAAGGGGCTCAAAATCCAGGTCAACGGCCCCTCATAATGGCACTTATCGCTAGTAAAGTGGAACCATGGTACTTCTCAATTTACGGTACTAATCAAAAATAGCGTAAACTCACGGTGTTCCAAACATTATGGTACTACTCACAAGTATTGTACGTCACACAGGTAACGCAGACCTATGATATTTCTCACACAGGCCTAAGGGCGCCATTCTTTGATTGCTATTTGCTGTACGTCGCACCGACACAGATAGGTCTTATGGCGGCGGTGGGATAGGAAAGGCCTAGGAAGTGGAAGGAAGCGGCCGTGGCCTTAATTAAGGTACAGCCCCGGCATTTGCCTGGTGTGGAAATGGGAAACCACGGAAATCCATCTTCAGGGCTGCCGACAGTGGGGCTCGAACCCACTATCCCCCGATTACTGGATACTGCCCGCACTTAAGTGACTGCAGCTATCGAGCTCGGTAATGGCGCCATTCATAGGCAACGAAAACCCATGGTGCACCTCACATAGGTGTACTAATCACAGGGACTCGTACTATCCCGTGGTGTTCCTCACATAGCGGGTACAAATCGCAGGCAACGCAGCCCAACGGTGTCGCTCATAGAGTGGTACTAATCACAGGCAACGCCCAAATCCGTGGTGTTTCTCACGTAATGGTACAAATCACAGGCAACGTAAGCCCATGATGTTCCGCATATAGAGGTGCTAATCACAGGTACTGGAAACCCACAGTGAACCACTCTCTGCTGCTACAAATCACAAACCTATTGTGTACCTAACATAGTGGCACTACTCGCAAGTAAAGGCGACCCATATTGTTCCCGCATGATGGTATTAATCACGGTTCTAATTCAATCATCCCTTGATTGCCGCTTTCAGTCGCCTCTTACGACAGGTAGGGGATACCGTGGGTATTTTCTTCGTCTGCGTCCACCACCCAAAACAGCTTTTAAGTTTCCTAACTAGGTGCCCGTATTTCTCTATGGTGAGGATGAATTTGTACTTTTATTATTCCACTTCAAAGTACTTTATATTACTTCGACGACCAGGGGCTAGTGAATCCACAAATGCCACTTGAGCTATGGAATTGTCATGGAAAACGACTCCGAACAAGAAATGCCACTGAAGGATGGAAGTCTAAGGTAAACCGTCCGATAAAAAAAAAACATCCCAGCTTCAAGTAATTGATATCTTGTTTGAAAGCATAAAGCTGAAAAATCTGATTTTCATAATGCCAGGGTGGATATGAATCTGGGAGGTTTGAGGAGAAGAAATAAATATTGCAAGTTTTTAGACAAAACACATTAAATATGAGCAAAATTGGAGACATAAATACTCTTTGAGAACAAATCTCGTACGTCATCAAACTGACATTATGACATTCTGACGAAAAAATTGTAAATATTTTCATAGTAAAATTTGTAAATGATCAAGGTGATACATACATGACATAAAAATAGGTGCATTTAAAAAATTTGGAACCAGGCCTAACATTTTTGTAGGCTGCAAGATTGTACATTTACGACAAAGCAACAGCGGGAGTGCTTGTGCTATAGGCTATACGGCGGGCACACCTCAAAACTGAGGCACCATTTTTGAAAGAGTGCTATGGACCATTTTGTAATACGTCGTGTTTATTACAACAGTATTGTATACTTTGCAGGGTGTTGTAAAACTAGGTATCAAACCGTCCTCTGGAATTCGGATATTTTGAGACTCGGATGTTTTGAGACTCACAATCAGATATTTTGATAAGACACGCGTAACACAACCGCAGACACAAATGCAGGGATATCCATATAAAACCTGACCGCTCGCACGCGGCTGAGCCAAAACCGGCCCACATTCTCGTAAGTAGCATATCCTCTATTCGCCTCTTATGACCTCACCGTCGAAGTCGGTTTGTGCATACAGCTTCATCCAGGGAGCTCATTCCTAACTAAGCCTTTATATCATGATTCGAAGTATTATTATTACATTTAAGACGAAATTGCTGTGGCATCTGCTAGGCAATGTTTAATTCACCCATCCCTTGAATAGGGGTGGTTCGAGAACGGCATAACTTGTAACTCTGTCCTAGAAAGAAGATCGCTATTACAGGAACTAGCTTTTTGAAGGACATTTCAAAATTATTATTATTAAACACCCAGCGAATAGCATAATTCTTTCTAAAGTCTACACATGAAACAAGAGAATTTGTCGGACTTCCTTTCCTTGTGGCTAAGAAAGCCTTTCGGTAAAACGCGCAAGTTTACTGCATGAAGCTTGGAGACATGAGCAAAGGGAAAGGCGAGTCTTGTATCGGCGGACACGTTAAAGTTTGCGGGAGGAGAAAGCGCACCCAAGGAACTGCTGAGTAATTCAACATGTTTGTCATAAATAACGAATTTGACCTACAGCTTTATCACTGGCTACTGAATTGTATTCCCAAAGAGAGATAGCTTCACGACCAAGCCAGTGGCAATCAGAGTCCACAGCAACCGACCAGTATTATTTAGGTCCTACCACAGGTGTAAATCTAGTTTATTCACGCTCTCGGTTATATTCACAATTAACACACACCAGATGACCTAAAGGCACCACATATTAATACGATTTTGGCTGCAAAGATTGCGATATTTTTACCACCTCAGCTGTGCATTTTTATCATCAAAGTGAGAAATAACAATTCACTGGTAAGAAATCATCCATTCCAGTATCGACTTGTTGATAGGGAGAATGTGAAAAAGCTTTCCACCCATAGTTCTGTAAACTACACTATTTCTCCCAAGAACTCGTCAACACTGTAAGACTAATGGATACATTTGAAAGAGAGTATAATGTACATCGTAATGTTGTTAGCATGTCAGACATGAGTATGCCGGTCTGGGAGTGATCGCGCTCCAGTATATTAGTGGCAGCGCTGTTTAATACAATTTACTGAAGCTGAACAGGGCTCGGACGTTAAGATAGTAGTTGTTCTCTTCAGCTGGAATGCACTTGGGTGTCATGCCGACCCTTGTGAAGCATTCAAAGCTCGTACTCTATCCATTAGGCCAGTCGAAGACCATGAATCTACTCCTGCGGGACTAAATTCCGGCACATCGGCGTCCCCGAAAATCGTAAAAGTAGTTAGTGGGTCGTAAAGCAAATAACATTAATACTGTATTCCCAAATACCGAAAATACAACTTACTGGCAGTGGGTTGAGCTTCCTTCCTTTACAACAAACAGTTTTTTCCCCCTCTTTTCGTGCACTTAGAAGTCAAATGACTTCTATGTGGCTATGTTTCCTAGGGGAATTTCGTATTCTCTGTTGACAAATAGTTAAGTACGTTCAATATTTTAAAATCTTCCCCAGTTCTAATCACACGTACGCGTACAGGAAAACGTCGTGAAGCCTCACAGTATCTACTGATTGCTAGAGCCATGATTTTTTCGCATTAACGGTAACCATGACGAAAACTATTTTGAAGCAATATGAATCAGGATAGAAAACAGTGATTTTATTTCGGTGCATTAGAGCGAATTAAAGCGATTAAATCCAGTTTTAAAGCGAAGTTTACTTATTATGCGATAAGTGCGAAACCGCAGTGAAATTTATGGAAAATAACGAGCTTGAAATTGAATTCCAGTATCACGTGTTTGAAGTGGAAGAGGACAGAATTCAACAGAAATACCTGTTCGTTTATTGTAGGAAATATCTTAGTGATATAGCTATATCAGGTTTTCCTCTGACTAGCTTTACATTTTCTTTCGCTACATAGCCCACTTAAAATTCAGCGTGATATTAGGTAGCCTAAATGTTAACCAAATGTATCAGCTATGGTCGTCTATGATGAAAGGTCCCTGCCCCCTAATCAAGAATACATAAAGCATAATGAATGATTACCAATATAGTTAGTCTTTATTTATCTACCTTCCATATAAATAATTCACAAACCACACAATTGAGTCTTTTATGAATACTTTTAGAAAACTATTAAAGTGAAATTCAAGCGATGAGGCATGGCCTATGGCCTATTTCACGAAACAGCGCGAAAAATATTTCCTTTTCGCGAAATCGTACATCAATTGAGGCGAAAAAACATGCCTCTACTCAGGCGATCTCTTAGTTACTGCCAGTTGCTTTACGTCGCACCGACACAGATAGGTCTTATGGCGACGATGGGATAGGAAAGGGCTAGGAGTGGGAAGGATGCGACCGTGGCCTTAATTAAGGTACAGCCCCAGCATTTGCCTGGTGTGAAAATGAGAAACCACGGAAAGATCTCTTAGTTACTACATCAGCTATGCACAATTCTGCTGTCACCGGTTACAATTCTAGTATGCAACTCACAAGATAATCCAGAGCGAGAGTGATAGAGTGGAGGGTAATTTTTTTTCGCTACTTGTTTACGTCGCACTAACTCATCGAAGGTTTTCAGCTACGGAAGGATGAGAAAGGGCTACGTTTGGGAATGTAGCGCCCGTGGCCTTATTTAAGGTAGAGACCCAACATTTGTCTGGTGTGAAAATGGGAAACCACAGAAAACCATCTTCAGGACTGCCGACGGTGGAATTCGAACCCACCACCTCCCGAATGTAACATCACAGCTTCGCGACACTAAACTCACAGCCAACTTGCTCGGTGGAGGGTATTTCAGCAAAGTAAAGAGAATAACAAAATAACTCAATGCCCTATCTCTATCATTATTGTTATTTAAAATTGATGATCCTATGTTAACCAGTTACCTGTTCGCTTGTAACTCTCGTAAACTGTCACACTCATTTCCATCACTTCTGTTGACGTTTAGCGGGAGGGAGGTGGCTTGAAAAAAATAAAAGAAAAGGCTGGATAGTTCCAGTCCGAGAGTGCTTCACAAGCAATAAATACGAGAATACTCAACAATCAGAGTTTGGCCACATACATGATGATCATGTAACATGTGTCATGTTATATCCCCTCAATTAAGGAGAAACAAGCAACAAATAATTATAATTTGTGGTGTACATATTTTATCGAGAGTGGCTCTTGTTGCACATATTCAGTCATTAGCATGTTGGTGAATTCATATTTATTGGTAATGACAAAAATGATCCAGCGTAATTTATATTAACTCGATTGTATAAAGTAGTATAATATTGCTATCATGTGTATTATTTCAGTATGTAACTGAATTTTGTACCAATGTATCCAACGAAGATAGTTTTGCTGTGTCATCGTCGAGGCATAGTAGGTGTAGATGTCTGGGAGCTTAGTGCCTTGTACAAGAATCCGACCGAGAAAATAGCCACGCTGTTAGGGTCACGTAGTTATCAGCTTGCATTCGGGAGATAGTAGACTCAAACCCCATTCTCGGTAGCCCTGAAAATGTTTTTCCGTGGTTTCCCATTTTCGCACCAGGCTAATGCTGGGGCTGTACCTCAATAAAGCCACGGTCGCTTCCTTCCCACTTCTATTTCTGTCCTATCCCATCGGCACCGCAAGATCTATATGTGCCGGTGCGACTTAAAAGCAAATTGTAAAAATAAAAAAAGTATTCATGGAGGTGCTTACATCTAGGAGTCATAGGGACCTTAAAATGGACATTGTCGAAGACATGCAGAAGAGAAACAATGAATAACCAATTCCAATGAAACACTTTTAATGAGTTCCCATTTCACACTGGATCAGGCTTTTTTGAACGTAGCGTCCGTCACACTACAAAGCGTGCTCGAAGTGGTGCTCATCTGTGTCCAGGACACTCTGAAAGCGTAGGACAGCTCGCTGCTCGGCTCCACGAAACGTCTCCATTGATATGCTTCTCTTCAGCTTGGCAAATGTGGGAACGTTCCTCTGATAAATCCTGTCTTTCAGGTACGGTGAACCATGCAAACCTTGCAGCCCAACTTCCACAGCCTGTTTCCAGCCATTTCACCGGATCAAGAAAGAAATGAAGCCCCCATCTAGTGGCGAAGATTGGAATTTTGCCGGCTCTGGGGAAATGATTAATGACTCACAGGAAAAAGGAAATTATATTGGAGTGGGTTACTAGAATGAAGATGACAGGAAAAACCGGAGTACGTGAATAAAAACCTATTCCGCCTCCACTTTGTCCAGCACAAATCTCACATCGAGTGTCCAGAATTGAAACCACGGAACCCAGCGGTGCGAGGCCGGCGCGCTGCCACCTGAGGTATAATTCGGGCATTATTCCTACCGACTTTAGTACGCGTACTACGAATAGTTTCCTGTCCAGAGTAGGGAAAGTTCAACTGTAACCGCCCCTTTTTTTGGATGAGGCAAAATATCCTGAGCTAGGTGAAACAAATGAGTCAGCAGGCTGCTTGTTCTTGATAAGGACTCCAAACTTGAATACTGACTGCAGGCTGTGATTGATTGTTGAAAAGAGAATGAAATGTCTTTAAAAGAACGAGGGCTGGAACGGGGTCCACTCAGCCTCGGGAGGTCAACTGAGTAGAGGTGGGTTCGATTCCCACCTCAGCCATCCTGGAAGTGGTTTTCCGTGGTTTCCCACTTCTGCTCCAAGCAAATGCCGGGATGGTACCTAACTTAAGGTCACGGCCGCTTCCTTCCCACTTCCTTGTCTATCCCTTCCAATCTTCCTATCCCCCACAAGGCTCCTGTTCAGCATAGGAGGTGAGGCCGCCTGGGCGAGGTACTGGTCATCCTCCCCAGTTTTATCCCCCGACCGAGAGTCTGAAGCTCCAGGACACTGCCCTTGAGGCGGTAGAGGTGGCATCCCTCTCTGAGTCCGAGGGAAAAACCGACCCTGGAGTGAAAACAGATTAAGAAGAATAAAATGCAGAACTACTTTTAATTTTTGCGCATATTGAAACTTTATCAGAAAATTTCATGTGAATCTGATAAGAACTCTGCCGCAAGGAGCATTTTATACATGGCAATGTGCTGATAATATTTTACGCTAGAAAAATGCAATTGAAAGTTTTAAGAAGCATACTTGCATTAATAATACTCTGGACTCTAAGTTACTCCCCAGACTCCTGTCTCCTCTTATGCGCATTCTATGCCTACTATAACGTAAATATACTACTGAAAAATTATAGGGACACCATTTTCGACACCTGCATTATTTTTTCAGCAATGGTTGGAGTGAAACAGACGTTTTATCTGGAAAATGAAATTTTTATTTAACTGATATGTAAATATCTACTGTTCACTTGTTATCACACATGTTGGTGCTATGACCAGAAAATCAACACAATGTCGTAAACCAAAGTGGGAAGTCCTTCTATTGATTCACATAGAGCACAAAAGGAAACATTTCAGTATCTGGTAGGCCCTCCATGTGGCCCTATTATTGCCTCACATCTTCGAGGAATGCTCTCGACAAGTCCGCGAACAGTTTCTTGTGGAATTTTGTCCCACTCTTTGATAGGGAACTCTGCAAGTTGATCAAGAGTCTGAGGTGCTACAGGCCGGGCCCGACGTTGTCTGTCCAGCATATCCTATAAATGCTCAGTGGGATTGAGGTCAGGACTCATATCAGGTCAGTATGTTTTAATCTCGAAGTCCTGTAGAGTTTCCATGGTGGCTGCTGCTGAATGCACTCTCGCATTGTCGTGTTGCAGGATAAACTTGCGACCCATTACAACTGCAATGGGCATAACACGATCCGGTACAATGTCGTTGATGTACCTTTGAACATTAAGTCAGACTCTGATTATCTGAAGGTTCGATTGGCTATCGATTGTGGTAATATCCCCCACCATGACTGAATCGTAGCCAAATCTGGTCATTTCCTGGACTGCTGGTTAAAATAACGTTCACCACGACAACGATATACACATATACGTCCGTCACACTGTATTAGACGAAAGCGGGACTCGTGTGTAAACAATACATTACGCCAGTGACGCAACTGCCAGTTCCTACGGTCTTCAGCAAATCGAAGTCTATCTCCCTTGTGCTGAACAGTTAATTGAGGGACTTGATGAGGTCATCTTGGTCGTAAACATGCCTCTCGGAGTCTGTTGCGTATTGTTTGGTCAATGACACTGCAACCAGTTGCTGTTCTCAGATCATTTTGTACCCCCCCGGCAGTTTCAGAGCGCCGGCGGAAAGAACAATTCTCCACCTATATATTTTCTCTGGCCGAAAATTTCCGTTTTCTCCCCTGCCCCGGTTTTCGTGTGTTTGTACCAATTCCATGAAATCATTTTCAAACCCTCCCAGCAACAGTTGAAGCCACATTACGCTCTGTGGATACTGTACGTATAGTCCAAACTTCCTGCAGTAATGTCACTTCCCGAACTCGTTCTACCTCATTCACATACCTTACTTCGACTGATGAAACGTACACAAAGAGTATAGAGACGTACTCCTTACTCACACTCACTAGATAACAGAGTGAGACATTGCTCGTCCATTTCACTCTGAGGCATAGCACAATACGTTTGATTACTGCCACAAAGCTATGGCTTTCGAAAGAAATGTAGAGGATTCCTATCATTCTTAAAACATGCCAGAAGAATAACAGCAACGGTATATATATATCAATCACCGACTGTCCGCCTCCGTAGCGTAACGGTTAGTGTTATTAGCTGCCGTCCTCGGGGGCCCGGGTTCGATTCCCAGTACTGGTAGAAATTTAAGACTGGCAGGAGGGCTGGTCTATGGTTGAAATGGTACACGCTTTAAGGAAGCATGTGTGCCACTGGGACACTTAGAACGTTACCTCCTGTTAGAGATGCTCCTATAGTGTCTGGTTATAATGAAGAGGTTGTTTTAGACGCTGACCTCAATGTCTCTCAAATCAGTACACAGGCACTTGTACATCAGCTGGTATTCTCTTGAGCGAGTATTATATAGTAATAAATTTCATTCGCACAACATTTAATTACATCAGGAACTCTGACTTCGGCAGTTCGGGAACATTTTATCACTGGGTATTACACAAAAAGAGCAATGAAAGAGCCGTTTTTAAAATATCGAAAGTCTTGTTTCTGCATGAGTCACAATTTCACAACAATGATGCTACTTAACATCCGACACAAAGGGACATATGTACCCATAATAGACAACAAAGGAAAGAGATACTGACAGGGACATTAACCTACCTCTACATAGCCTGGTTTCTTAACCAGAGATGTGATGCGCTTGCTGGCTTAGCTAGGGTGATCCCTAGACGTAGATAGGAAGTTCGCCGTCTATATGGCACCTGAATGTACGCATCATGTAATAACATAAGTGTTATTCACAGCTGTGATCGTTTCAAGCATTCATTACAGTTTTTATCACTCAATTACCATTGGTGTTTATGATTCCTCCTGCATTGTCAAGCTTGAACCAAGCTATATCGTTGCCGTATAATCCCATATAGGTACAGGGACCTATTAAGTCGGCTATAACCTATGGGTTGCATAAGACGTAGATTTTGTATGTATATTTGGTAACAACTCTGAGTTGAGTAGAAAATGGTATGGTCAAGAATACGATTTTACTCGACCTTTATCTCAGTTATGCTTATGAAATAGCCAGTCTTAATATAGAAGAGTGATGAATCATACCAGGACCAACCAGGCGGGAATTCGGTACTACGTTAACATTTATGTCAGCGTTTGGACAATCGACACAAGTTTTTCACTAATTGCAGTTGTCACTGCTAGAAGTTACTATGGCAAGTGATAGTAACATCTGCGTTTATAGGCATATGAGTATAATCAAATACATTAGAGACAATACACGACACTGAGCGAGATATCGAGGGACAGCTATTGGAGCTCACTCTAGCGGATAGACCTGAACGGTACTGATTCTGTCATAAGAGCACGTGTATTTTTGTGTGAAGTTTTTGGTGTTATTTATGCGTTTTCAGTGAGTTGACATAATTAAATAGTAGCGTGTGTCATTCCTTGATATCTCCTCTCAACATGAGGGGATAGGTATGTGCTGTGTTTGGCTGCAGTAATTACGAAGTAGAGAAAAATGCGCGCTCGTTCTTCAGGTTCCCTCGTGACAAGAACATGTAAGTAATATTGTGTTTGCATATATATTCTTCCAGTGACAGAGATTTTTATAGTACTTCATAATCTTCTGACCTGCTCGACCCATGTTTTAACGGGCTTAAAATATAATACGCATATTTTATTGTATAGTGCAGCAGTTAACCTTCAATACCGATGTGGTGTTGTAGGTGTGATCTGTGGGTTTTGAAATGTCACAGAAGCGATTTGGATAAAGTGTACAAGAAAGAAGGGACTTTACGCTGGTATAAGAATTAGAGCAGATGTAGGATGCAATAGTTACGTAGAAATGAAAAGGTTAGCACAGGATAGGGTGGCATGGAGGGCTGCATCAAACCAGTCTATGGACTGATGACTCAAACAACAACAAGAATTATAAAATCTGTTCAGATCATTTCCAGGCCAGCGACTTTAAAAATCCTCGACTATACAGCCAAGGGTATGTTACATTTTTACTCTAATTGTACGTAAATATTCCTCAAAGCATCACTATCAACAACATTTTCAAACTTTTCTTTCTTTTATCCCTCTTCTCAGATTAAAGCCGGGATTTTATAGATTTTCTTTCTGTTAGTAGGCTTCATGTTAAGAGGAAAATTGTCCAGCTATTAAATGTTAATTCATTGCATCATATGTGTAAGGAATGTGCCGATATTTTTATTGACAAATGTCTTAATGTGATGATACATTGTTTTTAAATGAGGAAAAAAGACAAATCCAACCGTAAGAGTTCAGGCAGGTATGCTAAAGCTAAAAAAGTAATGCATAAATGAAAGATCAAGCCATTTCACAGCAGTCCATTTCACACCTTGTTTATATGTCTAATTTCAGTCTTTGAATAATAACCTTTTAAATAATTCTTCATTCATTTATCCAGAATTGCTTTAGCAACTTCGAAGTTAATATCTCAATACCACTGTCTTTCTAGACGTAATTTATTTATCCATTTCCGTATATACTTTTCCATTGATATTTGAATTTAGCGCGATTTGTTCAGGTCAAGTCACTAGGAGCGCCACCGTCGAATTGTCTCCCATTTTAGCAAGGCGAAATCCGTAAGTGTCGTGTATTGTCTCTACTGTATTTGGTATAACAGTAACAATTATTGTTCAAAACATATTCCCTAGCGACACAAATGAGACGATATTTTCCTAGCAGCTGTTTACAACAGACTATGTACAGAACATCATTCATGCAAAGCACAAACCGATCGGAGTTGCCGCGCTTGTAAACGCGCTACGGCTATGGAGCCAAGGTCTGCATTCGGAAGAGGGGTGGGTTCGAAACCTCACCGTCGGCTGTCCTGAGAATGGTTTTCTGTGATTTCTCATTTTTACTCCCAGGAAAATGCTGAAAGAGTTCCTATTCATAGGTCACAGGCGATTCCTTCCACCTCCTTGCCCAATTTCATTCACCACATTCATTTTATCTTCATTGGCTCCTCAGTTGTGGCTGGTGACAGGAAGGCCACCCGGTCGTAAAAACATGCCAAATAATTTCATCTCACTTCTTTACCAACCCCGTATCAGCAAACGGGACTACGTGGTAGACACACAGATATTCACGTAAATCACAAGAAAGAGGATTATATTGAACGTTTAGTGTCACAGCGCGTATTTCGGCGAGTCGGATGAGAATCTCGTGTACTCCTGCCTTTCCTAAACGACTGCCACTTGTAAGGATATAATGCTCCAACAACGAGTTTTAAACACACATTTAGACAAACAGAATGTCAATCATTACAACTAGAAGTCATTATAAATCCAAAAGCTGCGTTATCGCTACATACTGCGATCTTGGTTCTCTTCGCGAATATCAGTATTTGATAGTTCTCGGATTTAAATCAAACCAATCCTGGTAGCACAGAGGTCATTAAGGGCCTCGGCCTGCCAAAACAACTCCGGCTCCACCAGGTGGCCTGCAGATACTGGAATATCTCGTGGGCAATTTATCGGATTTGCGGAGGTTGTTATACTAACCGTAATGTCCACCTCCGGAGCGTAACGGTTAGTGTTATCAGCTGCCATTCTCGGGGGCCTGGGTTCGATTCCCGGTACTGCCAGAAATGAAAGAATGGCAGGAGGGCTGGTAAATGATTTGAATGGTACATGCAGCTCACCTCCATTGCGGGTGTGCATAA
Source organism: Anabrus simplex (assembly GCF_040414725.1). Classification (NCBI taxonomy): domain Eukaryota; kingdom Metazoa; phylum Arthropoda; class Insecta; order Orthoptera; family Tettigoniidae; genus Anabrus; species Anabrus simplex. Next base: position 296,988,494 of record NC_090266.1, read on the forward strand.
AAAGAGCTGCACCACCTCGGGATGACTGTACGAGTTTACCTTATACTACCCGTATTATTAATGTTGTCTGTATAACGAACACAACATACTTTTGAAGAATTAAAATGCACAGCGTGTATCCAGTTCGTTCGACCGCGTCAGGAATGGAATGGAATGAATGAATGAATGAATGAATCCTCCATCTAGAGGCGAGGTTAGGAATTGTGTCGTCTCATTAAGCTTTTCGCACTCCTCTGGGGTAATGATTAATGACTGGCAAATGAAACTGAATGAAAGATGACAGGGAAAACTGGAGTACCCAGAGAGAAACCTGTCCCACTTCCACTTTGTGCAACACAAATCTTACATGACCGGAGTTTCAACCACGGAACCCAGTGGTGAGAGGCCAGTGCTCTGCCGTCTGAGCCACGGAGGCTCACTACTTCCCTTTGTTAACTCATAATTGAGGAGTGTCTGTTCAAAATGTGCTACTTCCACCTCACGACATTTGTGGAAAAAGCGCAGGAAAAGTTAAATGAAAATTACATCTTCCTGGTCTGGTTTGCTCATGGCAATCGATAATATTCAACTACTGCAATACATATGGACGAAATACTGATTTGTAATTCGGAAGTGGAAATAGTACCTTTTGAACAGACACTCCTAAATTATTGATCTGTTTCCATGAAAGTAATTGGGTTTTATATTCTTCCTCTAGTGATAGAGCGGACCATCCTTAGGCCAATCAATCTGTTTTTGGTAGCTCCTTCCTTTTGTGTGGGTGGCCTTACCTACACGATAGTTTCAACATCACGCCAATCCGTGTGCCGGATAATGGCATGATATATCCAGCGACCTTACCCAGTACTACCACAGAGCCTCCTCCCTAACACTGTACGTTGCCGGTATATATCTGCTTATATACAGTGCTAGGTATCTTTCGTATACATTCTTCAATATAATGGACAAGGTGACAGCATTTATCGTGTCAACTTGGGCAACGAAACTCCTGCCCATTGGTGCAGATGCTATATCATCAGCACTCAAGTCAAGCAAGCATAACTTTAGTTATATACAGGTCTTGACCATAGCAACGGGACGGCAATTCTTCCGTGGAAACCAAACCTCAAGGACGTGAAGATCCATTTCAAAAATTCCCTATATACTGGCCGGGATTTAAACCACGGCCGCTTTAGTGAGAGTCCAGTAACAGTATTACTCGGCTACTGTGGTACCATGTTCCTTCATAAATTCAGATCGTTTACACTTATCATTCCTAATGATCCCAGTAACAAAACAGCAAGTGTAAGTGCCTAATTGTTTGTGTCCATTAGTACACACTATAATAATAATAATAATAATAATAATAATAATAATAATAATAATAATAATAATAATAATAATACCAGAATTGCGCCCCATTGCAGTTCTTCCACCTGTCGACAGACCTACCGACACGAGGCTGACCCATCTAAACAACTTCAAATACCACCGGATTGAGCAAGGTTCGAACCCGCCATCTTCGGCTAAAAAGCCGTGTGAGCCACTCAGCCCTTCTCTTACGAATTTACTACCAACCTGTGTGGCATGTTATGCGTTGTTCTTTCCCCAAGATAGTGGGATCTATTCTGGCTGAGGTCGGTGACATTTGAAATCTTATTTCGTTGTCGTCCAGCTTTTTAAAGAACTTCTCTGGTATAAAGTTCTGATACACTGAGGGCCATTCAATATCTATTGAGAATAACTGTATATTAAACATGCACTGGTAAATTAGATGGTTCGCAGATGCTCAGTTCAAAATAAACGGGAAGGTGACATCTGACAACCGAATTAAACAAACATGTCAGGGAGAGAATATCTGCAGACTGATTTATCTTTACATTTATCTGAGGAGGTGATAACCTCGATGTTTATCCCTTTAAAATAACAATCATCATCGTCATCATCTGTATGATGGCAGAGGTGTGAAAGACAGAGAGAAATGATAGCATAAGACGTTAGATATTCCCTTCAACATGGAGAGAAGAGTAGATACAATAGTCCTAATGTGAAATCCCTGTCAAGTCCCTCGTCGTAGGATAAAAAAGGTTTTGTGCATAAAGAAAACTTTCAAACTCACTTCCTTCACTCTCTTATTAATTACATAGTTTATTCCTTACATTAATTAGGGAACAATTAAAGGTTAGCCTTATCAGTCACCCATCCTGGGACCAACAAATTTGGATAGCATTTAGTTATCCTTAAAGATTGTACCTATGAATAATGATAAACGAATGGGCGATGAGGATATGTGTAATTATCGACATGACGGAAGTTTGAAACGACGCAAACTAATAATTTTCCCCATGTACGAGTAAACTGGAGGAAACCAAACAAAGACACTGTCTTGTACGTCACAATAGAAAGAGGCTGTGGTCTGATATGGACTCAATCAACTTTGGTTACCCAATTCCATCGTGGGAAATAACTACCGTATGACTTTTCTCCTAGTGGAGAATTTCTCCACGAAGGCATCTGACTTGTGGTGTGGTTGTAAGCACGTGGTCGAAGTGATCGTTAGGTTACGACACACTTGAGTGGCCGAGATGGGCGAGCGGTTGATACTAGAAGGAAGAGAGAGCGATCACAGGGGATATATATACGAAGACGTTTCGAGGAGAACTGAGGACAAACCTCATACATTGGTACGTATAGATGGCATGGATAGCAAGATATGCACCAAGTTTTATGTCTCCCTAACAAGGACGATTCTGTATCAGAGGGGTTTATCGCCGCCTTGTTGACATAATTTTCATTACACGGGACTTCATCAAAATAATTTCTGAGTGAGCGTCAGCAAATTTCATAGAAAAATATGGACAAGCAGTACACCGAAAAAAGTGTGGTATTCAGATTAGTACACCAATATGCGTGCCGTATATCTTTGCCCAATTAATTAGCATTTCTACTGGTAATGTATGGTTGAGGTGCTCACCTTCTTTCTCCTAGATGGTCGGATCGAATACTTCAGTTGCCATATCAGTAGAAATTCTGGTAAATTAGGGAATGTATACACTAACATACACTGCTTTCATACTGTATTTAAGTATCCTAATGTATCATATATTCGTCTGCATCTGTACCTACTACTACCCCAGTAATTTCCTTTAGACATTTGAATTTTAGTGAAGAGATGTACGAACGCTCCAGTCAGAATATTTGGCGTGGCATATTGGCAAATACTGCACTGTACCTTGAATTATGTTTGTTTCTTTCAAACCATAGTGTACTCTCTTGGTCAATGTATACACTAAGAATCATGCTACGCTTTGACCTCATATGCCATAATAAATTTGAATTAATCCTTAAAATTATCGGATTTTTTCAAATGTGGCTATTTTCAGGAATGAACCGTAATGGTCACATTTAATTGAAACCTAAATAAGTTAAAGGAATAAAACCATGAACATATTGTATATTTTAAAATTAAATTAAGATTGATATTTTCATTCATTCATTCATGCAATCAATCAATCTGTATTCAGGCCTGTCTCCCGCATGGCAGATTCCCTATCGAAAGTTTACCTAGCATTTTCTAAATATTTTCAAATATATTGAACATTTCCTCTGACAAATTATTCCAGTCCCTTATTCTCCATCATATAAATGATTATTTTCCCCAGCTTGTCCTCTTTAATTCTAAATTTATCTACATAATATTAAGATCATTCGTACTTTCATACGCTCCGCGCAAGCTTATTCGTCAACTAATATATTTCCACGCCTCTCTCCACTGACAGCTAGGAATACACCGCTTAATCGTCCGGCTCCATGGCTAAATGGTTAGCATGCTGACCTTTGGTCACAGGGGTCCCGGGTTCGATTCTGGGCAGGGTCGGGAATTTTAACCATCAATGGTTAATTTCGTTGACATGGGGGCTGGGTGTGTGTGTTGTCTTCATCACCATTTCATCCTCATCACGACGCGCTGGTAACCCACGGGCGTCAAATAAGAAGACCTGAACCTGGCGAGCCCAACATGTCTTCGGACACTCCCGGCACTAAAAGCCATACGCCATTTCATTTCATTTACCGCGTAATCGAGAGATCGTACCCTCACTCCCTACTTTTTCCAGCCCACAGTTTGCAACATTTTCGTAACACTGGCTGGAAAAAGTAGGGAGTGAGTGTACGATCTCTCGATTACGCGGTAAATGAAATGAAGTGGCGTATGGATCTTTTCCAGTTCTCGTATCATGTAATCCTGGTATGGGACCAATACTTTGCAACAATACTCTGATTGGGGTCTTATCAGAGAAGTATACGTCCTCTCTTTTACAGCATTATCACAAGCCTTAAATGTCCTCATAGCCGTGTGAAGAGATCTGTTTCCTTTCTCTACAATTTCGTTAATACCCAATACAATTGCAAATGTAGATCATTCCTTATATTAACACCTAGGTACATTCCCTGGCCGCCATGATGTACTAACACCCCACCAACACAGTAATTAAAACTGAGATGAAATTTCCGCTCGGTAAAACTTACAAACTGACTTTTCATTCCGTTTACCATCATATCATTGTCTGCTGTCTATGTCACAACATTGACGGGCCTTTTTATGGTCGCTCACAATCCTGTAACTATTTACTACTCTACACAGTATAACATCATCCACAAATAGCCTTATCTATGATTCTAGTTCATAACTCATATCATTTATATACAGGATCAACCGAAATTCACGCTCCCGGGCGTCGCAGTGCGACTCTTCACATGCCAGCAATGAAAAAATGTATCTCACAAATGTTCGTCCTGCGAGTATATGCGACAGAAAAAAGGACGTTGAAGAATGGCAATCTGGCAACACTGTAACCACATGTAGGGTAACTACCTCTGTCAGCACATATTAGTTGTTCTGTACAGTTGGTGCAGTGGATAGAGTTTTGGGTTAGCATGCAGGAGGTCGAGGGTTCGATTCTAGGTTGAGGCGTATCGTTGCTGCCGGGACAAAACCTCCGATGTGAAATATTTTCGCGTAGAACTTTGGCCGGTAAGGTTCTGTCATCTAGGGTGCAATATTGTGTGAATATTGTCAAGGCATTCTTGCTCTTCTTAATGTATGTGCTGCGGGTCAGTATATCTCCAAAGATATTATTACATGGGAGGTTTTGACCCGGCAACGACGGTATGTGTTTCTTTCTTAATCTGTTTACTCTCCAGGGTTGGTTTTTCCCTCGGACTCAGCGAGGGATCCCACCTCTACCTCCTCAAGGGCAGCGTCCTAGAACGTGATACATTAGGTCGAGGGATACAACTGGGGAGGATCGCCAGTACCTCGCCCAGGAGGCCTCACTGCTATGCTGAACAGGGGCCTTGGCGGGGGATGGGAAGAAGGGAAGGGATAGACAAGGAAGAGGGAAGGGAGCGGCCGTGGCCTTAGGTTAGGTATTATCCCGGCATTTTGCCTTGAGGAGAAGTGGGAAACATAGGAAAAGCACTTCCAGGTTGGCTGAGGTGGGAATCGAACCCGCATCTGCTCTGACCTCCTGAGGCTGAGTGGACCCCGTTCCAGCCCTCGTATCACTTTTCAGATTTCGTGGCAGAGCCGGGAATCGAACCCGGGCCTCCGGGGGTGGCAGCTAATCACACTAACCACTACACCACAGAGATGGACCGTATGTTTTTTATTTCGTAAATATAGTCCAGGTGGTACGGTATCTGGAATCTTAATCGTCAACAGCGAATAAATTCACACCCACGACGTGGAAAGTGCGTCTATCAAAGCTACCCAATGAAAGCGATTGTTCGTCGATTTCTAGGATCGTAGTATGTAAGTGCAAATGGTTTCTAGACGACCCACTGCAATTGCTGTTGACGATTAAGATGACAGATACCATACCACCTGGACTACATTTACGAAATAAAAAACATACGCCTCAACGCAGGATAGACCCCTCGAGCACCTGCATGCTCACCCAAAACACCATCCACAGCACCAACGGTATAGCACGACTAACACGTGCTGACAAAGGTAGTTACCCTACACGTGGTTACAGTGTTGCCAGATTGCCACTCTTCAACGTCCTTTTTCTGCAGGATATAGGCCTACTCGCAGGACGAACTTTTGTGAGAGACGGTTTTTTAATGCCGGCATGTGAGGAGTCGCGCTGCGACGCCCAAGTGCGCGAATTTCGGTTCACCCTGCATATAGAGTATATACGTATAAGAAATATAAAGATCCAATAATACTGCCACGTGAGACCACCTCTTCATCATTACAGGATCAGATAACGCTTAAATACTCTAATTCCCTGAATTCTATTTTCTAGATATTTAGCAACCCCATTCAACCACTCGTTTGTCTAGTCCAATAGCCCTCACTTTCGCAAGTAGTCTCCCACGTTCTATCCTGTCAGGAGCCTTGGATAAGTAAATAGCGATACAGTTCATTTTACCCCCTGCAACTGAAATATCAGCTTTATCTTGCTGGAATCCTACAAGGTGAGCCTCAATGGAATGAAAATTCCTAAATCCAAATTGCCTTCTATCAAACCAGTTAGTAGTTTTGCAAATGAGTCTAAATAATCAGAAAGGATGCTTTCCCAGCGCTTACAAACAGCACATGTCAAGCTGACTGGCCTATAACGCTCATCAACAAAAAATGACGTTCTGCGGATATCTTGGTATTCAACACGCGTTCTAAAGCATCTCATACATGCTGATTCAAAATATGCAAGGCAATTGTCTCCATCACCCACCGTCCTTGGGATATACGAAGTCAAGCATATGCATATTGTGTTTAACATTGTATCAAGGAAAATAACTCACAGACAGACGTTTCCCTAGAGCATTGATTGCTCTAGTACACGGATTACTAATGAACACGGCTTTACCTAAGATTAGTGCAAATGCACCACATGGCACATACTGGATTTGTTTATTACATAGCCGCACATATAGCCAAATAGATCTGGTTCATTTATGTAAACTCCGGACCTCATAATGTCCACTGTCACTGACAACAATAAAGAAGTCTTATCCGTGCTTCTAGTTCATAACTCATATCATTTATATATATGTGGTATATCCGTATAAGGAATATAAAGATCCAATAATACTACCAAGTGAGACCGCCTCTTAATCATTACAGGATCAGATAACGCTTAATTACTCTAATTCTCCGAGTTCTGTTTTCTAGATATTTAGCAACCCATTCAACCACTCGTTTGTCCAGTTCAATGAAATATAACGAAAAACAATGAAATCAATTTTCGATGAACGCTGTTCCAAGAAAACGAAAACTTTGAGAAAATCCTCGAAACCTGACGTGGTAGAGCAGACGGTTTTCTGATTTGAAATCATAATGAAAACTGCACTATAAACCCCTTGTAAATCAGTGTAATTATCCACTTTATGTTCATCACCCTTTCCCTTGTACATTGGGGCTACTACTGCAGCTCTCCATTTACTTGATATCGCTCCCTCGCGCAAACAGAAATCAAATAAGTATTTCAGACATGGCACTATATCCCAACCCACTTCTTTTAATATATCCCCAGAAATCTTATCAATCAATTTCTAACTTTCAAATTTTATATCTTTTCGTAAATGTCTTTAGTATCATAGGTACATTTCAGCAGTTTGCAGGTATTAGTCTCTCCTTTACCAGAATATTATCGTTATTATACGCATCTAGCTTAATATACCGCTGAGTAAATCCTTCTATAAGTCCTCACATATACACTCGCCTTGTTCATTAATGATGACTGGAATGTCCTTCCGTGAAACTGTTTCTCTCTTTAAAGTACCTATGCATATCATTCCATTACTCCCTAAAATTTGTGTAGCTGCAAAATATGTTTGCTGGCATATTAGCCTTAGCTGACTTTTTTTGCTAAATTCCATTTCGTAGTAATTTCCTTCAACATCTCCTTCCTCCCGCAGCCATCCCTAACCTATTGCTTTCTAACCTGCATCTCCTTCTTTATCTATTTATTTCCCTGTTTTAATGGGTCTTTATCATTCCTTACCGCATTTAAATATACCTTTTTTCACATTTCTCAACAATTGCTTTAAACCCATCCCATAAGCTTATTCATTTTTAGATACAATTTTTCACTGATCATAGCTGTTTTATATAAATTCCTTCACACCTCTCTTATCAACCGTATGCCATTGGCAAATAGTCATAGTTTTACAACTTTCCTTTCTATTACATTTTTTTTAGCTACAACAAAAACAGGTTCATGATCACTTATTCTATCTATCACTTCAGATTCTCTATATAGGTCATCTGGTTCTTATCAGCATCCTATCTAGAATATTTTTCCCTCTGGTAGGTTCCATCACTTTCTGATTCAGCTATGCTTCCCTGATTAACTTTTTCACAATTTGTTGGTCATGCTTCCTATCATTTACATTCCCTTCCCGGTTAACATTTGCTAAGTTGAGATAATCCGATAGAAAAACGTTCCATTCTGTGTCGTTCCCCACATAGCTCATTATCTTATCAAGTACTGTAATTCATCATCAGCATCATCATCATTATCATCATCATCATCATCATCATCATCCTTGCTACAACATATATAACGGCTCCTGTTAATCTCATACGTTTTTATCCTCTAGGGAAGCACTTCTGTCATGAAGAGGAGCGAAACACTTGTCCCTATTGCTTATCATTCGAGGATATTGTGATTTCTGAAAAGTATGGGAACAACATTTTGAAAACTCCTTTCATAACTAAATGTACACCATAGACTCATTATTTTTCACACCATATGAAGCATTTAACAACAGTGTGCACATGAACCAATTGTAAAGAAAATTCCTCAAATATTCGCAGGGATATTGAAGTGTCCAAAAGTAGGTGATTGATACCGCCTATCATTTGCTTGAAACAATTTGTCCATCGAGCCAGGAACATAAAGACATGCATTCGGGAGGTAGTGGATTCGCAGCCCGCTATCGGCAGCCCTGAAGGTGGTTTTCCGTGGTTTCCCATTTTCACACCAGGCAAATGCTGGGGCTGTACCTTAACAAAGGCCACGGCCGCTTCCTTCCAACACCCGGCTCTTTCTTATCTCTATACCAGGAGGTCGCTTGGATCTTGAAAATCACCACATGTGCACAAAGTATCTTAATCACCTGGTAGGAGTTCGGCTCCATGGCTAAATTGTTAGCGTGCTGGCCTTTGGTCAATGGGGCCCCGGGATCGATTCTCAGTCGGGTCGGGGATTTTAACATTCATTGGTTTATTCCAATGGGTCGGGAAATGTGTGTGTGTGCCGTCTTCATCATTAGAATTATCATAGTTAGGTCCCCATCCTCACAGACGCGCAGGTCGCCTATACGGCGTCAATCTGCAAGACTTGCACCAGGCCTCTTCGGAGGCCACACGCTATTAAGTTAAGTTACTTGGTAGGAGAACCCATTTTCTCATTTCGCTTTATATCTTGAATAATCCCATTTGAGTCAATTCAGTGTTCTCCACACAGCATATGAGAGCTCTCCATCGAGAACCAATTCTTTCTTCTCTTTCAGGAAAGGATCATTCAGCTAGCTCCTCCATCCTACGTAGCGGTTTTCTTCCTGCGTCCTGATGATGGTTGCCAGTTTTACTTCTCTTAAAACAATAGTCACCACCACCATCACCTCTCCCTACGTCCACTTCATGATTCTGATTTTTGAGAAGAAGCTCTTCCTTGACCAGAGTGGTAATCTGGCTGGCTGGTGACCGAATAGGGAATGACGGGATCAGTTTCTTGCTTTGTCCTTTCTTCATCTGCGGCTACATACCTCCGGATATGTGATGGGGCAACGCCAATGATCGGATATAGCCTCTGGAGAGGAGTTGGCTTTAGGCAACACATACGATTCGAGCCATATTATTTCTTGCAATCTCAACTTTCTTGGTGTGTGCAGAGGCATCCCAGACTGGTGCTGCACATTCTGGGGCTGATGTGCATAGGCTGTTATCCTCACCGTTTTCGGACTGCGACCCTAAGTCTTCCCCGTCAGCTTGTGAATGATGATGTTTCTACTACTGTATATGTGCAAATGAAAGCAAAGGTTATTGTCATTTCTAGCGGGAAAAGGAAATAGACAATCAGCCACTCACAACGATAAAAAATAGTTTCAATGATTGTACCAATATTAGGCAATAAGATTATCAAGAAATGAAATATGAAAAAAATCCAAGGTCACAAACACCTTATACAGTATAACAGAGGTTGGAAGGAGCCAAAAGTTGATGAAGGACAAGTGTAAGAATAAAATATGATATTCGGAATTAATGGCAACATTCGCTACAAATTGTCCTAAACACTGCTTGTCACACCCCTAATAATATAACTTTACATGTTTATTTTCAAAGTGAAAGGTGGACAAATGTATACTAAAGAGTAAGATCAGAAATACTTCATTACAACTGACCATAGCAAAGGACGGGGTGTGTAAAGTATGATGTTGAACATTTCGTACAAGAGTACGCTCAGTTTTGAGTCAGAAAGTTATTTATACACGAAATCACGCTACACAAGGATGGTCACGGTACATTATCTTCTGGAAACATCAGAGAAGGATGTGGGAGGCTAGTTTTATAAGGAACTGGGTGATGCGATAATGAAACTGCGAGTGAGTAACGCTCACGGATCATTCTAGAGTCAGTATAGGGAATAGAACAGTATATGACGATAGTACAGTGAATCAGAAGTATTTAAGTTGATTCGAACGTAGAATACAAGGTTCAAAGTTGATGCAGAATTAAGCATAGAGTAGATTGTAACTTTTGAAATTTATTGTTACTTTTCTGCATGAATAATTCACTGAAAGGCGTAAGTAGCGAAGTGAGATTCAATCAGATAGAAATCATCCAAACAGTGTGATTGATACAGCTGTGCCATTGATTTTAGGGAAGCCTTGGAGTTAAATTCATATTCCAGTATTCGATCAAAGTATGAAGAATACAAAGGGCATTAGGAAAGTTTTGCAAATGTGAGTAAACGCTTTAGACTTTCTCAAAATAATTTCCACCACACTCAATACACTTTTCCATACGTCGAAACCAGTCACTGAACCAACTCTGCCACTTTTCTTCGGTTACATTTTCACGTTCTTGTTCCCATGCTGCCAGAACCTCCTCGTCGGATGCAAAACGTCACAGTTTCAGCTTTATCTTCACTTTTGTGAAGAGTGCGAAGTCACATGGGGTAAGATCAGAACTGTATGGAGTGTGATCAAGCACAATCAACCCTGATCTGGCAAGAAATTCTATTGTTACATTAGCACGATGTGCTGGAGCATTGTCGTGATGCAAGAGCCAAGTGTTGAGCCGTGACCTTGGACGGAGCTGCTTGAGAGCCTGGATGACCTGAGGTAGATAAGTCTCACTGTACCACTTCGCAGTAAATGTCCTTTGTGTTTCTAGCACAACCCGAGTCAGGATGCCCCGTTTAGTGAAGAATACTGCAATCATCCTTTTCATCCGCCTCCGTAGCGTAACGGTTAGTGTTATTAGCTGCCGTCCTCGGGGGCCTAGGTTCGATTCCCGGTACTGCCAGAAATTTAAGAATGAAAGGAGGGCTGGTATGTTGTTGAAATGGTACATGCAGCACACCTCCAGTGGGGGTGTGCCCGAAAAGAGCTGCACCACCTCGGGATGAGGACACGAGTTTTTTTTATCCTTTTCTTCATTGACCTTGACTTTCGCACAGTCACAGGAGTACCCTCATCTTCAAACAGCCACACCTTGTTCTGGGATTTTGTTGGGACATCATAATAATAAAGCCAAGTTTCGTCACCTGTGACGATGCTATTGACGTTAAGCGAAGTCTAATTTTCAAACTGTTTAAGCATTTTTGGGCACCATTTCGCTCAATGTGCCCTTTGTTCCTCTGAAAGTGAATGGGACACCCAAAAGGAACAAACCTTTCTAACATGGAGATGGTCGTGTAGAACTGAATGAATAGCTGGTGCAGGGATGTGGAGGGTCTCTTCTACCTGGCGATATGTCAACCGCCTCTCTTGCTGCAACATTTTCCTTACAGCCTCAATGTTTTCCTCAGTTACTGATTCAGACGGTCGCCCAGAACGAAGATCGCCTTCAACCCCAAAATTTCCAATCTGGAGCTCTTTGTACCAGCGGAAAATTGTTGTCCGATGTGGACAGACTTTTCCCAGCACAGGCGTCATTTCCTCCAGGCACTGGCCAAAAATGAATCCACGAGCGAAATTGTAGCGGATCATTGCGCGATATTCACCCTTAGACCACACTGGCATCTTAACTTGGTAACAACTGGTGTGAAGGTCGCGCCTTGCTATCTTCTAGCCCCGTTTTCACCCCTCTTTTCATCCCTCACCATAACAGGGGTGTCCAGCCAACCGTTTTTGCTTATTGCAAAACTTTCCTGGTGCCCTTATCATCGTAATCTTCGTTGCAAAGAGTAATGAACTGTAGAAAGGAATTGTCTTGAGAGTATCAAATTCCAAGATGCAGACTTTTACGTCCACACACTGAACGTGTCTCTATGAACTCTCTGCGTGATGGTGAGGTACTCCCGTGGCCAGCAAGATCCCCAGATCTGCCCACGATGGAACACGTGTGGAGAATTTAATATGTTACGATCTATCATATACGAGTATAACAGTGCTGTGAACAAAAGGGAATACGAACTAAGTCAGAAAATGTGGTAATTTATATTTCTTGTAAAAAAAACTGTATTTTTTTAGAAAAACGTTTGTCCATTCGATGAATTATCTCTGTAATGAGTGTTGAATATTGATTCAGGCTTCCACCTTATCTAACGTAATATTTTGATGCATTAGCCATCTTTATCTCGTAAGACAGCCACTTACATATTTTGAACACGAACAAGGTCTAAGGGTTCGCTCCCGATCAACAGTAAGGAATAACTAGATCTTGAGAAGGGGCTGGTACTGGGCGAGGCAGAGGTGATTCAATCTAATATTACCAACCTAAACCACTGTTTCTATTATTGGCATGATTCCATGCACTCGAGTCAACATTATTCAATAGACAACACTCATGTAGAGAAAGAACCGAAAATCGAAGAGTTCATATACATAGTTATATCATGAGACTGTTTTCTTCCTGTAGTTTCAACCTCAGGTATGCAGGCTTACAGATTAGTCAGGATTAGGAAATTATGGGGGAACTTAATTACCCCTGAAATGCTGAAGAAAAAAGGCCAAATGATGATTAGCATTGTTTTTGTAACATTTTAACGAGTGTATTTGAGTACGTGTGTGCATATGTGTATGTGTGTAAGTAATATACTGTGCGATTTTTATGCATTTTCACGCTATTACTTGTAATTATGAATTTATTTTAAGCTTGTACTGTAAAGTGGCTTAGTAACAAAGGTGCTGTCACAACTATTGCTTTAAATGTCTAAGTACTCTATACAGGATGGCTGTTGTTATTGCCAAGACTCGAATGTCTAGTTTTGAATCTTTCAGCGCCTATTGTACCGTTTAAATGATCCTGGTCTTGGGTGAGTCGTTGGTCTGATGGGTTTAGTCTCGGCGCTGCTCCGATATTCAGCATTTCTTCTCTCATCCCAAGGCGCAGACCGTCCGTCACTTCACCTACTTTAGGGGTACATAAAGGGTCCTATCTATAGGCTAAGCTACAAAATTAGGAGTCCATACTGATTCTACTTAATATGAATTTATTAACAAAAGAAACATGAAATTAATGTAAATTGAACTGAATTAAATGAAACCGTAATAATTAAACGTATCATGAGAAATTTCAGCAAGTAAAATTGGATGCCGTTATGCATCAGTAGACTAAGCGCCATTTGACGAAAATTGAGATTTTAGCGCCAACTTGTAGAGGAAGGCTTGAGCTATTTATAAAAAATTCCCCACTGCATTACAAGAGGCCGTTAGTTGTTATTAAACAGAAAACCTAAGCGACAAAGCGGGAATCAGTTAAAATGTAAATTGCATCAGTAGACTATGCGACGTTCCAGTTTGCATCATTAGACCAAGCGCCAGATTCCTCACTTTGCGCGCGGATGACAGCGAGGGCGCTCACGTTTTCGATAGTGCTGACATTTTTACGTGGTGATACAATGAGTGGTTTATCAAGTGACGAAGTTCAGCGATGTATCAAGTACTTCCAAAAGTAAGGAGAAGGACAATGCTACTAATGCAGCTTGCTACGAAGGTTGCGTCTGAGAATCATTCTCTAGAATTTGATGGTGAATCTCAGGAAGTAAATCTAAGTCAAGACAGGGACGGCCAGGGGGAAAGCAGAGTTCCCTTTCACCAGGCATTAATACCTTTGTGGCCAAAAGGAAAACCTATCTCTGAAGCCAAACTAAGAGACATTAGTTAGCTGATGCACCTAATACCTGCAGATGCCAAACAATTTTACCAGAATCTTCAAGCAGATTCTGACATCGTGGATGACGTAGATGGATTTAATGGAAATCCTGATTTCGATATTGAATGAACTGAGAGCAATAGTCGTATTACCTGTCCAGTGTTTTGTGTGTATTTATGAGAGAAAATATCTTTAATCACATTTTCTGTCTCAAGCAGAACAAAACTTACCCTTAGGCTTAAAAATATCACGTCAATACTGTACTCTCAGAATATAATAGGCCTATCGTGAAGGAAAATCCATTCAAAAATTGTATAGACTACAATGTCTTACCATTTGTATTTGACTCAGATAAGTTGAAATTCCTCAAATCAGTAAGTCGTTATACCAACGACTTTAGAGAATAGCTTCCCTTCTAGAATTTCTCCAGCCGGGCTGAGTGGCTCAGACGGTTGAGGCGCTGGCTTTCTGACCCCAACTTGGCAGGTTCGATCCTGGTTCAGTCCGGTGGTACTTGAAGGTTCTCAAATACGTCAGCCTCTTGGCGGTAGATTTAATGGCATGTAAAAGAACTCCTGCGGGACTAAATTCCGGCACTTCGGCGTTTCCGAAAACCGCAAAAGTAGTTAGTGGGACGTAAAGCAAATAACATTATTAGAATTTCTCCATGTAAAACTTAATGGATCAAGCACTTAGCGGGCCTCTTCAGACAGTAGGAGAATCAGTTTTTAATCATGACTGCCGCCACGTTATATTTTTTGAAGTTTTACTCAGTAGGTACTCAACAGTTAGGGGTTATTTGTGTAGCATCGTGATACATTATTCGCACTTGAGAAAATACTTGAATTGCATCAGTAGACTAAGCGCCATTTCTTCAAGAAAATCTATGAAGTGCGACTGTAAAAATGTTAAAATTTGGTGAGAAGGTACAATCTATTATCCTACAACACCAGTAATACCATATTTAGCAAAATTATGTTCGCCCGAATTTACACATAGAACCAAATTTAAACGCGATTATCTCGCAACCAACTTTTGGCGCTTGGTCTAGTGATGCATAACGGCATCCAATTATATTAACTGTGAAGCTGAATAAAATGAAATTATAATGAAATAAACTTATAAAAAATTGAATTGAGCAAAATTTGCTTAAAATATGAATCAAAACATTAACCTAAAATTACAGTTGTTGTGTAAATTTGTTATCGTAACAATACTCTGAGCTTGATTCAAAAACATGACCTTACATTATTCTTACTATAAATAATAAGTTAATTAAATTACACTTGGATTAAATGGATTAACTCAGAATAAAATTTAGACTGGAATTACACGAAATAATAATGGATCACACTGAATAAAGCTTTTATTGATTCAATTTGAAATAGCATTGCTTGAACTGGATTAACTCGGAATAAAATTTAGACTGGAATTACACGAAATAATAATGGATCACATTGAATAAGCTTTTATTGCTTCAATTTGAAATATCCTTGCTTGAACTGGATTAACTCAGAATAAAATTTAGACTGGAATTACACGAAATAATAATGGATCACATTGAATAAAGCTTTTATTTATTCAATTTGAAATAGCATTGCTTGAACTGGATTAACTCAGAATAAAATTTAGACTGGAATTACACGAAATAATAATGGATCACATGGAATAAAGCTTGTATTGATATTTAAAATAGCATTGCTTGAACTTAATGTACACGATAGTTATTAAACTCCTAAATGCCAAATATCAAATCACCGTAATGAAGCACACATAATCTTCAAGCTCAATACCATTTTAAACGTGTTCGCAAATACACTGTCATATCAGCCTGGATACTGTACTCCACATCCCACTAAACTGCTTTTTGGACTCTCATGGCTTAAAACTTCCCTCAGGAATTATTATTCACATAAAACAATAGGCCTACATTTATTAAGTTTGGCCATGAGTATACTTTCCTTTACAATTCTAATTCATGAATTACTCAATGTTGTGATACTTCTAGTATTCTTAGTCCATTTGCCTTGTTTTATCCAAAGATGCTGTCAGTTGGAAACTGGCAACATTTATGCTTTGTCAGTTAATTAACTAAACAACAATCATACATTTATTTCAACATGAATTATACCGTAAGCTTTAGTACTCGAAAAATATACTCACAAATAGTCAAAATAAAATAAACATACTTTCAGCGATTACCCTTTGGAATAATGCTGTGATTTTTAAGAATGCTTTCTACACTTCACCTGCACTAGTTGTCATCCTAATCCCTATTCTATCACTGTACAACCAACACCGCGGTTCAATTACGTACGCTATGGACAAAGTTGGCTTAACCCGACAACAGCACAAAACACAACAATCAACACACAATTAAGACACACTCACACATTGAACGAAGACACACTTAAATCACGTGCAATACCCGCGAAGATCTATGAGAAAATACATTTAAATGCAGTCACTAAAACCACTGTGCAAGCATTAAGTTTCCACGTCTTGACTTAAACGCTGGTTATCCCCAATGGATAAAATAACTATTATCACCTGAATATTATTTTCAGTATGCCTTGATGACTATGCAATATTTTCACTCAAGGCATCCATTGACCGTGACGTAGAGTGTCGTTATCATGGTCAGTTTAATTATCATCCAATTTTCAATTATCATTTTCGATTTCACATACAATAAATTTTATGGGCATTAATTGATCTATCTTGGTCATACACAAACTTTCAAGTGAAAGTAATAAACTGCATCCTCCTCACTTACTAAACTAATTGATATCTCCAAAAAAGCACTTAAAAATCATTCTAAATCGAAATAATCAAACATAGAAATATCATGCTCTAAATATTTACTTAAATGTCACTGGTGTTAACACTGGGCATCAAACTATCATGTTATTGCTCTTGCTAACGTAATGAGCACATATTATTAACAGAGCCGAGTAAACATCACTGACTTGCGTATGGAATGTACATACATGTTGTGGCGATCATCATACGTCATAAGTTTGGTCTAAAGGAGACCATTTATATCTTAGAATGGTGATATTTTATGTCATACCTTCCAATTATTATTATTCCTTTAAAAATCAACTGTACACTGAGAAATTCTTGCCTCGCTCTCTAATTATTCCACGCACGATACCGCATTCTCCTCTAGAGGAAAATACATATA
Organism: Anabrus simplex; assembly: GCF_040414725.1. NCBI lineage: Eukaryota > Metazoa > Arthropoda > Insecta > Orthoptera > Tettigoniidae > Anabrus > Anabrus simplex. The sequence continues at coordinate 297,005,995 of NC_090266.1, forward strand.
AATCCACCCTTATACATGAGGATACACATCGTCGCTGAGAATCTATCATACGATTCGTCATCCCTTAAAATCATCTGAGACACATACCACTCTTATGAATATCCTTCCCCAATAATTAGACCACGCTATCTCCATAAAAATATTCTAGCACACAACATCCGCAAATTCAGTCTCACATTCACTATTTACATTAGCGCACAAATACAAAAAGTTTAAAATTTGATCCCAGTTTAGTTACTTTGGTAAACACATCGTTATCACTATCAAATTTACGCAGCCTTTATCTCGGGGAAGTCGTGATTATTACTCGGTTTCTCCAAAATTTATTTGTATCATCAATATTATTACGTTCGCAGAATGTCATTTGACCACTTGTTTTACGTCACACCGACACAGATAGGTCTTATGGTGACGATGGGATGGGTCTAGGAGTGGGAAGGAAGCGGCCGTGCCCTAATTAAGGTACAGCCCCAGCATTTGCAAGGCGTGAAAACGGGAAGCCATGGAAAACCATCTTCAGGGCTGCCGGCAGTGACGTTCGAACCCACTGTCTTTCGCATGCAAGCTCACAGCTGCGCGCCCCTAACCGCACGGCCAAATCGCCCGGTCTCAGAATTTCTAACGACCTTGTATACTTGACATCGCTTTTCAGTCATGAGATAAAGACATGAAACCGACCGTGAAGGAAATGGAACTCCACTTAATTATTATCTCCTACTAATAGTATATATCATGACTATATTGCTACAAATAAACATTAACATTACTCCCAAACGTACGACAACTAGCTTTCCTTTTACATAGGTAAGCGTACAGACAAAATTCCTAAATGTCTGGACTTACGTATTGACGATGGCGTCCATTGTCATCAAACATTCATTTACCGCTGCGTACATATTATAAAACTTAATCCATGTCAACAGCGGTGATACTTGCGATAATCCAATGGACACATGCTTGCTGATACAAAAATAAAACACAGAACAATTCCTTATATAATAATTTGCACACTATATAATCAATGAATGCCTTTGCTGGCAGGACATTGTTTTTACAATGCCCTATGTCTTCTGGTATAGGCTAGAGCAATTTTGTTACTTTCATTGATCAGTCTCTGAATTACCCTTTGCTTTGACAATATGAAAGTGACTGAGGTAGAAGCGATGCTAGTAATGACATTGCTTATGAAGCAAGTCCCTGCTATGAATGGCGTGAAAATGTTGCTCAGAGGGTCAGTTTGTGCATGCATTTCAGTGGACTTGGCAGGCTGATATGTAATCGCAAAACCTGGCTCGGTGAGGAATGCAACCGGAAACTACCTCACTCTCAATATCCCTAGCAGACCACTTAAGTGATGCCTAGGCCATCTATGATAGCTGATGGTGAAGCTGTTGAGGATTCCAGCAGCCTTAGGGCTGAAGACTGAACATACATACTGAACCTTTTGGTCCACTATGAAGGATACCTTCCTTACCTATCAGCAATTTTCATGAGATCTGTCTCTTGGGTCGTTTCAGGTTCTTCGTCACTTGCTGAGGTAAAAGGTAGGGTTCAGTAATCCTAATCTATCTACTTAAATGAAAGGTCAATTCATAAAATATTTGTACTTTATTTTGGAAGAATTTTTGAAGAATCTAATAATTTGTAATTCATGTGTAATTCGAACTCTATCTTGTCCACTTCACATCACAATCATTTTTACACAGAGGGGCCGAACGCTGGTTTGAGCCTTTGACTTATCTACATGAGGGGCATCCTTATTAGAAACCATTTTCTCAATTATTAAATAAAGAAAGGAAAGTCTGAAAATCCTCTAATTCAGCTTCCATGTGAGACTACATGTACCATCATAATGATTCTTGATGGTCCAGCCCTCGTAACACGAACTCGGGACTCAGGGTATAATCGCTGTGTGCCACACACTGGTTGTACGGCATGGACCCTTAATTGAATGGATGTGATCAGCGACTATGTCATGGACGAACCTCTAAACTTCTAAGTTACTTTAAAGTCATTGTGGATGATGACCGCAAGGAAAATGATGCTACAGTTGCACATAAGCTGAAGGCTGAACACAATTGAGTTACATCGGTTGATAACCAAAGTGTCCACTTCACTAACCCCAGCACATTTACTGCTCAATCAATTAAAGTCAAATAATGCAACAACAACAACGCTCACAATACTTTGTGGCAGTAAAATACATTACCTTCGGATATGTTCCCTTAATCGCTACGTTAACATTTAAATATTCACAGAAAAATAAAGTACGATTTCCAGAATGCATCTTCAAGTTATTCGCTTGGTTTGAAGTTATTTCATAAATACGGTTTCTACTGAATTTAATAATTAGATAGATTTAAATGATTTAATGAAATCTTAATGAACAACAAATTCTACCACCACGGACGAACGTTTACTTTCACAAATCCCTACTCAAAATTTGGTGTAATTAAATTGTAATTCGCTCATGTTTATTATCTGTCGTTATCGTGCAGTTGGAAAGTTTTTACATAATTTATTTCCAGTATTTATCTTGTTTCATGACATCACACTTTAAACTAATCTAATACTAACCATTATTAATACCTGGATAGCCGTAAAAATTAAGTACAAAACCATAAATAGCTCGCCGTACAAGGTAAGTCGATTTCGATGTCATATCTCGACATAACATTCCATAAAGCTTTGTGCACCCCTCAAAAGCGAATCCATCACAACCACCACTCTATATTTTGGACAACCCTGAAATTGGCTAACCTCGCTCATTATACTCTTACTTCGTGGTTTCAAATATACATTACAATCTCAATTAAACAAATTCACAGTATCTAATAACCTACACGTTATCCATACATACATACATACATACATTATCATTATAGACTTTTATGCCTTTCAGCGTTCAGTCTGCAAGCCTCTGAGAATTTACTAAACGTCGCCACAATCCTCGATTTGCAGCTAGTGTTGTGGCCTCATTTAGTTCTATACCTCTTATCTTTAAATCGTTAGAAACCGAGTCTAACCATAGTCGTCTTGGTCTCCCTCTACTTCTCTTACCCTTCATAACTGAGTCCATTATTCTCCTAGGTAAGCTATCCTCCTCCATTCGCCTCACATAACCCCACCACCGAAGCCGGTTTATGCGTACAGCTTCATCCATCGAGTTAATTCCTAAATTAGCCTTTATCTCCTCATTCCGAGTACCCTCCTGCCATTGTTCCCGCCTGTTTGTACCAACAATCATTCTTGCTACTTTCATGTCTGCTACTTCTAGCTTATGAATAAGATATCCTGAGTCCATCCAGCTTTCGCTCCCGTTAAGCAAAGTTGGTCTGAAAACAGACCGATGTAAAGATAGTATCGTCTGGGAGCTGACTTCCCTCTTACAGAATACTGCTGATCGCAACTGCGAGCTCACTGCATTAGCTTTACTACACCTTGATTCAATCTCACTTACTATATTACCATCCTGGGAGAACACACAACCTAAATACTTGAAATTATCGACCTGTTCTAGCTTTGTATCACCAATCTGACATTCAATTCTGTTGAATTTCTTACCTACTGACATCAATTTAGTCTTCAAGAGGCTAATTTTCATACCATACACATTGCACCTACTTTCAAGTTCCAAGATATTAGACTGCAGGCTTTCGGCACAGTCTGCCTTTAAGACCAAGTCGTCAGCATAGGCCAGACTGCTTACTACATTTCCACCTAACTGAATCCCTCCCTGCCATTTTATACCTTTCAGCAGATGATCCATGTATACTACGAACAGCAGAGGTGAAAGATTACAGCCTTGTTTAACTCCTGTAAGTACCCTGAACCAAGAACTCATTCTACCATCAATTCTCACTGAAGCCCAATTGTCAACATAAATGCCTTTGATTGATTTTAATAATCTACCTTTAATTCCATAGTCCCCCACGTTATCCACGGACGATATTTTCAACGAGTTCTCGCAATAAATGATCTACGTTGCCAAGAATGCAGTTTCATTTTTAACACGTAGCAAGCGCACATCTTTGAACTCCGACAGTTGGGGGCATTGAAAACAGACGGCCCTCACCCTATCTGTCAGTTTTAATACGAACCACATGTCTTTCGCCACGCTTGACTGGCTTCTAAGAATGAACCCCTTTGACTTCGCAAAATATAACAAAAATACGATATTCTGACGAAACAAATATGCACATAGATTTTATATTTAAATGTTCTACAATAATTGAACACGTCGCAAATTAATACCAGCGTGGATTCTCGCACTCTACTTTCAATCCCAAACATTATAAAATCTTCCTCGGGCTCACACCAAGGTCCCGGTTTCACTACAGGCTTCCAATCACCTGATTCACAAATCCTATCTCAACTCATACGGCAAATCTAACTCTTGCCTTCAATTCGACGACTCTCACTGACAAAATAACTGGAATAAAAATCCTTACTAGAACCCACGACGCCTAATAACGCACAATACTTTAATAATGAACAACTTCTCATAAAATGATGTCGTATTTTTCACAACTTGGATTATCACAAAAATTACTAAATAATTTTTCTGTTACGTATTGTCACAAAGACCCAGTTTAAACGGACATAGAATGTCGTTACACTTCGTGACAAAATTCACCGTTCTGCATTACTCAACACTACATACAGCGCTTCCACCGATTGAAAATGAGTAACCACGGATCCTTTTGCACCAATTCCTTCAAACTTCCAACCGAAAATTTTACCTCGAATAAACATCTTAAAATGACATCACAAAATATAGGCAATAATTTCACGGAAATGACGATCTACTTTGGACGTGATATCACTTCGAAACCCTCATTAATAACATTTTACAAAATTACACGGCACTCGCAATACTATAAAAAATTATCCAAGCAGAAAATAAAACCAATGACCTTTCGTCATATTTCTAACATTCACAAAAACATATGGGTGACCAAGTGCGTCATAAATACCCATTTCAAATACATATAAGTTTGACATCATAAAACAAGATATAGTTGGCAGTAAGATGGTATGTCACCTACCTTAGGTTACGTCAGCGTCCATCCTTGGGCTCACCTCTGACCCTCTGTCATTTATTTAGCCATTTTTACATTTCTGTCTGTACATATAATTTTTTTATTGTTTTCTGGAAATAAAGCATTAAAAAGAAATGCCCTTTAAATCGGCGTCTTCGTTGATCGCACTCGACTAATTGTATTTATTACCCGCACACGAATTATTTTATTCACAATGTTGCAAATTTTACCAAAACTACTTCGTTATCTCCACATGGAGTCAAGACCCAGCCACATCGGCAGAATCTAGGTTTGTAGTACTTAGTCTTCTTGTGGCGAACGATTTACTTGCACAATTCAACCCTCTTTCTCACGCTTCGATGATACAAATGCAGGGGTTTCAACATAGCGTCCCTTCTTATTTATAGACGTTACCGCATCTCTCCAGGCATTTTCCCTTTGCCGCCAAGATAACTTGCGTAACTTTTCCGACTTAAATGAACTGTATTTAAAAGAGTTTTTGATGTAACCACATACTTGATAACTCGTTAGCAGTAGTGTTCATGAACATTTAAAATTTATTCTCATTAAATTAACCGGTTACATGATCTCATTTGATAGGCGCTATTTTCTGTCGACTTAGCGTAGGTAAGCTAGGTACGCGCGTCCTTCTGAAATAATCTACAGAAATAGCTTAGAAGTCTCAAATCCGTCTTACTAAAGACCAAGTGTCTAATAGATAAATACAGGACTCTCATTATACTGCGTTCACAACTAATTCTTTCATTTAAATATATTTATTCAACATAAACTTCCTTCTGTATCCTTCCACATTCGACACGTGTGGATGACGTCACATCTCAGAGCGTGGGACAGAAGGTAGCTACCCCTCTTGGCACGTGTCGCCTCTGAGATATATAAATATTCGAACTTCTTATTACAATTGACAACTTAATACTTAAAATTCTTAGGGCACAAAGGTCATGGGTTCAATACATAATCAGTTAATTCACTGTAGCACTCATCTGTCGTAATCTACAAGTTGACCGGCTAGAACTCTGTATTGCGGCGGCGACTTCCTTATTTTTCAATACTGAAACATATAATGTTAAAGCGTTCTACACTCCCTTACTCATTCTTTAAGGATCACCAATTAAAGTGTTTGAAATCACCTTCCGCCTCCTACCGAAAAATACATCCAAGAGGCTGTAAAAACTGGTCCACGTGTTGAATGATTACAACAATTTACCCCTCTACTGCACCGCAGCAAGGAAAAATATTTATGAAGACTAAACTGTGCTATTCACTGGAGGTCATTTTTTACATGTTTTTATCACAACCGAGCGTGAACGGTCGTCCCGTGAGAATCACGCAAGAATCACCATGAGAATGAACACCGAATAGGCGCTCCCCTTTTCGGCAAGAACTACGTGAGGGGAGAGGCTCTACGGGTTCCCTATTGGCGGATAATTGGTTCCAGGCCTACACTCAGGAATATTTCATATCGCAGATATGCGCACATATATCACAAATTACAACTTTCTACTTTCAATCACAGCAACTATTAAGATATTGATGTGCGACCCTAGTGATACATCTTCTGGTATAATGGCCTCGTTACCAGTCACGTGATCGTAGCTAGGACACCAAGGTACAGTACGTTGCACTTTTTGAAATTAATAATAATTTCGTGTGGCTATTTCTAGCCGGGTCCAGCCCTTGTAAGGCTGACCCTCCGATGAGGGTTGGCGGCATCTGGCATTTGTAGGTAACTGCGTGTTATTGTGGTAGAGTATAGTGTTATGTGTGGTGTGTGAGTTGCAGGTATGTCCGGGACAGCACAAACCCCCAGCCCCCGAGCCATTGGAATTAACCAATGAAGGTTGAAATCCCCGAACCGGCCGGGAATCGAATCCGGGACCCTCTAAACCGAAGGCCAGTACGCTGACCATTCAGCCAACTAGTTGGATACTTCTTGAAATTAATCGAACCATCTTGTTAATAGCATTCCTGGGTGATGGAGAAATTCATATAATTAGAAGCGATTCTTGAGAGCTTGAATATATCATAAACTATTGCTTGGAGTTTAAAATGTACTATATAGCCTAGGCCTGTATCATCAAACAAGTGAATTTCAAAACGTTCTGATTGGTTAATATTATAATTTTCTGGAACAGTTCATTCTTCTGTTGGAGAGTCTGTATATATGTCTCTCTCACACACTTTCATTTACCGGGCGAGTTGGCCGTGCGCGCAGAGGCGCGCGGCTGTGAGCTTGCATCCGGGAGATAGTAGGTTCGAATCCCACTATCGGCAGCCCTGAAAATGGTTTTCCGTGGTTTCCCATTTTCACACCAGGCAAATGCTGGGGCCGCTTCCTTCCAACTCCTAGGCCTTTCCTATCCCATCGTCGCCATAAGACCTATCTGTGTCGGTGCGACGTGAAGCCCATAGCAACAAAAAACACTTTCATTTCTCTGTCACTCTTAGCGCGTCATGTGTCATGGTCAGGATTTGGCCAGGGCTTTATTGTGGAAATCAAACTTGTGACATTATAACTGTATACCGAGTAGTTAAACGACTTTTTACAGATTTGTTATGGCAGATTCGTTACTATTTAAAAAAAAATATTTCTGTCAGGTATTATGAAGCATTTTCTTTCATCCGGCCATTCCTACCATACCGTGTAAGAACACTTGGAATGTGTTATACCGTTGCTCAAGAGTGAGCTTAGACCAACTAATCACAACGCTGTCGGATTGAGGCAGATGGGATATCATGTTTACTGCACTATTCTCGAAGTAACGATTGAGAAGATGATCAAATTCCCAACAAGTAAGCTGTCACGAAAATGATTGGCCAATGAATGAGCTCACTGGAATGATAGGCTCACTGATTGAATCCATTATCTCCGATTACTCTGAAACGGAATCGTGTATGCAGCCATTAACGGGCTAATAGGATTGTATACTCATCGTACTGAGTGCCCGGAATGGATCCACTGTTAAAAGTGACTGTTAAACGGCAAGTATAGGCTACTAAAAAGAACCCTATTTTATGATATTAAACGAGCTCACACACCCACACGCTGGTACGTAATTTTGTGGCATCCAGTTACACAAATATGACTATTACAAAGGATTATTTCCAATGTGCGTAGATTAGCCACGGCATTTCAAGGGAAATAATTTACAGCATTTGGTTAATGAAAGTCTAGACTAGGTGTACTTGCAACTTAAGCAATTATCATCCCCTGGTAGGGTAGAAATTCCCACCACATGCAGCATATTTCAACTTTCAAGAGAATGAAGACCAATGTGTTATTGCTATTGGTGAGGGAACTGTACAGTACAGTAACATACACATCTCACAATATATATATTATCAAGTAAATCTTCCTGAAATTCGGAAATATTCCTTTCCATTTTCTGAAGGATCTAATCCTTCTCTTTTTGTCGCATACCAAAGGTCAAAAGATAAAGAAGCTTTAATTGGTCTATGATATTAGGGAAGTTGCTTGGTACGGGTCGCTGATATCAGACACCGTGAAAAGATAATTTTCACAGTATCATTAGGGATACAGTACATCGTCCAGCCCTATGATAATACTTATTTTGTCTTGCTATTGTCCTGCACTGTACGAAACCAAAGCCTATAGGTCGAACTTGATCTTCTAGGGGTGGTAATGTGTGTTGCACAGTCACTGAGACGAGTGCCACTAAACTATTACCATTATTTATTTATTTATTTACTTATTTATTTATTTATTTATTTATTTATTTATTTATTTATTTATTTATTTATTTATTTATTTATTTATCACGTAGTCATCATCATCACCATTTCCGGCGAGCTGGTTAGCGAGCTGGCCTTTGTTTGTTTGTTTGTTTGTTTGTTTGTTTGTTTGTTTGTTTGTGAATTCGATTCCCGGCCGGATCATTGATTGTAACTTTAACTGGTTAATTCTTCCGAGTCAGGGACTGTGTGTGTGTGTGTGTGTGTGTGTGTGTGTGCCGTCTTTAACATTATAATTCATCATAGCGCCTCATTATCTCATATGCTCAGGTCGCCCGTAGGTGCAAACTCATAAGTCCTGCACCAGGGGTCTCAGGAGACAAACACAACGCAACATTATTATCGTCATCTTCGTGGTCACCAGTGATCGTAGTTCCGTCACCCAGTGAATGTCCAGAGAAACTGTTTCAAACGAGTCTAACACAATGGAATTGAACGAGTTATATTCCTTGAATTTATATTGTAATTGTGTAGTCTTCCAACCTAAAACGTTGTTGTGCCTCCACTTTTATATTTCACTGAAATTATAAAATATTTGCGACGTAATTGGAACGGTGTAACAGGGCATGTTATGCTGTAAACTCTCAAGTAATTATCGTTTGTGAGCGTTAACTTCTTCTTCTTCTTATTATTATTATTATGAATATTATTATTATTCTTTATCTGTTCACCCTCCAGCGAGGGATCCCACCTCTACCGCCTCAAGGGCAGTGTCCTGAAGCTTCAGACTCTGGGTCGGGGATACACCTGGGGAGGATGACCAGTACCTCGCCCAGACGGCCTCACCTGCTATGCTGAACAGGGGCCTTGCGGGGGGATGGGAAGATTGGAAGGGATAGACAAGGAAGAGGGAAGGAAGCGGCCGTGGCCTTAAGTTAGGTACTATCCCGGCATTTGCCTGGAGGAGAAGTGGGAAACCACGGAAAACCACTTCCAGGATGGCTGAGGTGGGAACGAACCCCCCCCCCTAATCAGTTGACCTCCCGAGGCTGAGTGGACCCCGTTCCAGCCCTCGTACCACTTTTCAAATTTCGTGGCAGAGCTGGGAATCGAACCCGGGCCTCAGGGGGTGGCAGCTAATCTCACTAACCACTACACCACAGAGGCGGACGAGCGTTAACAACATATGTGAAAGCCTTTACTTTTCACCCCTCCATTTCTTTTTTTCTGATTTGCTCTATGATCAACCATGTAGTATGGATGTAGTCAATTAAACTGATGTAATGCGTAAATCCGTAGCAGAATTACTAAGCTTTGTAATATTATTGTTTAACTTGTCCAACTACTTACTTTCCTTAGACTTTATTTCGGGAAATCTAAGGGACTTTATTCACTTTTATTCACAGTTTACTACAATGCAGAGCTATATAGTGATACCCCACGGTCAGTAGTTTACCCTCGTATCACAAACTTAGTACAGCCAAAAATTATCTCAGGTCATTTCTACCAGCTTCATGCACATCCTTCCGTGATTTACTAAACATCTCGAGGTATAGATTTAGGTTTGTATCCTTATAGATTCCTTTATGCAATTAACAAAATGGCAGTGTTCTACTGCACATGTAATTCAGCCCAACTAAACTGATAAATCTTATGGATACCAGTTCCATGAAATATCACGTGTACAGTATTCTTTAGCATGTGTGACTATTGAAATACCGTATGTTGAATACATTATAATTGTAATAATTAAGAGGGGAATTCCTCAAGGCAGTATTATTGGACCTTTATGTTTTCTTAGATATTTAAATGATATGAGCAAAGAAGTGGAATCAGAGAAAAGGCTTTTTGCAGATGGTGTTATTTTCTATAGAGTAATAATTAAGCTACATGATTGTGAGCAACTGCAAAATAAACTCGATAATGTTGTGAGATGGACTGTACGCAATAGTACTGGGTTAAAATTCAGGTTGTGAGTTTCACAAATAGGAGAAGTCCTCTCAGTTGTAAGTACTGCGTTGATGAGGTGAAAGTTCTTTATGGGAATCATTGTACCTAGGTGTTAATACAAGGAAAGACCTTCATTGGGGTAATCACATAAATGGGATTGTAAATAAATGGTACAGATCTCTGCACATGGTTATGAGGGAGCTTAGGGGTTGTAGTAAGGATGTAAGGGAGAGGGCATATAAGTCTCGGGTAAGACCCCAACTAAAGTATGTTTCGATTGTATAAGACCATCACCAGGATTAGTTGATTCATGAACTGTAAAAAATTCAAAGAAAAGCAGCTCGATTTGTTCTGGGTGATTTCCGACGAAAGAGTAGCGTTACAAAAATGTTGCAAAGTCTGCGCTGGGAAAACTTGGGAGAAAGGAGCCGAGCTACTCGACTAAGCGGTATGTTCCGAGCTGTCAGTGGGGAGATGGCGTGGTATGATATTAGTAGACGAATAAGTCTGAGTGGTGTCTTTAAAAGTAGGAAAGGTCACAATACGAAGATAAAATTGGAATTCAAGAGAACAAATTGGGGCAAATATTTGGAATAACTTACCAAGGAAGATGTTCAATAAATTTCCTATTTCTTTGAAATCATTTAAGAAAAGTCTAGGGAAACAAGAGATACGGAATCTGCCACCTGGGCGGCTGCCCTAAATGCAGATCAGTAGTGACTGATGATGACTGAGTGGCTCAGGCGGCTGAGGCGCTGGCCTTCTGACCCCAACTTGGCAGGTTCAATCCTGACCCAGTTTGATTGTGTTTGAAGGTGCTCAAATACGTCAGCCTCGTGTCGGTAGATTTATTCGCACGTTAAAGAACCCCTGTGGGACTAAATTCCGGCACCTCGCGGCGTCTCCGAAAACCGTAAAAGTAGTTAGTGAGACGTAAAGCCAGTAATATTATCGATCGTCCGTAGGGCGCATGTTCATAATGATTTTCGGTGTTGGTTTGGGGTGTACTATCCCCCGACCCAACACTCGATTACTTCCCATTATTAATTATAATATTTAATCTGTAGTTTAAACAACAACTGTACATTACAACTTTTACACTTCAATAGGGATCCGTTAGGCGAATCTCCATTTGTTGTTCAACGATTTTAAACCCTTCAGATGTGTTCTAGCTTTTAATAACAGCACTGGTGTATTCCACCTTTACATCCTGGTGAGTACACATTCTTCTCCTCTAATTAAAATTAATTTTCTCCAAATGCAGCTCATTCTCCCCACCAGTCTCAAAACCTGGCCCTTCATCACCATTGAAATCGGCCTTCTGTATTTCACGAATATCACTGGTACGATCCCGCAAATTATCAACTGCATTAAGGATATTTGCACATTCATAACCTCAAAACTGTGCACAACTCTATAACAGCAACATTTCGAGAAAAGCTCAATACGGAACAAGAAAGAGTAGTGCAAGACAGCGAATGTATAATGTACAATATTTCATGAATCATTAGTGCAATATTCTATTATAAATCTTTGTCTTGAAAATGATCCCTTTCGACGGAAATGCAATCAGTACAATATTTAATAAATAATTGTTTGATTATTGTGATGAAATAACGAGCATGTCTAAACGCCTGACATACGGCACTGCTAATGGATGAACGACGCAAAAGGCTGATATCAGGCGTTTACCAGTTCGAGGATTAAGACTCGTCTCAAGTAGAGAAACAGTGTCTTCTAACAGATGATATGTGAGCTAAGTACTACTATGTCTAATTATGAGTTCTCCCATCCCAATTTCAGAAGACTACAGGAAATGATTGCCCTAATAATTAATTGTATACACGCCACTGCAGACACTATTCCTAGGGAGGCTGCTAGTTTTCCCAACACGAAGTACACCGGGCTGTCGGTCACGATTTATTTATTTAATTTATTTATTCGGCGTTGGTCACGATCTCCAAAGTTGCTAATACAAGGCCACAACTATAATTAAATCCATATTGCAAAGGAGGTGTGTTTGGAGAGAAATATGAGATAATTCGCATAGCAGAACGCATCCAATCGTAATATACTTCCCTTATTTGGACTGTCATGAGAATTATAATTGGGCAATGGACATCAACAGTGCATCGCTGACACTTGCAAGGGATATATGCCGAATACAGATAAAATAAATTGCCTGGCAAGGTGAATTAAATCGGTAAATATATATATTAGACAAAAATAGATATCAGATGCATACAGGGTGTACAAAAAAGGCCGTCCAGTAATCACAGGTCATGGTAGTGGGGAACAGAACAATCAAAATTAGGACAGGAACCTACCGTCTATTAAACAACTTTATCCAGGGTCAAGTGGGGGAAAATAATGTAATAAGAGTTCTGCAACAATATAATTTATCAGTTGAGAATCTCCACAGTCACTCTGCTTGATCCTGTTTCCATTTTTGTTTTGAAAGGATGAAGGCAGTGAAGGAAGCATTGTACGCCTGCAAAAATTAGACCTATGGTTTTTGGGCGGATTTTGACATTTTGCCCCTAGATACAGAGAAAGTGGATTTTGCACCATAACTGTGGTCTAAGACGCCATTTTAAGCAATCTTTGGTCCACAGGTCTTGTCTTTTCCTTTTTACGATTGGCTTTACGTCAGACTGACACAGATATGACTTATGGCGACGATGGGATAGGAAAGGCTAGGAGTAGGAAGGAAGCGGCCGTGGACGTAATTAAGACACAGCATTTGCCTGGTATGATAAAGAGGAAACCAAGGGAAACCATATTCATGGCTGCCGACAGTGGGGCTCGAACCCACAATCTCCCGAATACAAGATTACAGCTGCGCGCCTGTAACCGCACGGGCAACTCGCTCAATACTGATCGTGTCTATGAAGACATTTTATTAATCACCCCGTTTGAAACTGCATGAAAACTGTGAGATAGATGATTGGTTAGTAGTCCCATTTTAATTGCCCTGATTCCCCTTTTCACTGTCGGTGTTTCTTCTTCTTCATCGTCATCATCATCATCATCACCTACTACAACTACTACCACCGCTTTTCCCACATCGATGAGGCCGTGGGTGCGAACTATGTCCCACATGTGGATTTGGCCCTTTTGTATCGCCGGATACCCTTCCTGACGCCAACCATGTATAGAGGGAAGTAATCACTATTGCGTGCTTCTATGGTGGTTGCTAGTGTAGTGTATTGTCTGAATATGAAGAGGAAAGTGTTCGGAGAAACACAAAAATACCGTCCCCGAGTCACAAGATTTAATCAGACGCGATTAAAATCCCGGCCCGGTCGGGAATCGAACCTGGGATCCTCTGAAACGAAGGTCTCAACACTGACCATTCAGCCAAGGAGTCGCACTTACGAGAGTTTGTGATTATTTCTGAATATAAGTGGAGCAAATAAAAGCGAGTGGACATTCCCCAGTCCAGTGACTTAGAAACCCGTACGAATAGTGACTCTAAAGTTAGTACGCATTGAACGTCTGTCCACTTCGCAAAGAAGACTCCAAATGTGGAACAGCAATGAATGGTGAGATTTGTGAAACTTGAAGATGTCCCACAATATGAAGTGTATCGCCGCATGCCTCTTTTTGTGTCAAGTGCTTCGTGTTGCAGGCCAGTGTGAATCGATTATGGAAACGTGTCCAGCGAAGACGTTCCAGCGGCAGGTATGGTACAAGGTCTGGAGGGAGCCTTCGCGTCCTACCACCTGATATATTCACACAGGTTGATCTGATGGACTGATCCAGTCAGATCTACGTTGATATACTGGTGACTTAGACTCAAAAGCGAATATTAGTCATAGCTCAGTACACATGATTACTGACATAGTAAGTAGCATTTCTGCAAGAAGGTTTCGAAAGTGTCGTGGGTGCCTCTGGACATAATTTCGTGAAGTAGGGTGTACGTTCATTGTACTCCATGATGTTAATCTAATAGTTTTGATATTGGTTGCTCAGGAGTTGGCTGTCCTGTGGATTTAAAGCTGTATCTACTGATGAGCGGTAACAGGTTACATCATGTTGCATTAGTTTAAGCATAGCGTATGGACGAGGAAGTGTGCGCTCTTCTCTTCTACAAGCGGACTGAAGAGAGTGGTGGTTCTTCCACCTGAATCGTCAGCAGATCAGAATTTTCATTATTGCGCGTTACATTTGTGTCAAGTTATCGGAATTTACATTGCTCTCCATTTTCACTGTTAAGAGGTTTAGACAGTTTATATTATTAGTGAATAGTGCGAGTTGTGTTATGTCTTAGAAACAGTAGTTTACATCGCAATTGTACTTGAATACAGTGCGGGAGGTACTACCGTAGGATACCCACGGGTTTCGTACCCGGATCTAGATCAGGATGTGACCGCTCGTCTTTAAGTAGCCATTTCCTTAGACCCCCTAAATAGAGCAGTGTACTCCTGAAATGGGAGAAGCCTGTCCAAAGAAAAGGCAGAAAACTGACTCATAATTTTTCCGTGTGTGATATTTATTTTTGCGATAAATTTATAATAAAATTAGACTCATTTACGGTGAATTGTGAAAGAGCAGCGATACCAAGATGGTTGTGGAAATTAAAAACGAGAAGCATTACACCAATTTATATATCCTAATCTGCCCAAATATCTCTCCACGAAAGTTAATAAACGTAACTCCCCCGCGAAGAGGCGATCCAGATGTCTCTAGGCCTATTGAAAGCCCTAATCAGAACACAGTCAGTCAGTCAGTGATCGTCCCGTATGTTGAGCAGTTGAAGATAGCCCTAATGCCGCAAATGCTAGGAAAACAATTTCTTTGTTAAATAGGAGACTGAAGAATCAAAAACACAATTTCATTAGAACACTGAAGAAATTAAATTGCACTAAAGCTAAATGATACTTGCTCGAAAAATCATTTAAATTTTAACGTCGAAGAACAGTTTCATACAATCAGAATAATATTCAACCCTCTCATCAAAATGCGGAAAGTTATATTCAATACAATGTTAAAGCAATATAAAGTGAAAAGTCTTGCAAGACATAATAACATGTTTGAAGTGTTACACTTAGGTACTCTGTATGTAAGTGAATGTATCACTTTAATTGAATGTCATTACGACTTGCTAACTGCTCATAGAATATGACCTGCGGACGAAACGACGATAATGTCCTGTATGATGTATAATAGAACAAGTAAGGTCAACGAGAATACAAACTAGGTGGGAGGGAGAGAATGTGATAGCATTATCTGGAGAATTGGTCCGGTGCCAATTAGCTGGCTCCATCTATCCGTAGTGAGCGTGTGGCGTCATCAGATTGTCACAGGCATTACTGCCCTCCCGGCTATACTTGTATTACTGCACATGTCATATGAGATGTGCTATCGTATGACGCAAGGGGAAGTGTGCCAAATGCATCGGAAATGTTCTTTCGAAGCGATTATTATATACCTGTCCAATAAATATAATCACATCTAGCTGCTTTATAAAGTTTGTTATCTGAACAGCACTAAAACGTACGAAATAACATCTCCAAAAAGGTAAATACACAGAATATATCAACAATCAGTTCTCCAATTCCTAGGGATGACAGCAACAAAGTCATCTCCGTACAGGCCATGAAGGCCCTTGGAAAGGTGGAAGGTAAAGTGTTCTACTTCCCGTGACCTCGGCACTTGATGGTGTAGAGTGGTTAGCTCTACACCAGGCCTTCTTTGCCCCCAAGAATTTACCTGGTACTCATTGCTGGTGTAGGCTGAGTGAACCTCTGGGCTATATGCACGTTCGGAAGTTTGAATTTTGTTCCTTAAAGTATTAGACTTCCTGACGGGGAATCGAACCTACATCTTTGGTTGAACCGAGCACACCCTTGGCGCCTCGACTAGGCAGCCCCTTTCCAGGAGTTATTGCAGACATCAATACAAAGGTTTGATGGTAAATAACCATGGGTCTGAAACGAATCATTGACTGACAAAATAAAAACCTGTACTATAAATTAACTATGACTTCCAGTCATCAAAACCATCAATATTACAATCAACGAGTTCGAGAGCTGCAGTCGCTTAAGTGCGGCCAGTATCCAGTAATCGGGAGATAGTGGGTTCGAGCCCCACTGTCGGCAGCCCTGAAGATGATTTTCCGTGGTTTCCCATTTTCACACCAGGCAAATGCCGGGGCTGTACCTTAATTAAGGCCATGGCCGCTTCCTTCCACTTCCTAGGTCTTTCCTATCCCACCGTCGCCATAAGACATATCTGTGTCGGTGCGACGTAAAGCAAATAGCAAAAAAATACAATCAGTTAAGCATGCTATGTCCACCTCTGTGGTGGTTAGTGTGATTAGCTGCCACCCCTGCAGGCCCGGATTCGATTCCCAACTCTGCGATGAAGTTTGAAGAGTGGTACGAGGACTAGAACGTGCTCCACTCAGCCTCGAGAGGTAAACTCACAATAAGTAGAGGGGATCGATTCCCACCTCAGCCATCCTGGAAGTGGTTTTCTGTATTTTCCCACTTATTTTCCAGGCAAATGCTGGGATGGTACGTAACTTAAGGTCACAGCCACTTCCTTCTTTGCCTGTCCCTTCCATCTTTAGATCCTCCACAAGGCCCCTGTTCAGCACAGCAAGTGAGGCCGCCTGGACGAGGTACTGGCCCGCTTTCCCCACTTGTACCCCGACGAAATGTCTCACGCTCGAGGACAATGCCCTTGAGGTGGGATCTCTCGCTGAGTCCGGGGGAAAACCAACCCTGGAGATAAATCGGATTAAATAAGTATGATAATAAATAAGTATGGCATGACATCACACTGCAATGTCTGTGCTGTGACAACATGCAGTTTAGAGCAAAGTGACATAGTGTACGAGATTGCAACAGAATCTGAGAAAGAGCTCGTAACTCAGGTGTTTGGAGCTACGTACTGTCTACAGCACATGCCTGAGGTCTTTCAACGAGTACGGCAGGCAGTGCATGCGTTTCAGAGCGTGTACTAAAGCAAGAGGATGCACCTTTGAACTGTCCATTTCAAATTAATGGAATTTTCAGTATTTCTGACGGCCAGGTTGCCTTAAATTCTACCAACCACAGACAGCAAGTTCAGCCTGATGAACATAGGACTTAGTATCCTGTATATGAAAAACAGTGAAATATGTCATGTTACTTTAAGGCCGAAAATATTATTTTTCACTATTATATGAAGACTCTTCTCTTTGATCACCCAGAGGCATAGCATAGTTTCCACCTAGCTGGGTCGAACTCTCCTCATCTAGGCATTTTGTTCAACTTCCCTGAGCAACGGTTACTCTTTTAACCTCGTCGATTCCGGACTAGTTGGCCATGCGGTCAGGGTCGCATAGCTGTGAGCCTGATTCGGGAGATGTTAGGTTCGAATCCTACTGTCGGCAGCGCCGAAGACGGTTTCCCATGGTTTCCCATTTTCACACCAAGCACATGCTGGGACTGTTTCTTAATTAAGCCAACGTCCGCTACCTTCCCAATCCTAGCCCTTTACCCACCACTGCGTCGCTGAAAACATTCCATGTGTTGGTGTGACGTTAAAACCCTAGGAAAACCTTCCTATCTTCTTCCATTTGAGTTCAGAGAATTCCCCTTCCCCACGGTATATAATGCTATTCGTAGTCTAATATCAATCTAAAAGGAACAATTAATCCGTTCCTCATAGTCCATCCTGAATACAAAAAACTGAAGTACAACGCATAGAGAACCTAGTGATGCGAAGAGTTCATGTCTGTATCAATATACACATTAGGTAAATGATTTATTATTATTATTATTATTATTATTATTATTATTATTATTCCGAGGTATCTGTGGAACAGCAGAGGTGGAAGAAGGTGCGGGCTGGAATAGGTCTCAACTACCAAATTAAGGTTAATTTAAAACTTTAACAAAGGTTATATTTTCTTTTCAAAATCAACAAATAACAACAACAGAGTAACAGGTACCAAGTAGCAGGAAAACAAGTTAATAAATTACATTTGCTGGGGTTCAAGCCCCGGGTGAATAATTAATGAGCTCCAAGCTCCACTTTACCAATATTCAACCAGACCCCCTGGGGCAGAATTCCCCTGGAATCAAAGAGCACTTGCTCTCACCTAATACATTCCGGCCTTCAAGAGGCACTCAAAACCTAATTCGAAACGAGCGAACCGGCTCCCAGTTACTCACGCCTATTTAAGGCATCCTTGACTTTTACAATCACTTGCCTGCAGGCACAACTTACAAATGTACACAGGGGTATCATGTACCCAACCTACTGGGCCTACTCAGAAAAGGAACAGGTTAATTACATGGTCCAAAATACCAAATTGACTGGAGGCGTAGCTTGCACTCCTAATACACTTTTAAAACCTACTTGGCACTAGGCCGCTTACACAAGGGCTAATCCCATACTAAGGAGGTGACTGGAATAAGAAAACTTTATTACATTGAGAAAAGAAGAAAATCGGTTATGAAAACGTAGTCACCTCAAAACAATATGAGTGGGAGCTCGAGAGGGTTAGGCACTCTCTATCCCAATTTGTAGTTAAAGAGACGGAATTTTTACCAGATATCTTTTACATTTTAAAGGTAGGTTACATGAGAAATGTTTCGAACCTGCCCCGTAGGTTAAACTGCTGAGCTAGCAAGAAGTAAAGTTATTAAACGGCCATTACCTTGTTGATGAAGTGCTGCCCGAAGAAAGAGGCGCTTCCCGCCCCCCGCTACATATTCACACACTAAGCAAGATGTCGATGGAGTGGCGACGAGCCATGAACCTCAGCAGTTTTATACCCACAAGGAAGCTTCGAGACCTTTCATGAAATAAAAAAGCGCCACAACCTTTCTCTTTATTGGCTAACATCAAAAGTTACACACAACATGAACAAGAAACCTAGGATTGGAGGAAAATTAATTTAGAAAATTCGGGATTGGCTGAATTCAAAACTGGCGGAAACAGAGATCAATATTGCCAACCCAAAAACTGAAAGAAGGAAATTTAACAAAGAATCAAACTTATGGATACAAGGTTTATTCAAAAAACAGTTCCATCACTTCGCACCAGAGTGCACAATCGTAGTCTTTTCTCTGTAGAGACATCTAGAAGAGAATATCCACACTTCTTGATACAGGGCAAAACAAACACACTTCGAAATAGACACAGTTCAGAACACTTCAAAATTACAAAATTTACAGGGGTGACATCTTCCGAGAAACCGTTGAGTTAATTCAGTTTGTTAAAGTTCAGGCTTTCTCCTGTAGAGGAGTTTCAACTGGCGCAATATTTGAATTAGCGGCGTGGAGGTGTACCGCCCGGTACAGTTATTATTGCTGTTACTATTCTCAGAATCCTTGGCTGAAAAGTCAGCGTTGAAGTCTTCGGTTCAGAGTGTCTCGGGTTCAATTCCCAGCCAGGTCGGGGATTTTAATCGCGTCTCCTTAATTGTTCTGCCTCGGGGACTGGGTTGTTATGCATGTCCTAACACTCTCCTCTTCATATTCAGACAACACACCACACTACTATCAAAGAAACAAGCAATAGTTATTACAACCCTCCACTTGAACTTGGCGTCTGAAAGGACATCCAGGCGTAAAACACGGCCAAATCCACATGTGCGGCACAGTACGCACCTGCGACCGTACGTCGCACTGGCATATATAGGTCTTATGGCGACGATGGGATAGGAAAGGGATAGGAGTTGGAAGGAAGTGGACGTGTCCTTAATTGGAAGAAAAGGAGGAATATTATCATTATTATTATAATTATTAATACTACGATTATTATTCTTATTCTTATTCTTATTCTTATTCTTATTCTTATTATTATTATTATTATTATTATTATTATTATTATTATTATTATTATTATTATTATTATTATTATTATTATAGCTCCTGTTTGGTACTGGATAATATTACAAACTATTTGAAGCCTAGCAATGTACCACACTGGGCTTCCCATACATCAACTTTTGTGCTCAAATGATTTGCATTCCTAAACTTGGCCATTTGGTACCGAATCCGATCACGCTCCTTACAGATCAATAAAACGAGTTAATATTACATTATTCTTTCATTATGCAGCACGTAATTAAATATTAACAATGAGTAGTAGTTTGAAAATGATAATACTAATTTCGTGTGGCTATTTAGTGTAGGGATGTTGGAGACAACACAAACAACCAGCTCCCGGACCATTGGAATTAACCAATGAAGGTCAAAATCCCCTACCTGGCCGGGAATCGAACCCGAGACCCTCTGAACTGAAGGCCAGTACGCTGACCATTCATCCAACGAATCGGACAGTTTGAAAATATCCAAATAACAACATGTTATTGAATAATACGTTCATATCGTACCAAAGGAATAAAGTACTACTCGAAAATAAATTTATCGAGGTATGACAGGAGACTGTGTACGAAGGTGGTCCAAAGAGTGAAAGGTGTAGAATGACAAGCGGAGACAGAATGTAACAGCAAGAGAACACTAGAGGAATGCTTGTTGTTTAAAGGAGCCTTATATCTAGCTCATCGGCCATTAGTAGAATTTTTTAAAACTTATTTAGTAGAATTCTGTGAAATGAATAAAAATTTGACAATATGGAACGAAATATGAACTGAAAGGGAAATGTGAGAGATAATTTTGCGGGAGGCCATTAGAGTGGGGGAAATGCAGTCCAAGAAGAAGAAAGGAGATTGGGAAAATATAGGTAAAAACTGGAGATGAACTTGAACTTTAGACACTCGTGAAGTTCTTAAACAGAGATTGAAAGAAAGTAAGAAAGAAAGAAAGAAAGAAAGAAAGAACAGTAACACTATTTAATATTATCAGGGAAATGTGTGAAAAGAAATCTCTGGAATGCGAAAACCAAAAAGATGCATTTCAATACTAGGAAGGATATACATGAGGAGGTATCCTAGTCCCGATAACTCAGTTAAGGTGTAAGAAATATAAGTTTATTTACATATTAAAATATGCCGAAGAAGCATTTACCGGATTTACTGAACATAACTAAATTTTGTTTTAACAATAATTTTATAACACTTGCGTAAAGTTGGAATATAAACTAACTATGTGTTAGTAACGACTACAATAATTAATACTCACTCATCGGTTTGTGGTCATTCGTGATCGAGAGAGAAGTGTATTCATTCATTCAAGCACGCATACCTGCCACAGACGTTCATGGACAAGGAGAATCTTCCTTACCTGAAACAATAAAGAAAGAAAATCATTAGCAGGAATTTGCAACACAAACTTACACGAGAGTGGGACAAAACCTCCAAAACAACTGAAGTGAATCATATAATTTGCGGCTTGAATATGAGCAATGGAAGATAATAATAATGACCGATCAAGAGAGCTAGCTCTTGTAACTGTAAGCATGCATTTGGGAGATGGTGAGTTCGAACCCCGCAATCGGTAACCCTGAAAATGATAGTCCAAGATTTCTCGTTTACTCACGCACTATTTTCCAGCAAAAAAGGAAATACTCCACCAAGTCCTAAGGAGAAGGCAATACCTACGCGCGTTGTTATTGAATACATGTACATGACAATTTCGAAATAAAGACTAACTTATTTTTCCTCCGCCGTTTTCCCCACATCCTGCTGCGGTCGCGTGTGCGAATTGTGTCCTACTTGTTAGCCCTCTTTTACAACGGCTACTCTATATCGAGGAGTGTTCAGTACGTAGTAAAACAAACAGTACTGAAATTACAACCACGCTCTGTACATCAAAGTACAGTACGTCACTACCAGCCAGCCATCTCTGTTGTGGCCATGAAGGCCCTGGGAGGGTTGGAAATTAAAGGCTTCCACTATCCGTAATTCGGCACATGTTGGGGTAGAGTGGTTAGCTCTACGCCCGGCCGCCTTTACCACCTAGAAATTAACCTGGTACTCATTTTTGGTGTAGGCTGAGTGAACCTCAGGGCCATGTGCACCTCAGGAAGTGAAAATCTGGTTTCTTAAATTTGTCCACTTCCTGACTGGGACTCAAACCCACGTTCTTCAGGGTGCACCGCGCACGAGTTTACTGAGTCGGCCAAGCAGCCCCTGTACGTCATTACAATACCTAACAAACGTTTCAGACCACCAGCG